>NW_006408551.1:17321629-17335969 GCF_000296735.1 Chrysochloris asiatica | reverse complement strand
GTCAACTCTACTTTGAGGAGGCAGCTCTTCCTCAGTCGCATTTTGAGTGCAACCTGAGGGGCTCATTTTCCGGCACTATATCTAACAGTGTTTCTCTGCTTATTCATAAGGTTTTCAGTGACCAGTGATTTGGAAGTAGTTCGTCACCCTTTATTTTTAGTCTGTCTTTGTCTGGAAGTTCATCTGAAACCTGTCCACCATGGGTGACCCTGCTGGTATTTAAAATACCAGTGGCATAGCTTTCAGAATCACAGCAACTCACAAGCCACCATAGTACGACAAACTGAC
The DNA here is from genome assembly GCF_000296735.1 of Chrysochloris asiatica. Classification (NCBI taxonomy): domain Eukaryota; kingdom Metazoa; phylum Chordata; class Mammalia; order Afrosoricida; family Chrysochloridae; genus Chrysochloris; species Chrysochloris asiatica. Next base: position 17,335,681 of record NW_006408551.1, on the reverse strand, counting down.
AGACGAATGGTGGCCCATAGGATTACCAAGCTGTAAATCTTTTATAGAAACAGCCTGCCATGTCTTTCTTCCTCAGAGCAACTGGTGGGTTCAAATCATCAATTTTTTGGTTTTCAGCCAAGTTCTTTAATCACCGTGCCACCAAGGCTCCTTTGTTCCGGATTGTTGTTGTTGAGTGCCGTAGAGTCAGTTTTGACTCATAGTGACCCTGCATAGGGTTTCCAAGTGAATTTGAACTGCTGACCTTGGAGTGAGCATTCCAGTGCTTGTCAAACAGCGCCACACCAGGGCCACAATAACTGTTTCTCTCAAACAGAAAGACAGTCACTGAGAGAGATGACGATGGCCAGTCACTTGTTTCTGCTTGTTTGGTTGCTTGGTTTTAAAGTTCTGAGACCAGAAAGGTGCTTTCCCCTCGTCACCTTTGGTATTCTCAGTTACAGCAGCTTAACAACCACAGACCTGCCATGGAGCCTCCAAGAGAAACCTTCTGAAAGTCTCATATTGAGACTTTTGCCCTTATATGCATATACCTGCCACAGAGCATTGTCCAGAGTAGGTATTCATCTTACAACTTACAGTGTGTCCCAGACCTTCTAGTGCACTAGGAATAACATATAAAAATGGAATTCTATATTTTAAAACATGGTTTTGGGGGTTAAGATATTACTATTTCAACATAAGTATTTTAAATATCCCATAATTTTGGCAAACCTCATTTTAACATTATTTCAATTAAAAATAAAATTACTGCTGTTGTTGTTAAGCACCGTTGACTCAGTTTTAACTCACAGTGATACTCTATAGAGTTTCCATGGAGCAGTGGGTGGGTTTGAGTCACCAACTTTGCCATTAGCATTCCAGTGTTTAGCCTACAGCACTACACCAGGACTCCAGAGCTCCTATATGTGTGTGTATGTGTGCAGGTATGTATATATAATAATATATATGAGAGTCATTAATATATTAAAAATATTCCTTCAACAATGTGCCAAGACAAGCAGACAACATTTACATGATAACCTCAGCTATAATGGGGGTCCTGGTGTGGCACTGTGAAAGAAAGCACTGTATCATAACCACAAAGTTGGTGGCTCAAACTCACCAAGCATTCCTTGGAAACCCTAGATAGGGTGGCTATGAGTTGGAACTGGCATGACGACACTTAACAACCACCACAACCACTGCTCTCATGGAGTTTATATTCTATTGAGAGAGATGCACATTAAACAAGCAAATAAATAATAGACATGTCAGGTAGTGCTAAATATTTGGAAGACAATGAAAGTAATAAACAGAGAATGAGTTGGAAGGGGGGAAGTTTGGGAAGTCAGGGGAAAGAGATGATATTTTCCTGAGATGAGAGTACTGAGAAGGAGCCTGACATTCACAGAGTTAGGGGAATAATGCTGCAGGCAGAAGGCAGGGTAAAAGCTTTCAAATGAGACTGACCTTAGCATATAGAATAGGTGGGCAGAAGGCAGTGTAGGTGGGTCACAGAGAATGGGGAGGAGAGAGATCTAAGACCTGGTGAGAAAAGTAGGTTGGACCCAATTCTATAGGGCATTGTAGACCCTGGTCAAGGGTATTATCCTAAGAATAATGGGAAACTGCTGGAGAAGATTAAGTCAAGGAATAATGTGGTATGTTAAACAGCTAATTCCTGCAGTTATGAAGGCAGACCTATGAAAGAACTCTGGCAATAATCCACATGAGCATTAATGGTGGCTTAGATGGAGGTGGTGTAATTAGTGAGAAGTGAATGGATTTGTGAATAGATAATTCTATGTAAGAGCCACTGTTGTTGTTGTTGCATGCCATGGAGTCTGTTCTGACTTATAGCAACCCTGTTCAGGGTTTCTGAGGCTGTAAATCTTTACGGGAGCAGAAAGCCTCACCTTTCTCCCGTGGAACAGCTGGTAGTTTTGAACTACTGACCCTGAGGTTCGCAGCCTGATTCGTAACTACACACTACCAGAGTTCCTTTTAAGAGCCATTAGAACTTGCTTATTGATTCAATGTAGAATGTAAGGACAAGAAAGAATCCAAGATAGCTGTGACTTTTGTTGTTATTCTTGCATGCCATCAAGTCAGTTCTGACTCATAGCGAATTTCCAAGGAGCAGATGGTGAGTTTGAACCTCTGAACTTGCGGTTCAAACCGACCTTGCAGTCCAGTGCATTATCCTGCAGCACCACATCTGTGACTTTGGGGCCCGATAACTGGTTAAATTGGGATGCTATTGGGGAGAAATCTATAATTGACTTAGGATATGTTAAGACTGATTCCTTTTAGATATTCAAGCAGATGTGCCAGATGTTGTTGTTACGTGCTGTTGTGTAGGGTTTTGGAGTAGCTACTGGTGAGTTGAACTGTAGTCAAGTGCTTATCCTACAGCATCATAGCGGGCTCCACAGGTGCCAGATGGTAGCAATGGTTATATGCTGTGGAGTTGGTTCCGACTCATACCGACTAAGTTGTCAATCTTTACAGGAGCAGAAAGCCTCATCTTTCTCCCATGGAACAGCTGGTAATTTTGAACTGCTGGCCTTGAGGTTAGCAGCCCAACTCGTAATCACTATGCTACCAGAAAGCCAGTTGTAACCCTGAGCTCAGGGCAGCAGTTGTAAATATGGGAATTTATAGCATTTAAAGGCAATGGATGAGATAATCCATTCATAAGAGATGACTGGATCCCAGGGAAAACCCCTATTTATAGGTCTGAAAGAGGAAGGGGAGGTTGGTGCCGAGGGCGGATGAGCATGTGTACTGGGGAGGTAGGCGGGAAGTCTACATTAAAGAATTTATGGTGAATGTGAGGACGAGGGAGGGAGGGATTCCTGTGATGTTGCCAAGACATCAGGGATAAAGAGATTAGGGAATATTTAAAAATATGATGTGTCTTAAGATAGGAATGTTGATCAGCAGTGGGAGCTACCTATACTGTACTTGAAGTCTGTGATATTTCAGAAGTTTTAAACTCAGGATGCAGAAGCATTTTATTTTATGCTTGCACAGAACAAACCTAAATCCAATGAAAAATAATTGCACCCTAATGGTGATTCGGGAGAGAGAACAAATTGGTGTGCCCTGGGCAGCCTTCCAGCAGATTTCTCCCTTGCTGGGACATGATTTATAATACCCAGGAGAACTTGCCTTTTGCCACATTTCACTTTTTGAAACAACATTTTATAGAAAGAAATTAGGAAGTTCCTTTTTTCCAAAGTTGTAACTAAACTGGGTACAGACATCACCCTGACACCCTGACAGAGCTGTTGCTATATATCCTGTAGACTGACTGAGGAGAGTAATAGGTGCTCATTATTTAAAAGTTGTAAATGGCTTTAATACTCAATTCTTTCTCCTATTATTTAATTATAGTTCCACACTGAATTGCAATGTATGAGAAACTTTCTATGTGTAGACAGAGGGTGTGTCTCAGAGTTGAGCTGGATGCAAAATTGCACCACTGGAAGCACTTAATGAAACAAATAAAAACCAGATTTGAACAGTTACCGATACTTATGCATAAAGAAGCACGTGAGCCAATTGCCCCATTGTAACAAACATATACAAGGAGCATTCGTTCTAGGGCCAACAGAGCACTGGTATAGTGGGGATTTAATAAATGGTATCATCGTACCCTGAAAGAATTGGCACTTCCCACCCCCCAGAATATGTCTGGTTTAAGGAACTAAATTGTGCCTCAGGGAAGATTTAGCACATTCATTTTAAAGATATGTTTTATACTAAATAGGTTTCACGTGTATTTTGGGGACTATTTAAACTGTGCTTTTAAGGAGCTATTTTTAACTCAGAGCTCATCTCTAATTCATTCAAATTCATTCGTGTGAACAGCAATACTTTTGTTCTCTGTTGTTTGGGTTCTGTCTTTCCCTCATAATAACATATGAGGGGGCTTCAAAAAGTGTGTGGAAAATGGAATGAAAAGATAATGGAATTTTCCACAAACTTTTGAAGTCTCTTAGTATATATAAAAGGATCCCCAGGGGAGCTAGCAGGCATTAGGCTGCTAACCACAAACTTGTGATTCAAACCCACCAGCTACTCTTTTGGAGAAAGATGAGGTAGTGTGCTTCTGTTAAGATTTACACTTAAATCTTAAATCAGCTTCAGACACGCTGTGGAGCAGTTCTACTTTGTCTTATGGGATTGTTATAAGTCAGAATTGACTCAAGAGCAGTGGGTATGGTATATATGTATATAACCGAAGATTCTAGGCTTTAAATATCCACATGTGCTTGATTTTTATTTTGCCACAATTGAAATCATACCAGGTCAAGGTGCTAGTATGGAGAAGCATGGCTTTACCAAGACTATGCACTATATCAAGGTCTTTACATGCATCACCAGAGTCCTGGTGTGGCACAAGCACACAAGGTCAACAGTTCAAACCCACCAGCTGCTTCTGGGAAAACCTATACAAGGTTGCTATGAGTTGGAACTAACTCGATGGCACTTAACAACAACAACAGCATGCACTATTGCAATTTGTTCTCACAAGTTTGAAAGATAATGTTATCCCTATATGAGATGTGAAAATTCATACAACTTGACCAAAATAAATGGAGAAACCAAGTTCCAAACACTTTATGATTATAAAGCCCATATGCTCTCCAAATGTGCCATGTTAACGCTACAAAATGAACCCCCATTACTGTGCTGCAGTTGTTTACAGTCAGATGAGCTTGAGGGAGCAGAGATACGCTAGGCATTGCCTGAGTGTGGTGTTAAGTACGGCATACAAACGCACTCTTTCTGTGAAACTTAAGAAGAAAGGTGAGAGAAGAAACTAAGAGTTGCTCTCTCACACTTATTTCCAATTTGCTTTCTCTTGCTGGTGGCAGAGAGAGAAAAAAATAGAACTTGCTATTTATAAAATTTGTTGTAGGCATACATGATTCACAAAGTGAAAAGAGATCATTATTGGATGTACACCCACCCCACACCCCCGTTCTTATATTTGATGGACGTTGTTCACAGAACTTCTGGTGTGGTGCTGTTGGCTCAGCACTGGACTGCAAACCACAAGGTTGATAGTTCAAACCCACCTGCTGCTCCTCGGAAACCCTATACAGGGTCGCTATGAGTTGAAACTGACTCAACAGCACTTAACAAAAGCAACAATATTCACAGAACAGTTTGCCCCAAAAATGATTCTGAAGGCTCAAAAAAATGAGAGTTCAGCCTTTACACATTGTCCTTTGTTTCTATTACATAGAAATATGTAGGAAGAAAGTTCTGGGGTCAAAAGAAAAGAAGATTAGGGGAGTGAGGGTGGAGGAAATAGCTTCATTGTTTCTTGAGATTTTCAGATATTTCTCCCCCAAATTGAACTTTTAAAAAAATTAATAAGTTTGTAGATATTTAACAAAGATAGTCAAACTTTCTACTTGATTTAACAAAGAATTCTTTTTTACCTAGGTTTTTAGGTAAAACCTCTCATAATTAGAATTTTTTAAAAGGGTATTCCTTGAAATCGTTTTCTAGGGGAAAGATACCCACAGAGCAGCATCAGCACTGCTTACATACTGCAGTTTTATGATTTCTGTGTATGTAAACATGACCTTTTTCAGATAATGCGCAAATGCTTTCACTTATTTCAAGCAATACATTCCTAATTGTCAAAGAAGCAAATATCTGAGCTTTATTGTACCCAGAATAGCCACTGTGTGTTGTTTGTTCCTTGTATCACAATTAAGTATTGAGTGTTTTGTTAAGTGTGTCTTACACAAAACAGAAGCCAATGAAGGCTGCAGCTATCCAATGGAGGAATGCAAGGGCAGCCTGTGCTTAGTCAGTACCTAAATTGTTCAGTAGAACTATATGAAAACCTGTAACCCTTCTAAGCTACAAGTACATCTTTTCTGTAGTCGATGTATAGACAGAACATTTCAATGGTATTCATGCCCACCAATACACTGCTTGCTGTGCTGTGTTGAATAACTAATTTTGTACCATGGAAATAAACATAGGTGTTCTTCTACATGCCAATGAATTATATACAGTTGTTTACAAAGAGAGTAAACTGTGTACATGTAAGTTGTTATTCAGAGCCATGGAGTTGTTTCCAACTCCTAGTAACACTGTGTAATACTACAATGGAACCAACTCTATGGCACTGAACAGACACTGTATAGAGTTTCTTTCTGCAGGAGCAAAAAGTCTTTTCTTTCTCCCTTGGACTGACTGGTGGGCTCGAACCACTGACCACAGTCCAGTGCTTTTCCTACATAGCCATCCCACTCCAATAGATAGATAGATAGATAGATAGATAGATAGATAGATAGATAGATAGATAGATAAACAGATAGATATAGAGGGATATATATATATGATAGCTATATAGACATCCCTGATGGTTCAGTGGTTAAGACTTTGACTGCTAACCAAAAAGTTCAAACCCACCAGCTGTTTAGTGGGAGGAAGATGTGGTAATCTGCTTCTGTAAAGATTTACAGCCTTGAAAACACTATGGGGTAGTTCTGTTCTATCCTTTCAGGTTGCTCTGAGTCAGCGTTGACTCAATGGCATTGGATAATATATATAGAGAGAGAGGGATTTTACTCTTTCCTTCATAATCTTTCAGATGGCATTGTTATTACAACTGATCTAGAAAACATAAACAGTGTTTACATTAGGAAAGATTGGCTGATTCAGCTGTCAGTATTGGATTTCATTAAAAATCTTTGTGTTTCAAAATACAATGGGGCTTCAAAAAGTTTGTAAGGGGAAAAAATCCCATTATCTATAATTCCATCTTTCCACACTTTTTTTTTTTTTGAAGCACCCATGTATGTTGTGGCTCAGAGTTAAGCGCTTAGGAGTACCTTCCTAAAACTTGAACAGTGCGATTTTAAACTACAAATGACATGCCAGGTGAAATCAAGGCAAAGAGAATTTCAGTTATCATAAATGGACCTCCTTTAAGATACTCTTGCCAATGTAACTTTATATGATTACTTTCATGATTGAAGTGCCCCAAAGCAGAACCAAAATTCATTTGTAAAAATGACAATCCATGATGGAAAGACTTCTTTTATTCTAGATGTTTCTAAATGATTGTTGTTGTGTGCTGTCGAGTCAGTTCCAACCCATAGCGACCCTGTATAGGGTTTCCAAGGAGCTGCTGGTGAGCTTGAACCGCCAACCTTGCAGTTCAAATGGCTTTGCAGTCTGGCATATTAACCCACAGCGCCACACCAGGACTCCTTGTAAATGATAGTAACTCATTAACGAGAAATTGGAAGAGTCCTACTGAGTATAATACTACAAAATCACTTTAAAATTAAACACTCACTTTTTGTGGAATTGAATTGCCTTTTCCTTGTTTATCCTAATTAACTATAAAAGCTGAATTTTTATTCACACAAGATTTAGGGAGGAAAATAGTGATGCTGATAGAGTAGACATAATCCAGGGAGAGTTAGACTAGTGAGTTATTCGTGAGGAAATCGTACATCTGAATGATTTGTCTCAGAAACAAATGAGGATAATTTTATCATCTTGGAGCTATTCAAACTATTGAAATTGAAATTTTTAATTTTGTCCTTGACAAATTGGGTGGTAATGGACAGGCTATATAGACGTATCAATGAATTGATAGCTAAAAACTCAGCAAATGCTATCCCATAGACGAATATAACAATAATCATAATGTGTCAAGTAGTTGCATGTTTATTGTAATTAAAAGTAGGGACACAGTTTTGAACAACATTCAGACTGGCTACAATGGTCAGAAGCAAATGTTTCTTCTCTGTCCATGGTTGGTTGGTTGTTTAAACCCTCTTTATTGGCGTAGAGTAATGATATTGGCAAAAGAAGGGATTTTGTATGTATGTATCAGGCAAAACTGAGTTAGAAATCTATTTCTGCCCTTAACCGAGGCAGGTTTTTCATCTCCCTGAAATTCAATTTTCTCATCTGTAAAAATGAAGGTAATAATACCTGTGAATATCAAGGTGTCACTGGGTAGGGTAAATGCTTAACACAATTGGCTGCTAACTGAAGGGCTGGCAATTTGAGATCACCCAGAGGTGCCTTGGAAGAAAGTTGTGGCTGTCTACTTCTGGAAAACAAGTCATTCAAAACCCTACAGAACACAGTTCTATTCTGGCACACATAGGATGGCCATGAGTCACAATCAACTGATGGCAAAAGGATTTTTGTGTTTGGCAGTTTGTTTTATTTTAAGGAATATAAAAGCAAATCCCTATTTGCAAAATAGCGTGGTATCATCAGTGAAGAGGATACCAAAATAGTATGGCGTTATTAGCAAAAAAGAGTAATCCCCCCAATGAGATGGATTGGCACAGTGACAGCAGCAGTGGGCTCAAGCGTAATGACAATCGTGAGGATGGCTCAGGACCTGGCAGTGTTTTGTTCTGTTGTACATAGGGTCACTATGAGTCGGAACTGACTCGATGGGACCTAACAACAACATGGTACTGTAGAAACATATCATTGTTGCTGTGGAAATCTGTTGGCCCTTGTATATTACTCTATTTCTTCACATAAAGGGATGGAACCACCACCTCTTGAACATATAGACCAGTGCTAGTGTTTTGGTACCTTATTGAAGCTTTGTAACTAATCTTCATAGCAAAACTATGGGATAGGTATAAAAACCAGTCAATCCCATTGTCGTTGGGTCCATTCCAACTCATAGGACCCCATATGTTACAGACTAGAACTGCTCCATTAAGTTTTCTTGGCTATGTGATCTTTGGAATTAGGTCATTTTGTCCTACATTGGGTGGATTCAAACTACCAGTCTTTTTGTTAACAGCTGAGCTAACCAAGGGACCTAACATGAGGGAAATTCTATTTCCATCTGATAGAAATAATTATTTCTCAGGGAGAATAAATAGCTTGTCCAAGGTCGCATAACTAGTACATGGTGGGACAATATTCATTACAGTGAATTAAAAACAACTTAAATGTTTTCCATATAAAAATTATTTCTGGTCTAACACCCTTGTGAAATTTTATCTGTATAATCACTGCCTCTTACAGTAAAGGTAGAACGTATTCCAAGTAGATCTTTAAATAACGAAAATCACAGACTCCTTGAATTCTGACAGCTATGATAAATCCTGTTTTAATTGTGCATTTAAAACACATATCATCTGCTATTGCTTGACCTAGCAATGAATTAGTAAAGCAAACTATGTGACTACTCAAGGCATATATACAAAACATGTTATAACTAAAGCATCCAAATGTAGTTCTCAGTTCTCTGCTGGCATAGAATGACTGGCCTATCATTAGATTGAAATCTGAACCTTTTCAAAACTAAACACTGTAAAGAAGTGAGTTCAGAGTGAGGTCCTAAAATTAGCCAAGGTCAGGAGAGATGTCTCAGAAGGGATGGCTGCTAAATGTCTGGTTCCATGACTTCAGAAACCTCCTGTGAAATTCTTAAGTCTAATCAAGAGTCCATACTTCATTAATTGGCAAGATGTTGCCTGGTCTAGATTTATTTCCCCCCTCTGGCTACATGAACATTAATAAAAGGTTTGAAATAGTGTAAGCAACAGTCCATGAGCATGTTGTCTGAAATTCTAAGGGGAGAAAAGTGTGTCGCAGTATTTATTTATTTTAAGTTGATAAACCACATGTTCGAACCAGTTCACAAATGCTCCATCAGTAGAGAATTGGTGGCACAGAGTGGGAGTTAGAGAGATAAATTCAACCAGATTTCATCTCCTGAAGCACTCAGAGCTTCTTGACTAAAATGCAATCTTTCCAGTGATTTTATTCTTGCATCGTAAATTAAACCTAGGAAGGAAGGGAGATCTGAAAATTGGGTGATATGATATTTTATTGTCTAAACAAAACCCCCAGATCTTTTAATGCAGCCCCAAGTATATATAACAGTGGTTTTTTAATAGACCTGCTACCAACTACTGCGTGAAGCTGTACCTCTCTTCTCTTATACCGCAATAAAAATTTCCCCCCTGAAAGTGCATGAATCAAATTTTGTTAAGCAGTATATCATGGTGTTGAAGAGCAGACTCTGCTAACCATCTAAGTTAACAGCCCAATTTCTGTATTTAGGTAAATGTAAACATACTACTCCCCCTCTATAAGAAAGAGTCTGTATTCTCATACTTCAAGCAGAAAATTGCGTTTGCATAATAGAGCATTGATAATATGCATGTAAGTTACGAAGCACTGAACAAATAGTGTGCTCTCATACTGCAGGCTGTAATGGTTATTGCATTTGAAATTCAACATGGAATCTACTGTTAATTTAGGATCAACAAATTTGGCACATTCTTGTGTAAAACCAAGACTCCTCTTTTCAAGTGAATTTATGTGGCTTGCAGTTTTGAATTTTATTGGATTTTTGTCAGATGAGTAAGATTCTACATAAAAAAGATTCTGTTGCTGCCACCTACAGTTTCCCTACAGTTGCTGTGGCTGTCAGTTCTACCTCATGGTGACCCGTGGGTATCGCAGTAGAATTGCCCCTCACAGGTTTTTAATACCTGATTTTTGGAAGTAGATCATCAGGCCTTTCTTCCAAGGTATTTCTGGGTGGACTTGAACCACAAAACCCTTCAGTTAGTAGCCAAGCACATTAACTGTTTGCATCATCCATGGCTCAGAGTTGAGTTGACTTGAAAGCAAATGGTATATAATTAGTGCTCAGCAAGTATTGTGCATCTCAATGTAAAGAACACAAAAATCCTCACCACTGGACCAATAAACAACAGTCTTATCAACGGAGAAAAGATTCAAGGACTTCATTCTTCTTGGATCAACTATCAACACTCATGGAAGCAGCAGTCAAGAAATCAAATGGCATATCATATTAGGCAAATCCGCTGCACAAGACCTTTTTAAATTGTTGAAGAGCAAAGATGTCAGCTTGAGGACTAAGGTGCACCTGACCCAAGCCATGGTATTTTCAATAACCTCATATGCATGTGAAAACTGGACAGTGAATAAGGAAGACTGTAGAAGAATTGATGCTTTTGAGTTATGGTGTTGGAGGAGATTATTGAAAGTGCCATGGGCTGCCCATAGAACCAACATATCTGTGTTGGAAGAAGTGCAGCCAGAGTGCTCCTTGGAGGCCAAGATGGCCAAACTTCATCTCTCATACTTCAGACATATTGTCAGGAGGGACCAGTCACTGGAGAAGGATCTCATAGTTGATAAGGTGGAAGGTCAGAGAAAAATAGGAAGACCCCAGCGAGATGGATTGGCCACGTAGCAGCATCAGTGGGTTTAAGCATGGCTACAATGGTGAGGTTTGGCCCAGGATCGGGCAGTGTTTCATTCTGCTGTGCACAGGGTTGCTATGAATCAGCATTAACTTGATGGCACCTAACAAGAACAACAACAAGTATTGTTAATTGCTGTCAAGTCAGTTCTGACTCATAGCGTCCCTGAATAGCAGGGGTGAGGAACCTTTATTCTGCCAAAATTTATAACATCATTTGTGGGCCATGCAAACTTATCAACTTAAAAATTAGCCTACTATATTTCATCAAACATTTAATTAATTCATTCTAATGTGATGGTTAAGGGCTCTGGTAGCATAGTGGTTACAAATCGGGCTGCTAACGTCAAGGTCAGCAGTTCGAAACTACCAGCTATTGCAGGAGAGAAAGATTTACAGTATCACAAAATCTATTCAGGGTGGCTATGAGTTGAAATCTACTCCATATCACCACCACCCTACCAGGGTGATGGTTAGAACTGTGGTTGCCATGGCAGGGCCAAACCAAATGATTTCAAGCGTGTGGCACTGCGGGTTAATGCCCTGGATAGCAAAGTCACTTTGAACCATGAGGTCGGTGGTTCAAGTTCACGAGCCTTTCCTCAGAAACCCTATACAAGGTTGCTGTGGGTAGGAACCGACTTGACGGTACTTAACAACAACAATATGACCTACGGAGTTCTAGTATGGCTCTGTGGGTTAATGCACTGAACCGCAAGGTCAGTTTAAACTGCAAAGGTCAAGCAGTTCAAGCTCATCAGCTGCTCCTCAGAAACCCTATACAGAGTTGCTATGAGTCAGAACTGACTTGATTGCACTTAACAATAACAACATCTGTCCCACAGGCTGGACGTTCCCCACTCCTGCTGTGTAGGGTTTCCAAGGCTGTTAATCTTTCTCCCACAAAGCAGCTGGTGGGCTCGAGCTACCAACCTTGTGGTTCACAGTCAAGTACTTTATCCTACAGAGCAACAGTGCTACACCATGAAAAATTCTTGGAGCTCATGGAAATATGATTGAACAAATACTTAAAACAACCGAAACCTCAAAAGTTAAAGAAAAATCTGTAAAATTATTTAGATTATATTAGAGGAGACCATGGCATTGATGCATAAAGAAATAAATATCTAGACAGCTTATGTGATTACAAACAAATCCTAGCTTCTCGACATGTAAGTTATATTCCTTTCATACAACCAGGGGCTTTGACCTGGGATTTACTTTCCTTCCATATGTTTCATGCTCCAATAACTTTTGTTTTCATCTATATTCTCTGTTACTACAAAATCCCATCTACTGTTGCTCTCTTGCTTCACTGTTTTAAATATTAATGAAGATAGACTCATAGAAAGGGGAAAAAAAGCACTTGTTTTCTTCAGCATATGGAAAACATCCTTTAAAAAGATTTTTCTAAAGCCACTCACACTTTAGACACAAGCAGGGAATTGGTAGTCACACACAGCTATTAGCAGCACATAGACAGTCACTGGTGTATTCCATGTTCTCAGTTACATCTGATAAGAATGGTCTATGCTCCCAGCTCTGAACTTTACTCCAGAGATAAGCCCTGGACCACGAGATTGGTTTGAATGGCAAGGGTGGTGTTTCAAACTCAACAACTGCTCCTCGGAAACCCTACATAGAGTGGTTATGGGTTGGAACCAACTCAGTGGCACTTAACAACAACAAACAAACAAAATAAAACCCAACCTGATGCCGTTGATTCAATTTCAGCTTATAAAGACAGCTCTACTCTGTCCTATAGGGTTTCTGAGGCTGTAAACTCTATGGAAGCAGACCGCCACATCGTTCTCCCACAGGGTAGCAGCTGTATTTGAACCGTCAACCTTTCAGTTAGCATCTGGGCACTTAACCACTGTGCCACCAGGGTTCTTTTAGCCAACTGTAACTAATTAATTCTTTTTATCAAGTAATTTGCCAGCAATTGACAATTGTTTCAATTGATACTAAACTTGGTTAAGAGGAAAAAAGAAGAAGAAAAAAATAACAAAACAGATGGCTTCACAGTTGCCTAAATTTTAAAAGCTCACCATGTCACTGATAAGGCAAGAGGTGAAGGCTTTAAAGGCTATTTTCTCCATAATCAACCCCAGAGAAAGATGTGAATCACTCTATCTCTAATGACATCCAGCACTCTTTCACACCCTGACACAGGATTTAGATCCCCTAAAATAAAGTCATCCTGATTCCATCTTGTTTTTTCCAATCAGTTTTGACATCATGCTAGCAGCTATCATATTGAAATTTTCTAAATATAGAAACCTTTGCAGTAAAATCATGCTGAGGAAGACTCTTGGCTCTTTGAGAGCTGGATTTGACAAAAACCTCAATCTTTTTCTCTACAATTTAAATCGGAGATGCCAAAAATGGGGCAAAATAAAAGTGACATAAGTAATAAAAAATATAGTCATTTAAGTGATCCAATTTTTAATTTGATGATCACTGTTATTAGAATATTAGGGAAACAGCGATTGATCTTTTTCATAGAGTCAGGACTTAAAAATTTAAAATAGTTTGCTTAAATTATTCTTAACTCAGGAAAATCAAAGTGTAACTCTAAACTATTTTCTCCCAAATTTACTCCAGTCTATGTTGTGATCAAGAGGAAGTAAAATAATTACGTAATCTTATTTATTGGCCATAGAATTTAAGGAGAACTTTTTTCTTTAAATGTCTTCTTTAAATTCTATCACTCAACACTAATTACTATGTTGTTGTTCTTAATTGCTGTTGAGTTGGTTTCTGCTCATGTTGTTGTTGTTGTTAAGTGCCTTCGA
>NW_006408551.1:17293045-17321148 GCF_000296735.1 Chrysochloris asiatica | reverse complement strand
GGGTCTTTAGGAGACATGACCTGGTGATCTGGTTCAGTATAAATTAGGAAACTCTGTGTGGGGTCAGTTCTGCTCTGCCATGCATGAGTCAGAACTGACTCAACGGCACACAACAGTATACCCACATCGCTGCATTTTTTCCCAAATAATGGTGCACTTTTTAAACAGGAATTCACAAATGTTGTTTTAAATAGCCAATGCTCAAGACCTTGAGGTGTAGTTCCTATTTTTTGCCAGATTTTTATTCTAATTAGAATTTGTTGAGAGAACGCTGTCTTCAGAACGCCAGCTGACACACTCCAATGGCTAAATCAAATGGTTCAAGTATATAAACTCCCCACTACGTAAAAATTGTGGGAGCACTACAAGATTTTTAAAGTTTTAAATTGGGATCTGGTGCTATCATGGAAGCAAGCTTTATGGAACAGAGCTTGGCTTTCTCAAAATTTGGATTCCCTAGCGACAGCCATGACCCATGCTCATCTGTCCTTGCTAGAAACAATATGAGGAAAGAGCATAGGCGTTATCATTTGTGATTCAGGCACATTAACAATAGGAATGCCAGAGGCAGAAAATGTGCAATTTCATGCTCATTAATTTCAGAGAGGATTTACAAATTAACCTGGCTAGAGATATTAGTCTTTCCCAAGGCCTGCAGGCATCATGAAAACAACACAGTTACCACAGACACTTCCTCAAGGTTGACCAGATGCTAAAGGGCTGTCCTGATCCTATTTATCCCTGTGTGCCGATCAGAGATCAGGCTCTGTGCTAGATGCAAAGAAAGACACTTTGTATATGAAGAGCAAGCATCTAAGGAGATAGTACCATGGCTGATTCTTGCCTGTTAAAAGGATTTAAGGTAGATCAAGAGGTGATGAATTCACAGTCTTCTTATCATTTGAGGGAACCTTCCATAGTCCATTTGATCATTGCAGTGTGGCAGGCATGGGAACTCTATTGGAGCCATTCTTCCAGCTTCTTATGCTTCTACTGAGACACCCAAGGCATCAGGACAGGTCGGGTGTCACTACTTGTGCATTTTCTGTCACTCTTAACATCCGGGGCAGGGCTTTCCAAATTTGGATATGCACAAAAATCACCTGGAGATTGATTTTATTAAATGCAGATTGTGTACATCTAGGGTGAGTCCTGGATCCTGGTGTGGAGCTGTAGGATAAGCACTGCTAACCACAAGGTCAGCAGTTCAAACCCATCAGCAGCTCCTTGGAAACCCTGTATAGGATCGCTATGAATTGGAATGGGCTCCAGGATACTTAACAACAACAAGTGGGGCCTGAGATTCTGCATTACTGACAAGCTCCGGAGTGATGCCCAGGCTGCTGGTTCATGGACCACATTTTGAGGAACAAGGAGTTAGGTAATGGATCCGTGAAGGAGAGCAAAGGTATTTTACACAAACATAAACTGTGTAGTTGACATTGTCCTTACCTGTAGTATTTAATCTCTGAAATAGTTATGAAATTGTGATTAATACATAATGTTATAGGTGAACCTATTATTGTTAAGAAACCACTGTATGTTTGTTTTTAAAATGTGCTCTATTTGAATATTTTGAGTTTGTTTTTATTTTTTCAAAATTCCAAAGCATAAAGATCTGTGTCTGAATTATAAAGCTATAAGGAAACCTGCAGAGTCAAAGAAAGAAATTAATGTCATGCAGATGTAAAACAAATACCAAGAGAGAGGAGAGAAAGAAGCAGGGGGAAAAACCATCTCTCAATTGGAAAGAGGTGTCTGAAGGAGCCACACACTGCCTCTGCCTCCTGCTATTAAGCTCAGCGCATTCCTGCTCCTGGTTTCAGCCTAGTTGTGTGACCGGTTTATTGGGCTAGGAAAGGGACACAAATTAATTCATTCTCACTGATAGCTTCTGTATTTCAAAGTGCAGAGCTGAAGATTATGTAGGACTCAGAGGCCTTTTGATTCTGGAAAAGGTTGAAGGTGCACCCTTTCTTGGTTCCTTAGAAAAATAGGGTCATGTTAATCAAGGATCTAAAACTACTTAGAGGAGTCCTAATGTGGCACTGTAGGATAAGCACTGGACTGCTAACTACAAGGATGGCATTTCAAACCCACTAGTCACTCCTCAGAAGCTCTATGCAAGGTTGCTATGGGTCAGAACTGGCTCGATGGCACTTAACAACCACAGGGTTGAAGAGGGGTACATATTTGGCCATATTGTTGTGTTTGTAGTTCTTTAAATCATGCCAGACACTGTATTTGTCAGTATACAAGATTTTAATAAAATAAAAGAAAAACAAGTTTTACTGTCAAAACCCTGTTAACAGTTAATCCTACAGGATGTTTTGGGTTTTTTTTAAACTGTGCCATCAAACCACCAAGGCAGCAAACTAAACTGGAGGCCTAGTGCCTCAGACAGTGAAATACCCATCCATGTTCATGCTCAGCTCAACTGAAATGATTATGCTTCCCCACTACATAAAATCCCCTTGCTTGATGTAGCATTGGAGGATAAGCACTGGACTGCTAACTTCAAGGTTGGCAGTTCAAACCCACCAGAAGCTCCTTGGGAACACTATATAGTATAGCTGTGAGTCACAACTGACTTGACGGCACTTAACAACAACAACAAAGCTAATACTTAAATGGCTTGGTTCTGGGTTTTCTGATTGCAGATTTCTGCATCAATCCATTGTGGTTGGTTTCCCTTTCTCTTCTGATACTCCAGCTCCACCAGTATCCTAAGTCCACCATCTGTTTCTCCCCAGGGTAATCAGGCAAGCATGCTTCAGTCTCAATCTATAACTTTATGAAGATTTGGCAATCACTGTTGCACTTGAAATTTATCCACTTTGATATTTTTACCCACTTTGATGCATTTCCTTAACTTACATATAGTGTGAAGTCCTGGTGTGGTGCTGTGGGCTAATGCGTCAGACTGCAAAGTCATTTGAACTGCAAGGTCGGCGGTTCAGGGTCACCAGCTGCTCCTGGGAAATCCTATACAGGGTCACTATGGGTTGAATCAACTCGACGGCACTTAACAAAAACAAAAATGCACTAAAGTTTGTGGAATTGAATTCAAGGAAGAATTCTTTTCTTTACAATGAATTTCATTTTACTCATCCATGGAAAACTCAAGTTGTTGTTTTTTGTTTTTTTTCTGAGTTCATAATGACATACATGAGCATTGTGGTATGAACTGCTTGTGCTCCCACTGCTAAGAAATGGGCATAATGTCAAATGGCACAAAATGCCTTTTTCTAATCAAGAAGTTAGGGATCTGCTGGCTGAGCAGGTGCCTGAATTGTACAAAATCAGTTCCCAGGAATTGCTTAGCATAGGCTGATTTGTCTCCACCAAAGGAAATTATTTTTTCCTTCTTCCACAAAGCCAGGGACCCAGCTAGAGCATCTTACACTGGTTACTCTAGGAAGCCCAGCCCTTGGGAACACGAGGGACAAGAACCAGCATGATTATACAAGGATGCTGTTGGATGCCAGGCAATCATTTAAAAACATGGGGAAATGCAGGGACTTGAGTCCATCCTTCAAGATGTGACTCTTCACTCAAACATGGGGTTGTGATACAGAGCGACACACTGCTCTGTGGTGCCTACTGTTTGCTTTCCAAGTTTGTAAACACCAGCTTCATTTGGAAAATATAATCAAAACAAATGAACTGTGTTTGCTTCTCCCGTGTTTGGCACATGAGAAGACGGGCCAAATTGGAGGAAATGAGGACAGATGGTCCCCCCTCATGGTTCCACTTCTGGTGTAAATGGATGCTTGGCTAAACCCTTTCTTTGTCTCTATCACAGTGTCAATTCACACCATTAATGGAAGGCGTTTTCCATAACCTCACGGGATGTCACTATAAAGGAGACCGCTGCTCTTCCTCATTATGACTCATATGCAGTCCCTATGGCAGTGGGATGTGATCATCTCTTGTCAGTCTAAAAGATGGGAAGTTCTGATACCGTGAGAAATGCCCTTAATGATGACCTGCAGTATTTATTTCTCTGAAGAATAGCCTTCCAGCTATATAGTGACTTATAGAATAAGGATCTCTTGTTAATATGCTCCACCATCAAAGCCAAGGCTAAGAGTCTGGTATGAAAATCAGAATCCATAAACACTGGACCACAAGGTTGGTTTGAACCGTAAGGTTGGTGGTTAAAAGTCACCAGCCGCTCCTCAAACCTTATACAGGGTCACTTTGAGTTGGAACCAACTCAACAATACTTAACAACAACAAATTTAAAGGTCCAACAAATCCTAGTGTGAAAATGAAAAAAAATAAATGTTTTATTGGTTTCATAAAGAATCACAGATATTTTTGTTCTTTTGGTTTAAATTTTATGATTTTGGTAAAAAATATACATAGTCAAATATACACCATTTCGATGATTTCTGCAGGTATTATTCAGTAACAATGGTTACATTCTTCAAGTTGACTTCTTGCTGTCTTTTTTCAAATTATTCCTCCACCCTTATCTTAAATTCACCTCCCCCTCAGTAAGCTTCCCAATCTTCGGCATTGTCATCAATTTGATCTCACCTAGATAAAGTTTTAAAGTGTACAATGCTTAAAGCAATCACACTTTATTATTAAGAGAGGCTATTTTTTTAGTTCAAAGACAGTTAAGGGGATAATTTGGAGTTAAGATTTAAAGATTATCTCAGGGCGATACTTTTGGGGGCTTATTAGCCTAAACGACTCCAGAAAGAATCACCTATGTTTGACATATAGTAAGTCAGTGTTGGATGATGACTTTAGAAGGAATGAATAAATGCATAAATCTAGAAAAAGAAAACCTGGAATAGATCAAAGTGTAGCTCACAACAAATGTTCTGAGGCTGTTTCCATATTTTACAGATAATATTGTAGAGATGCCCAGATGTTACCATATTGTAGGGTTTGTTTTCACAGATCCTGGTGGGGCTCTGAGGGTTCATGCACTGGACTGCAAGGTTGGTTTCAACTGCAGGGTCAGCTATGAGTTGCTATGAGTTGGAATTGACTCGAAAGCACTTAACAACAACAACGACAACAACTAACCATAAAGTCGGTGGTTCAAACCCACAAGCCGCTCCTTGAAAATGCTATTCAGGGTCACTGTGAGTCCGAACTGACTCGATGGTAACAAATATAAAACATGGAGGGACCAGCCACTGGAGAAGAACACCATGCTTGGTAAAGTGGAGGGTCAGCAAAAAAAGAGAAAGACCCCACACACACACCACCACCACCCCTCCACCAACAAGATTGATTGACAGAATGGCAGCAGCGGTGGCGTTAAGCATTTTTAACAACAATTGTGAGAATGGTGCAGGATTGGGCAGTGTTTCGTTCTTTTGTGCATAGGGTCACCGTGAATCGGATATGACTTGACAGCACCTACAGCAACAACAATGTAAAATGTATTGCCTGGCTATTCAATTGCCATGGTGAGAAGAACACCATATATTCAGATAGAAACATGGGGCCAAAAGAGACTTTTTGTAGTGTAATACTTTGTTGTATGGTTTGTAGTTATTCTCAAAATTGTTTTTGAAAAGGAAAGAGTAAGTCATAGGCTACAGCTTCATGAGCTAAAATGATTTTGTTGGCTGTACTGGTATCTGAAAGTCAGTAATTTATCTCTATGGTTGGAAGAATGTAAAAAAGATTGTGTGACAAACGGTACATAAACATGAAACAGTGTGGCTTCCGTTTTTTAAGTTAATTGCAGCTTACGGTAATGTTAATCTTTCCTTTTTGTCATTGCTTATAAAGACCTTGTGAGTCTTGGGAAGAAATCATGAATCATTTCAACCAGCACATCCTAGAGACGAATCTAGTGCCTGAATTTTGAAAACAAACCACTTTGTTGGGAGGATGAAATGTTTTCAGCGATAAAGCCTTGTTGCTGCATTAAATCCTTGTTGTATTTAATAGTTTGCCAAGCACAATACAGTTCTTTCTAATCCTTTAATGATTTCCTATTTAAAAAGCAAACAAACAAATCTCTGTGGCCAAAAGAAACATTTGGGTCATCTAGCTTGATTGGATATGCTAGATAAGTTTACATATGTTTAGTCAATTCTTGAACATTTTAAAGATTGATACTCAGACATCTCCTTTTTTTATACGCATGCCCCCATCCAAAGTAGGAAGAATTCTTCATTTCTATTTTCGCTCTAATTTTTGCCATGCTATATGCTACATCATTACTCTTATATTCTGAGCCTGATCAAATCCCTTCCTAGATGGGGAAAAAGAAAATGCTTTTTCTGAGAATCAGATGGATCTATCACCGCTATGATCTTGTCCCCTGATGTTCTGATTGATCGTTCAGCTTCTTGCCTAACTCTCCCAGATATACTGAGCTTTCCTCCTTTCTTTTCAGTTGCTCTTTTAGATGGTTCTGCACATTATTTTCATCTCTTTCTAAAAAAGGTCTAATTAGCTCACTGCAATATTTTACTTCTTACACCAAACCCCATCCTTCCTTTTCTTCTCTTTAAGCTTCTTTGGTCTTGTCTCTGAATGCACCTATCCAGTTCACACACCCATGAGAAACCCACTAAACCCTGTGTCTTTATTCCCAATACAATACTAATGCTTTGTCATCTTCTTACCTTTGTTTCCATTTCTTTGTTCTTCTACTTGATTATTTTTAGTACCCATTGAGCCATGGTATTCCTTCTTTATTTTCCTGTTACCCATATTCACTGATATTTATCACTGAATATAGGAGACAGGCAAGTCATTTGTATACTATGTTTGTATACTTCTTACTACTTTATAAATGTTTTCAGATACACTATGACTTTTGATCCTGACAACCCTTAAAGGTGGAAGAGAACATATATCCTTCTTTTATAGAGGAGGAAATGGATGCTCAACATTTTTAAATGATTTCTCCTAGAGTTGAACTAATCTTAGAATCCAAGTCTACCAACTCTTCCACTGTGTCTTTCTGGCAAAAGGATTACTATCCATTAAAAATCTTCAGCGCACTAGAAACTGGATGGAAATTAACCAAACCCTTCATTGTACCTTTGCAGATGAGAGCCCCTACACTAAATCCGCCAGCCAGACAAAGCCGCCTGATGGAGCATTGGCTGTGAGGAGACAGAGCATCCCAGGTTAGACCGGATGGTTGGATTTTTCAGCTGTTTTATTTTTGAACCCTGTTATTTGGTGATCTTAAATAATTCCAATTTGGTAATAAGAATCATGTTATTTCATGGAGCATAGACATGGATTCTGTACAACTTGTTCAGGAAACAATTTCCATAAAAGCGAGACTTGGGGAAACTTTGCCAACTTGTGAGGATTCATCTTGTGTGCAATTCCTTTGTAACATGACTTGAATTTGTATCAACTCCCACCCATTCATTTACTCTCGCCTCTTCTTTTGGAGGGTGATTTTCACAGCAGCATCTATTTCTTTACTGAGAAATACCCAGCAGAACAAAGGGGTTCAAACTTTCTATAGCAGATCATGTATGTGCGGAATAAAATACTGCTCCTATCTTCTCATCTCTTTGAACCTGGATTTACTCCTGAAAGACCACTTGTAAAATTCTGGGACTTGGTTTCCTTAGGAAGCTTAAGATTCTTGTAATACCAATGAGTGATGTATGTGATTTTCCAGCAAAACATTTTGGAGAAATATCTTTAAATGGTTCTACCCAAAAACCTCAGTATTTAGAATCTTTTTATTAGAAAGTGACATAAAAGCATGCAGAATTTAAGAGAGAAGAAAAAATGTTTTAAATTACTCAGTCTTTATCTGTAGTGGGTAATTTCTAGGAGAAAAAAAATCCCTACTGCAGCAACTGTAAGAGACAGGTTGAAAGCACTGATACATTTAAACATTTATTTTAAAAAATTTATCTCTATACTTTACCCAAGCAAATTGTATACAGCTATATCTTAGCTACCCAATTTTAGAGTACAGTAATTTTAGCAATTCAGGAGAAGCAAAACATTGTTCCCAACATCAAATTGAACGTTTTGGCAACTCTGTCGGTGAAAAGGGGAATTTTCCATTTGAACAAAGAGCAAAATGAGTCCAGTTTCTGAGCAACTCTGTTCATGATTATCATCTATTGCTACAAGAGCTGAATGTGGTTATTTTTACTTCTATTCTGAAGGCCTAGATTCATTATGAATGTGGGTGGCTTGTAAAGGGACATTTTATGAATATGTTAGACATCCTGTTTTGGAGCTTTGAAAATTTGAAAGTTATTTGAATTTGGTAATTAGATGACATCACTCAGTGCTGCGAGTTCTTGCATTCCACTTTATAAAAACATCATCCTTACTTCTGGTCCCATTTGCTGTTTTCTTTCCTTTCTACGTGTCAGCGATAAAGAAGTACTTCCGAGTGTGAAGTTCGAGAACACCAGTTATCTAGTAATTCCTTCTTGGTTCTTTTATGTTACTTGTTACTCGGTATTACTCTGCTGGAAAGAGGGAAGAGACTTTCCAATCTCCTTACCACTTTATGTGAAACTGAACTGAATTACCAGCTATTACCCATGTTATCCTCTTGTGGGTTTGCTAGTGTTTCCTACTAAATTTAGCACATAACTGAGGACAAGACTTTTTCTTAAAAGCTATTAATGTTTTTTAATTACGCATTTAAAAAAAACTCACTGCCATCAAGTTGATTCCAAGTCCTAGCAACACTGTACAAGGCTGCAAATCTTTACGGGAGCAGAAACCCTCATCTTTCTCCTGAAGAGTGGCCAGTGGGTTTGAACTGCTGACCTTGCAGTTAGCATCCAGTGGTTGTCCTCTGTCACCACCAGGGCTTCTTAATTTCATATTGTTATTGTTGAGTGCCATCAAGTTGGTTCCTACACATAACAACCCTGTATAGATTTTTGAGGTTTGAATCACCAATCTTGTGGTTTGTAGTCTAGTGCTTATCCTACAGCACACTGGGACTCCTAATTACATACCAAGTACTCAGCATTATTGTAGGATGTTTCCGACTAATATGGACCCTAAGGTGCGCTTGACCCAAGCCATGGTGTTTTCAATAACCTCATATGCAGGCGAAAGCTGGACAGTGAATAAGGAAGACCGTAGAAGAATTGATGCCTTTGAGTTATGGTGTTGGAGGAGAATATTGAAAGTGCCATGGGCTGCCCAAAGAACCAATAGATCCATTTTGGAAGAAGTGTAGCCAGAGTGCTCCTTGGAGGCCAAGATGGCCAAACTTTGTCTCTCATACTCTGGACATATTGTCAGGAGGGACCAGTCGCTCGAGAAGGATATCATGTTTGGCAAAGTGAGGGGTCAGAGAAAAAGAGGAAGACCCCCAGTGAGATGGATTGGCCAAGTGGCAGCATCAATGGACTCAAGCGTGGCAACAATAGTGAGGTTGGCCCAGGATCTGGCAGTGTTTCGTTCCACTGTGCATAAGGTCGCTACTGACTCGATGAGTCGGTACTGACTCGATGGCACCTAACAACAACAACAATATAGAGTTTCCGAGGAGTGTCTGGTGAGTTTGAACCACCAACCTGACTTTGCCATTCAAACCGATCTTATGCTCTGGTGCTTTTTCTACAGTGCCACACCAGGATTTGTTGTTATTAAGTGCCGTCGAGTCAGTTTCGACCCATAGTTTTGATCCGTAGCGAAAACTATAGGGTTTTCAGGGAGTTGCTGGTGCGCTTGAACTGCCGACCTTGCGGTTCAAACGGACTTTGTAGTACAGCAAATTAACCATTGCACCACACCAAGATTTGTTGTTGTTGTTGTTGTTGTTAAATGCTGTTGAGTCGATTCTGACCAATAGTGGTTCAAACTCACTGGCTGCTTCTTGGAAACCCTATTCAGGGTCGCTATGAGTTAGAATGGACTCGACAGCACTTAACAATAACAACAACAATCTCAGAATTAAACATCCTTGGAATCAGAAACCTTTTCTTTTGTAGACTTAGTGGGTTGTTGTCATGGAGTTTCACCATGAACAAATTTGATTCATCCTCCATAAGGCAGAGGTGTCGTACTGTTGGATAAGCACTGGACTGCTAACCACAAGGTTGACAGTTCAAACTCACCAACTGCACTTCAGAAATTCTGTCCAGGGGCACTATGTGTCAGAACTGACTGGACAGCACTTAACAACAATTATCGTTAAAAGAAAATTATAGAAATGTCTTGGAAAATGCTTCCCAACGGACTTCTATCTCTTGAAGTTCTGAACCCTTACTTTCTTGTCTTATTTAAATGTACCTATTATTTGAACTTTGGCCAAGCAGTCACTTAAATCATAGTGATATATAACCCAAAATCCT
The DNA here is from genome assembly GCF_000296735.1 of Chrysochloris asiatica. Taxonomy (NCBI): domain Eukaryota; kingdom Metazoa; phylum Chordata; class Mammalia; order Afrosoricida; family Chrysochloridae; genus Chrysochloris; species Chrysochloris asiatica. The sequence continues at coordinate 17,310,856 of NW_006408551.1, read as the reverse complement.
GAAGACTTGACCAGCTACCTCCTATGACCGCTTTTGCCTGTACAAGTCCATGAAGCAGAGAAATTTACAAAGGAAAAGCCTATGTAAATACACATTTTGTATTATTTGCTGGAGCTTCCACTGAAAAATCCCAAAGGAATCTCCTGATAGGTTAAGTTGGATCAAATCAAGTTATTAGAGTTTGATGCAAGTTGAAAGGTCTTCTCTTCCTCTCTACTCACCCCAAATCTTGTTTTCCTTCCCCAATCTTGTTTTTCTCAAAGTATTACCACCCTCATAGTGAGGAAAGATGAGTCCAAAGAAAAGCACTTAAAGGAGATTTTGGTTCATTGACCATTCCAACCCTGGGTCTCCTTGTTACATAGACATTTCCCAGGGTAGTTGAAGCCCTGGACTACTTTTTTGTCCCAGCTATTGGAAAGTGAGCAAATCCAAGAAACTAGGACTTTAAAGGAGTCATAGTTCCTTAGCATAGGGGTTACGAATCGGGCTACCAACCTCAAGGTCAGCAGTTCGAAACTGCCAATGGTTCCGTGGGAGAAAGATGAGGCTTTCTGCTCCCATAAAGATTTACAGCCTTGGAAACCCTGTGCAGGGTCACTATGAGTCGGAACCAACTCCATGGTACTTAACTTAACAACATCTTCCCCAAAGCCTCATTCGCAGTGGTACTGGTTTCAATCGACCATTCATATTAGCACTGAAACATTAATATGTTCTTGAAACTTTTTGTACACATGTATTCATGGAACTTTCTGAAGTAAATTCGCGGACCTATATATGTAAAGAACTCCTAATAATAAGATTGTTCACATTTTCTATGACACAATAAAGACCTTGACTTTAATAATCCTCTCCCAAAGAGGTAACCTTGAATGTTAACATAAATATAATTCACTTTTCATTCATATCAAAATTCACTACCTATGTCTAAACTCAAAATTCATACAGCAATTATTTTATCATCATAAGTTAAATGTGTGTCTTTTATTAAATGCTAATTCTAACTGCAAGTCCTTTCATCCTACTCTTTTTCTCTTCCCCCTTATATCTACCCAAAAAAGAAAAGGAATGGATTAAACATCTCTTAGGAGCAAACTGCATTTGCTTTGGATAAGGGGAAATGCATTATTCATGTTATTTGGGAACTTGTCATTTTAATCATGTCTCTTATGGCACAAAATATAGGAATAAAAAGACTTTTTAGTTTTTCACAGGGTTTTGTAAAATTTTTAATGATGATGATAGTACAAAATGGCGTGAGTATCCCTATTAGTACAGACATTTAAATTTAGATTAAAGGCTTAGCATTCTTCGGAAAAAAAACATTAAGAAGGTGCATTTAAAATCTCAGTTTTTTTCCAAGCAGGTCTTTTTTTTTCCCCCTCCAAAGATAAGATGGATTCTAACTGCAAAAGTATTTTGAACTAACAGATTTTACCAAACATGTATGTCTACTAAAAAGAATATTTTGATCTCCCTTTGTTTAATTTAGCAGGTTACTAATAAACTGAAGTTTGGCCAATTGAAGGATTTGTCCACATTACTAAAGGGAATCCGTACAAACTTTGGGGTTGATAGCTTTTGCAATAGTTTGTGAGTTTGCCCACTTTGAGATGAGGACAGTTAATAATGTTCTGTATGGTATGTGTTAAGGGGAAACAGAGGATACCATGCTAGACCTCCATACCTGTTGTTGTTGTACCATCAAGTTGGACTCATAGTGACCCTCAGGACTTCCGAGGAGCAGCTGGTAAGCTTGAACCCCACCAACCTTGTAGTTCAAACTGACTTTGCAGTCCAGCACATTAACACATGTCACTATATCAGGACTCTAGATCTTCAGGCCTAGTGTTAGTGTATTGGTTACTAGACCTGACATATCATTCCAGATGGGATAGCTTTCTTTTCTTTTCCCAGTCTTGCCAAAGAATTCTAGGCAATTCATAAATGCAACAGATGCTAAGCTCTCATATCTATTGCATTTCTAAACATTGGTGTGCCCCCAGAAGAAATCTCTTAAATATATAGCCGGTATGAGGCCAATGAAAGTTTACACAAGATCTTTCCCACCTACAATGCAAGAAAAGATCATTACCAATTTGGTCATAATGAAATAGAGTTGATATTATTCTCTTTTCTAGAGTCTCACCTTAGACATTTTAGTCAAAGTAAAAATGTGGGGCTGAGAATCTGAAATTTCTATATTCTAAACTTGTGTAGACAGTCAGGCTGTTTAGAATACATCAATGAAGGGTCAAAAGCTATTGAAAAATCTAGGTTTGTAAAATAATAGTGTCTTCTTGGAACCATGGAGAAGCTGGCAACCTTGAATTCAGGGGTACAGGGCGGGAATTTTGAAGGTTCTGCCCTCTCTGTTCAGCATTTCCCTGTCTTTGTTACACACTCTATTGGATGCTTCATTGTTCTAAATTTTCATTATTACAGCAGATAGACAGTGTGACATTTATGCTAGGGCTTTATAGCTATAGCACTGTCCGGGTATCTGAAGGGCTTTTTCTCTGAATTTTGGGCCTGGTTCTGCCTTCTCTGTTTAGCTCTACCATTGAACCCTTCCCCAGAATGAGAGGGTTTCATGGATTAGAAACCAAAGTCATTTGGATCAAGCAAGTATGAAATGTCGTAAAATGAATAGTACTAAAAATGCTGCCCAAAGACATTAAGTTAAACTCTGCTGTTGGTAAAATTCCATGTGGTAAGCACCTTGGTTTGGCGGTCATGCTGACCTTGTGTCCTGACAAGAATCCAGCGGGCTACGGTGAGGATCAAGGGGGGCTAAGGACCAGGTCTGCCCTACCAGAGGCCTGCACTTATATTATTAAGAAAGAGCCCCAAACAATAATGTAAGTATATAAAATACTGTATATTTAAGAAAGTTGCTCAACGAATCATTTCTTTATGGATAACTCTCTAAGATCATAACATCATAAGATTACGAGATCAGGTGGACTCCTGGTAAACTCAAACTCAAAAAGAAAAAAAACACAAAGCTCTTGCTGTTGAGTGGATTCTCGCTCATGTTGCTCCCCATGCTTTACATAGTAGAACTAAGTTCCATTGGGTTTTCTTGGCTATGGTGTTTACGGAAGCAGATAACCAGACTTCCCTTCTGCAGTGCTGCTGGGTGGGTTCAGATTGCTCAGTTTTCAGTTAGTTGTTGCATGCCAATATGTCTGAGATTCTGCCCCTACCTTATTTGTTTGTTTTTGAAGTTAACTAATAGGTTTGTTTGTTTTTTCTGAGTCCTGACTAAAATGTAAGCTATGTAGGGGCTGGTTCTTTGCATGTCCTGTTTTGTGCACCCCAGGACATAGAACAGTACCTGGCAAATGGGGAGTATTCAATCAATACTTGTGAAATGAATTAATATGCAAAGATCTGCCTGCAGGATTTCTTGTGCAGAATCTGTTACCTTATGAAGATTGTATTACGAATCGGTACAACAAGTGTCGGTTTATTTACCACTTCTTTCCTGACTCATGATATGCTGTACAACAAATACTCATGTTGGCCTTGAGGCTGCGCCAAATATGACACTTCTCAGGAAACTTTCTGCTACTTATGACTAATGAATGCAATATAGGTCAGCTAGAAGCTAGAGAATTTGAAAGGTCTTCCTCCAACCTCATTCGCTTCTGTTTGAGAAGAAAATGTCTATGCAGTCCTGTAACACCTGAAGAGAAATTTTGAGCACAATTTTGAGCACAATTTAACAGTAAAATTGACAACATGAAAATGATTCATTCAAGTGTTCTGCTACAAGAAAGGCCTGAACAAAAAAATGTGTGAAAATAGCTGAAGAGCAATGCAAAACAGAACTTATTGCCTATTATGGCAGGTACACATTGAGGATTCCCCTGGAGAACTGATCCAGTTTGTAAGGTGGCTGCATGTACATACTGATTCTCCTCCAATATCAGAAGCCCAGGTGAGCAGTCTGATGTGCGTGCTCAGTGCTGCTGCTTCCGTTAGTGATTCAGTGAAACAACCATCAATTATGTCTGAACTGCGCCCATGCCTTCATAAACATGGCTGGAATGTAATAAAGCGGTATATATGCAGCAAATGATTTTTACACAATAATTCTTCTGGCATGCAATTGAAGGAAAATGGACTTGCAGGTAATTAGTACTGTGATTCAATATTTCCCGAGCATCCCTGTCTTGCAGGAGCAGGGAGACTTGTACAATTCCACGCTCCAGGTACACTCAGTAATTTGATGGAAGTGCCTTGATGAAGACTAACATGGTCTCCCTGTGTCTGAGGAACATTTTACAAGCAGGCTCAGTCAGGGATATGTCTACAAGAGCCTCAAAGAGAACATTTACCTCTACTACTTTTGCACTAAAGGAAAATACATTTTGGTCTTCAGGTTAGGGATACCTTCAATCAGAGTCTTAAAATAAACTAATGAGGTAAAAGTTGTATTGTGTAGGTGACACTGGGGAAAATTAAGAAGTCTCTTACACAATCTACTGTGAAAGAGAACTGTTTACCAATTCATAGTCCTCTTTTATCCATCAGCCTTAAATGGTTTAGAACAGTTTGTAAATTTCTCATATGTCACCTTCATGGAGTTGGCATTGTACTGAGGGAGATAGCGAACAAACATTGTAGATCTAACATAAAGTCAGGCTGAGCGAAGTACAATGAAGGGAAGGAGCTAAACTGGTGAAGGAGTAGAGAACTGGAAGTAAACTGGTGGGAGCAAAAGAACATAGGTTGTATGTTAGAAAGTGGGGGACCATTTCTCTGAGGAGGTAACATTAGATGAGGATGAACCACCTAATGACCATAGGAAGAAAATGAAGTGTAAAACCCTAAACTAAAAAACATGAAGTATAAATCCCTAAGAAAAGGCCACCATGGCCTGAAAGGGGGAACACAAGGCTGAGAATGTCAATATACAAGATGGGAGAAATGTACAAAGGTAGATCCTGTAACACTTACAGGCCATGGTAAGAATTTGCATTTTATTCTACTACAGGAAGCCATGCATGATAGGGGTTGGAGTACTTGTGTGGCGCTGTGGGTTAATGTGCCAGACAGCAAAGCCATTTGAACTGGAAACTCACCAGCTGCTTCTTGGAAACCCAATACAGGGTCACTATGGGTATGAATCGACTCAACAGCACTTAAAAACAACAGCATGATAGAGGTTGAGAATGAGTAAAGATGAATCTTTTGATTTAAAAAGAAAATCACTGGAGACTTCGACAGCAAGATGGCAGAGTAGGCAAACACACTCAGCAGACCCTCTGCCACATAGACACGGGAGACTAAGCGAAACAGGTACAGGTGGTGGTCTTGAACCCTGAGTTTCAGAGGATAGGACAGACAGGTGGACTGAATACCAGCTGGAGGGGGGGACGCTGAGCCGGTGAAACAAGAGAGAAGAGAAAGGGGCAGGCAATCAGCTGGAGTAGACTGGCATAGGCATCTTAAGCTTTTGCTGTTTTTCTTTACCTTTTTATGGTGAATTGAGTGATGGTTTACAACAGCTCAATGCATACACTTTGTTTTATCTCAATGATTGCAATTCCCTCCAAGCAACAACAGTTATCCCGCTTTCTCCCTGTGGTTCCTTTTTCCATTCTATCCTCCTTCCCAACCCCTCTGATCCTAGTTCCCAGGTAAATGTTTCCCTTCCATCTTGAGCTGTTGCAGGTAGCTGTTGCTTCAGCAGTCTAGAGTCACAGTGTCTGGAGGTTGGCAGCAAGAGAGTGCATTTCTCCCTGTTCTGTGTCCTCTTGGTAGCCTGGGCCATGCCCAGTCTCTCCCTTTGCTAACCCAGAGGGCATTGGCACCCCTTCTGCACAGCTTTAGTTCTGCCTGTTTCTGGAGTCATGTGAACCCACCCTGAACTATGCTACATTAACAGCGAACAGAGAACTGTATTCACACTTCTAGTCTCTGTCACCTCCACCAGGAGACAGGTGGTGAGTGCCTGACAACACAACATGCAGTCATCAGTTGAACATAAATTCAACGTTACCACCATGTTTCAGAGAAAACAGACCACTTTAATTTATGCTAATAAACAAGACAGAATGCCTTCAACAAGTGACCAGTATTAACCACAACAGAAAAAACATCAAGGAAAAAGAGGGAATAATGTATTATAGAATTTCAAAATGAAGATTTCAAGAGTGAAACAACATAAAATAAATTTAACTATAAACCTAAAATTAGAACAAGTCTTACTCCTAGCCCGAGCCCAACCTCCACCCTTAACACCTAACCATCACAAAAAAGAAAATCACTATAGATGCAATATGCAAAATAGACTTTAAAGAGACAAAAGTGAAAATAAAATGACCAGTTACCTGGCTGTTGGTAGTAGTTCAAGGAAAAAAAAAAATGATGGTGTTTTCACTAATGGAGATTGTTATTATTGTCACATGCCATTGAGTTGATTCCAACCCATAACGACCCTGTACAGGGTTTCCGAGGCTATAAGTCTTTACGGGAGCAGAAAGCCTCATCTTTCTCCTGCGGAACAGCTGAAGGTTTCGAACTGTTGACCCTGAGGTTAGCAGTCCGACTAGAGCTAGTGAAAACATGGTCAGATTTTAAAGAAACAGGACACAGTAATTTTGTACTGATGGAATGAGAGTAAGAAGTGAGAGAAAAAAGGTTCTAGCACAATTCCAAAGTTTTTGCTCTTTGTTGTCAAGTGCCATCAAGTCAGTTCGGATTCACAACCACCCTGTATAGGGTTTCCAAGAAGCTGCTAGTGAGTTTGAACTTCCAACCTTGTGATTCAAACCAACCTTGTGGTTCGTGTTTATCCTACAGCACCACACCAGGACTCTTTGTAGCGTGGTAAATTAATGCTGCCACTTATAAGTCAGAGATCAGTGAGGAAGAAATGGATGGGTGGAGAAGAGAATAAAGAACTCAGAGGAGAGTATGGGTAGAGATAGAAATTTTAGAGCTATCAGGTTTTCAATGATATTTATGCACTTGGACATGAGATGGTATCTAGGTAGCACAGGTTGGTTGACTGAGGTCCAAGGACTGAGCTTGGGACATGCCAACCCTCAGAGGTCAACAACAAGAGGGAGACTCAGCAGAAGACATGAAGAGGCAGAGGCAGTGACCCAGGAGGACAGAGCCGGGAGAGGAGTGTCTGTGAGTGTAAGTTAAGAACATACTAGTAAAGAGGTAGCTTGGATGAATAATGTGAGAACTCAGAATTAGCCATGAGTGTCTGTAAAAAGGAAGTCTTCAGGGATTCTGACAAGAGCACTACCTTCCCTAATATGGATGTTGCGCTCCATTAATACAGTTAAAAGTACAGTTAAAAGCCTCATCTTTCTCCCGCAGAGCTGCTGGTAGTTTCGAACCGCTGACCTTAAGGTTCGCAGCCCGATTCGTAACCACTATGCTACGATAGGTTTTTTTATAGATTCAAATCCAAATAATTTATTATTTTGACAAGTATGGATAATTCATAATAGTAAAGAATCAGAAGTCACCAACTGGTATCATCTCACTGGCTGAGGGAAACCGACAGATGTGTTCTGCCTGAACAGTGAATGCTGTAAGGCAGTGTATCTTGCTCTTCAACACCTACATCGCTGCTGATGTCATTACATCAGTCATTTATGTTGCCTGACTATGCTGCATTTAGATGTTTGACTCTTGCTATACGGATTAGATACAGGAAATCAGATTTGGAAGCAACCTGAGGCCAATGTTCTAAGTACAGAAAGGTAGCATAGCTTACTGGTGAATTACACAGGCTCTGGAACTAGCCTGACTTAGTGGAATTTCAGCCTTCCCACCTCTGACTGTGTGATCTTAAACAAGTTGCCTATACTTCATGTTTCAGAGCTCAGTTTTCCCACTGTATGAAATGAGAATATTAGTCTCCTAATGCTGCCACTGAGGGCTCTGGTAGCGTAGTGGTTACGAATCCAGCTGCTAACCTCAAGGTCAGAAGTTCAGAACTACCAGTCATTCTGCAGGAGAAAGATGAGGCTTTCTGCTCCCGTACAGATTTACAGCCTCGGAAACCCTGCGCAGGGTCACTATGAGTTGGAACCGACTCCATGGTACTTAACAACAACAACAACAATGCTGCCACTAGGTTTGGGAGGAGACTATTGAAAGTGCCATAGGCTGTGAAAACAACCAACAGATTTGTGTTGGAAGAAGTGCAGCCAGAGTGCTCCTTGGAAGCCAAGATGGCCAAACTTCGTCTTTCATACTTCAGATGTATTGTCAGGAGGGACCATAAGGTGGAGAGTTAGAGAAAAAGAGGAAGACTCCCAAGATGGATTGGCCAAGTGGAAGCATCGATGTATTCAAGCATGGCAACAATAGTGAGGTTGGCCCAGGATCGGGCAGTGTTTTGTTCTGTTGTACGTAGGGGTCGCTGTGAGTCGGTACCAACTTGATGGCACCTAACAATACCAACACTGCTGCCATAACAAAACAGCACAAAAAGAAATTACTTTAAAGACGAGAAATGTCTCACAATTCTGGAAGGTGGAAATTCAAATCAGGGTTTCGCTTCTGTCGATTCTGAGGGAGGGCTGTTTGTTCTCTGCGTCTCTCCTAATTTCTGGTGACTTCTGACAATCGTGCTGTTTCTTTGCCGCTTGTTGATATGTCTTCACATGGTACATTCCACTTTGTGGGACTCTGTCTCCACATCTGTCTTCTCTTTTATAAGATACTAATCAATCATATAAGCTCCGGTTGTACCCTACTCCATTGTAACCTTGTTAACTTCACTGTTAATACCTTTAAAGAAAGACTCTTTTTCCCCAAACAAGGGTGCATTCACAAATACAGGGGTTAGGACTCCAACATGTTGTTTTAGAAGATGTGATTCAGACCATGTAGAGGGTAAATAAGATTAAGTTTGTTAATACGTATGTTGTTGTTACTTGCTATCAAGTCAGTTCTGACTCATGGCATCCTTACATATAACAGAATGAAATACGGCCTGGTTCCATTCCATCTTCAGGACTCCTGGAGTGGCGCTGGTGGATAAGCACTGAACTGCTAACTGCAAGGTCGGTGGTTCAAACCTACCAGCCACTCCTTGGAAACCCTATACAGCGTCACTATGAGTTGGAACTGACGCAACAACACTTAGCAATGACAACATGCCATCTTCTTGGTCCTCGATATATTTCAGTCCACTGTTGTGGGTCAGCCCCTCTCATTGAAAGTTGCCCTCTTTTTTACAAACATGATGTCCTTTGCTAGTAATTGGTCTTTCCTGATGACATATCCAAATAAAGGAGCTGAAGTTGTATCATCCTCACCTCTAAGGAGCATTTTGCTTTTAAGACAAGCCATCATATGTTTAATCTTCTTCACCAGCACCACAATTCAAGTGTATCAGTTCAGTTCTTCTTCTTGGCTATTTACCTTTTGCTAGGTAGTAATACTGCCACAAGTTTAGCGGCTTCAAACAGCACACATTTATCATCTCATAGTTTCTGTGAATTTGAAGTCAAGGCATGGTTTATTTGGTCCTCAATTTGAACTCTCAAAAAACTGCAATCAGGGCTGCAGTTTCATCTGAGGCTCAGCTGGGGAAAGGTCAGCTTCCAAGCTCACTTCAGTTATTGGCCTAATTCCATTCACGCTTCAGATTCTTGATGACTATAGCCAGAGGCTGCCTTCAGCTCTAACATGAACATCTGCTTCCTCAAAGCCAGCAAAGGAGGTGAGAGTCCCTATGATGGGGGCTATGCATAATCACATACACATAATTGCATGCATTCTGACACCTTTTCCCTGAAAAAAGTCATAGGTCATGTTCACACTCAAGGGCATTGAACATCGGAAAGTCTCCTCCCATCCCCCACAGCATCCATGGCAGCATCAGAAGTGAGGTTTAGCACATGCCTTTGTCCTTGTTAGTTACCATCAATCAAGCTGATTCCAATTCATAGCAACCCCATGTGTCAGAGTAGTTTTCAAGGCTGTAACCTTTCAGAAGCAGATCACCAGGCCTGTCGTCCAAAGAACTTCTGAGTGGGTTTGAACTGACAACTTTTCAGTCATTAGTCAAATGCTTAAACATGTGTACCAGCCAGCGACTTCTTAGTACATACAATGACTTAACAAACGTTAGTAATTAACTGAAGATATCTAAAGAAGGCCTGGGAAGTTTTCTGAGGGGATTAATTTCACATACTGGGGCTATTTAAACAGGTATTGGAAGGTGACTATAGGCCCACAGTAAAGAAAAGCCGGCATGGGCAGGGTTGAACTAGACAACCCTTAAGATGATCTGTAATTTCACCTAGTCACCAGGCAAGGTGTAAAACCAGTGTTCCCTTGTTCTCAGCCTCCTCAAGTATTTTTCTGAGGTCACTGTTGATTGTCTTCTTCCAAGCTGTCATTTTCCATGTTTTACCTGATTTCACCTATGGAAAAATGGGGACTAGGTGATTTTCTCTGAGAATTCTGTCCCTCTTAGAAAATCCAAAATAGCCCTGGTTGTACAATGGTTAAGCACTCAGCTGCTAGCCAGAAGGTCAGTGGTTAATACCTACCAGGTTCTCCACAGGAGAAAGATATGGCCATCTGCTTCCATAAAGAGTGTTGTTATTAAATGCTGTCAATCTCTTTATGACTCATAGAGACCGTGTGTAGGATTTCTAGTTGGTTGACTCATAGCAACCCTCTGTAGGATTTCCAAGGAGTGGCTGGTGAGTTTGAACCACCGTTCTTGCAGTTCAAACCGACCTTGCAGTCTTGTGCTTTATTCCACATTTCCTCCATAAAGATTGTTGCTGTTGTTAAGTGCTGTTGAGTCAGTTCCAACCCATAGTGACCCAGTATAGGATTTCTGAGGAGCAGCTGGTGAGCTTAAACCACCAACCTTGTGGTTCAAACGGACTTTGTAGTCCGCACATTAACCTACAGTGCCAAAAGCCTTGGAAACTTTGAGGGCAGTTCTACTCAGTTCTATTAAGTTTGCTATGAGTCAGAATCAACTTAACCATTGATAGGTTTTTGTTTTGGGTAAAACAGCCAAGCTTGGGTGTGGGCTGTAGAAGCAGGAAAGGAATATATTTTATCTCTGCTAGTATTTGCAGGCCCGTCTCCTTCTTAGGAAAGGAAGTCGAAGCTGTTTTCTGCTTTTGTGTCTCTCCCAACCTCAACCACGTACCTCAACCTAAAGTGCACTCAATGAAAGCCATTTAATGTTACTAGAGCTCTCCTGAAAAAAGGGAGAGATGATGAATTAGGCTCTCTCTAGATCTTGCTGCTGACAAATGAGTGTTTTTACATGTCTGATAGACTCATTTACTCCCAGGTTAGCCCCTGTTTAATGGCCCTGCCCTGGAAGAGGACTGGTAAGGCAGTTGCAATGATGGCTTCAGGGAACCCAGAAATGGGTTTTTGTGCCTAAGAAGTTATTGCCTTCAGACATACATAGCTTGCATATTGATTTCATATGTGCATATGCCAGCTCTAGTTCTGGATCCTACCACTGAAATGTGCTACAGATACAAACACCCAAACACACGCTGCACCATGCACACACCTGACTCTTGACCATGTTGTGCTGGGGAGGGCCAGTAGATGACTGAGGCACTCGACAGCCATGCTAGTAACAATAACCATGAAACATCCCTTTATTTCTTTAATTCAGGCAATTTCCCAGTAGAGTGTTGAGGTGTTAATTGCTTCAGCACTTTTTAGTTGACAGATATGTCCTTTTTCACCTGGGTAAGAGAACCAATTACTGTAATGCTCCTGTGGGCTCAGCGAGATACTCTTTAATGGATTTTAAAGGCATTGGTAAGGCATTGTGCTTTTAAAGGGAAACTATTCTCTGTTCTGTTTGTGCTTGATAACAAGAGTGGATATTGTATTCAGACCACATAATGAATCTGTTAAAGGAAAATATGCAGTGGGGGAAAAAAAGAGACAGTAGCAATATTTTTTCAAGAAATATGTGTCCAGATTTCAGATATGAGAAAAATATGTTCATATGTGTGCGTAGATCACCAAGTTGAGCAAAAATTAATCAAAACCAAGCAAAACAAAGTCCTCCAAAAGACAGTAAGGCATTTTCTTTGGATATTCAGCAGGGCATATTTCTCATGAATTTCAACACAAAGCTGTCATACTCTGGAACTGGCGTGGCCTTCCAAGAGAAGGTTTGGCAGGTCGCTAACAATACAAATCAGTAAATATCTTTTACTTGTTGTGTGAAAGTGACTTTCACCATTCACTTGAACTACAACTTGTTCTAATGTTTCATACTTACCTTCAAGAAACAAAACAAAAAATCCTCCTCCAAGACTAAGACGCAATGGGAAAACACATTCTGATTGGCGACCACACACGTCACCCATAAAGAGAAGTGACTGAAGAACATCGAAGAAGCAGCGAGCTAAGCCCTGCATCGTTCAGCAGACTATGGTAAGCCCGGGTGGAGACCTGGTCGGCCAGCAGTGAGGCAAGACCTGGGGACTCATGGGCTCAGAGTCAGTGACACATCCACAGAGGACTAGAGTGGAGACCGAAGCGACCAACTGATAAGAAGAGGGCAGACAGACGCAGGAACACCCACACCAGCAGATGATACCCACTTGCCATGGCTCCAATGATGGGACGAACAAAGCTCAACCTGAAGAAGAAAGAAGAGGAAAAAAGCATCATCTGATACAATTTGATAAACTGGACATCCACCTACAAATGCAGTAGCTCAAAAGAGGAAACAAATCCCTGCTCCAAGAATTATTCCCACCCCCTCCACACAAAGAGTAGATAGTGATGGACAACTTGAACATTGACTAACCAAAAATGGGAGAAGGGATACAAAGGTAAGAAGTGACTGGCTTACAAGCTTTCAAGAAGGAACCTAGATCCACAAGGCAGGGAGGATGGTAGAGTCTCCAGTGAGTAGTATCCAACCTGTCTAGGAAGGGCAGATGAAAAGAAATGCAGATGGGTCCCTTGGGATGCAAGGGTGAATAATTGTTACCAGGACTGATTGTGAGGACTGGAAATGTAAAGGTGGACATTTTATAGCAAGGAGGGGAGTGATTAACATTTCAGTCTTGGAGCAGAGGGCCCTGGGACCATCAATGGAGAAGAGCAGAGAGTGGGACCCCACCCAGAGGAGCAGTGAGACCTGAGACTGAGACAGAGAGGATGACGTGAAGAGATGGAGTGGCTGGGGACTAGGGATCCAGAGAGGGAGAGGGGCTGTGTGCTGAAGACCATGAGGAGAGGGTGGGTGGGATTGCAGGGTATACCCTTTGGTTGGGTGATGATGCATGGACAGGATGGTAACTATGGCAATGAGACGATGTAGGATGGAATGAATGTAAAACTAATGTTCCCCCATGTAGACTATCACACAATATACAATAAAACATTTTAAAAAAATAAAATAAAATAATTAAGTGGATGGCTGCAGACAAAAAAAGAAACAAAACAAAGGAAAGTCTTAGAACTTAGTAGTATTTGGACACTTTCTTTTTGATGAGTCACTCTGGCAGCTTGTAAAGCCAAGACAAGCCATGTCAGTCAGAGTGACTAAGTTGAAAGAAGATTGAATTTAGAGTTAGAACACCTGGTTGTAAGTGCTAGCAAAATTCTTGGTCCTGAGACAAGTCATCTAGCCTTGCAAAACTTCAGAGCCATCATCATTCAGATCGTGGGTTTTTGTGAGTGTGAAATGAGAAAATGTATGTGACTCTACTTGGGAACCTAGGTGCCATACAGATAAAATGTGACATTATCAAAGAAAGATACAGGCTTTTTAAACCATTCAGCCTCTGTATTTGTACATCCATGCTTTGGGTTCCTTTTCTTTCTGTTGTGGCTACCTGCAAGGTCAGCAGTTCAAGCAAAACCAGCTGCTCCTCAGAAATCCTACCTAGGGTTGCTATGGAGTCCTGTTGTGGCACTACTGGTTAATGCACCTGATTGCAAAGTCAGTTAGAACTGCCAAGTTAGCGGTTCAACTTCACCAGCCACTCCTCACAAACCCTATACAGAGTTGCTGTGGGTGGGAACTGACTTGAGGGCACTTAACATCAAAAAAACACAACAACAATGTATATGTAGAAGTCCTGGTGTGGTGCTGTGGGATAAAGCACTGGACGGTAAGATTGGTTTGAATCACAAGGTCAGTGGTTCAAACTCACCAGCTGCTCCTTGGAAACCCTATACAGGATCATTATGAGTGGAGACTGATTCAACAACACTTAACAACAACAACAATGCATATCTAGACTTTGTAGTTCTTAAAATCCTAGTGTGGTAATATAGGACAAGCACTGGACTGCTACCCACAAGGTTGATGGTTCAGAATCCCTATGAGTCAGAACCAACTCTACAACACTTAACAACAAAGCTTTGGTGTGTATTTATTGTGATTTTTAGGCAAATGTTGTATAAGAAATACATATATATATATACACACACACATATTTCAGATGTTACAAAAAAACATGTGACCACAGGAACATATTACCAGAACAGCTCCCAAGGCCTTGGAGGAAGCCTTTGTCAAGTAAGGACTTGGAAGTTTAAGAGTCCTCATTGAGTCCTGAGTGATGCAAATGGTTAACATACTCAACTGCTGACCAAAAATTTGAAGGTCAAAGCCACCTAGAGGCACCAGGTAATCTGTTGTTGTTATTATTTTTATGTGCTGTTGAGTTGATTCTGACTCATAGTGAGCAACTGGTAGGTTTGAACTGCCAACCTTGCAGTGACCAGTGCTTATCCTACAGCACTGTGTCATTGGACTACACTGTGGAGCACAGTTCTAGTCTGAACACACGGGGTTGCCAGGAGTTGATACCACCGACTCAATGACAACCGGCTATATTATTATCATAAACTTAGAGATTGCCAGAACTGAGGGTGAGCAGGCACGCCATCTGGCAGGGTGTGCACCCATGTTTTTTTAGCAGTAGAAGCCTCTTTTCGAATAAAATCTTATATGGAGGAACAAAAGAAAAATAGAAAAAAGTAGCTGAATTGGGTTATGGGACATAAAGCTACACCTCCTTAAGTCCCTGATACTATGGATCCTCAAGAAACTCAGTTGTATGGAGAGCGTGGAGGCACATACTTGTCTGTGTTTAGACCAAGATCCACTTTTTTTCTCCACATTTGAGCAGCTGTAAATTGGAATGCATCTTACAATTTTTCTCAAACCTGCAACAGTTGTGATGTAATAGTTGCCTTTACAAGATCTTACTTGATTGAAATTTCTGGTGATATGATTGGACACATGCAGCCTCTTGAAATTTCAGGCAATAAACTATTTAAGAACCATTTGAGGAAGGAATATGTGTTGTTGTTTGAAAACATTTTATTGACGTTTTCTGGTAAAATCAAGGAAGTATAAACATCAATCTTGTCATATGTGTCTAAGCCTCTTGGAAGTAAGCCCAAATGACATTAGCAAAGTGCTCTTTTGAAAATACTGCTTCACTGGTGCTCTTGGTGACCCAAAGGACCATGCCATGTGGAAAAAGAGCATCAGTGATTCTAGGTGCAAAAGTCAATGTCAAGAATTTAACAAAACACCTTAAATAATTGATTTCACATACTTTTTTTTCATGTATACACTTTGAGTTCTTTAACAGGTGTTATTGTTGTTAAGTGACAGCAACATGGTTCCAACTCATAGGGTTTCCCAGGAACAGCTGGTGGGTTTGAACTGCAGAACTTATTGTTCATACTTCAATAATAAAATGGTTAGTAACAAGAAAACATTATGTTGTAATTTAATTGGCAGAATACTCTTTCTTGTTCTTGTTAAGTGCTGTCGAGTCATTTCTGACTCTTAACAACCATGTATAGGGTTTTCAAGGAGCGGCTGGTGAGTTTGAACCACCAACCTTGTGATTCAAATCAACCTTGCAGTCCAGTGCTTTATCCCAAAGTGTCACACCAATAAAATAAATGTACCTTAAAACTGATTGTATCTTGAGCCAATGAAATGTGGTCATTTTCCAACCATATAGTTCAATTCTCTCATCTTACAGTTGAGAGACTTGGGCCTAGAGTGGACTTAGTGACTTGCCTAAGGCAGTATAGCTGGGTTGTTCCAAGACATAATGAACCAGCTGCCAAAAGTTTCCAAGAATTATGTCTAGTTAGCCTCAGACTAGAGCCCTTCTCCTTTGTGTCACCAGTAATCGCTAATTATATTTGTAATGATTTTAACATTTTTTGAGGCAGAGGCCAACTCCGTCTCACTTCTTGCTAGATAACAAAGTGCTCAATAGATGTTCAACGGAAGGATGGGTGGATGGATGAAATGTGGATGGATGGATAAAGGAACACAAGAGTGGGTAGATAGGACTGATGCATTTTATACTTACAGTGAGTCTAGGAAATATTTTTATTTGGAAAGGAGGTGTTGTGCATAGTGATTTCAGTACTAATACAAAATGGTGAGGAAACTGTAGTGGCTGTGATTTCCTGCCCTATTGCTCACCCTAATGGGGAGCCTTTTCCTTTGGGATGCAAATATAATAATTGTTTCTTGAATGAAGCAGAAAGAGTTGACCCAGGAGAGGGGCCAGGAGAGAAGGCTGCCCTCATTGTTAGGATGGAAGAAGCCAAAGGTAGGACATGGAGTTGCCCTTGGTATGTGATCTCAGCCTCCTCTAGTTCCAAATTCCAGTGGGCTCCCAGCAGGGCTCTAGTAATACTCAGAGTCACTGCAGCAGGCTGTCTGGCTTTCTCCATGGAGAGAGTCCACAGGCTCCCTTGATGCCTTGCCTCTTGGTTATCTGCAGTGACTGCACTATTAGTTTTCCATCTGTTCCCTTATTTATAAATGGATCAAGTCTCATAAAAAAGGGGAGCAGTATATAAATGCCTCTGACATACAGGCATTTGTAACAAAATGAGAGGGACTGATGTACTGTTACCCTGTGGCTGGAGTCTGCCTAAGGCTGTCCTATTTTTTCAGCCCTTTTCTCAGTACTGTTTAATCTATACATGTCCACTCTTTTTTTTTTTTTAACAACACTTTTTAATGAGATAACAAAAATAATCACCAACTTTATAAGGAAAGGAAAGAAGCTCCGAATAAACAAAGCATTATTGAAGAAGAGCAAGCTTCACACTTCCCAGTCTCAGAATGTCCAACACAGCCCCGGAAGTCAAAACAACTGGTATTGGTACAGTGACAGATATACAAAACAGTGGAACAGAAAAGATACCCCAGAAGTCAATGTATCCATTTATGGATCACTTACCAGGTAGTTAACCAATATATTAAAAGACTCTTGAGATTATTAACCGTGGCTGTTGTTGTAAGGTACCATCTACTCCATTCCTATTCATTGTGTCACTTTGCACAACAAATGAAGCACTGCTTCACCCTGGGCCATACTTACAATTGTATTCTTTTTTTTTAAAGTTTATTGTAAATTGAGTGATAGTTTACATTGGAGGGCATTAGTTTTACACCATCGTTTCATTGCAATTATTACAATTTCCTCCATGCATCATCATTCAACAGTATTTGCTTCTATTCCATCTGTTTTGTTTTATTGTGTTTGGGGGTTTTTTTTTGGGGGGGGGTGTATGCAAAAACACTCAGGAATATATCATTACATGCTAGTTTTATGAATACTTATTATTTCACCATACTTACTCAATCTGAATGCTGAACAAATAATTTGAGAAACTGGGTTATATGAGGAAAAACGTGGCACAGGATTGGAGGCAGACTCATTAACAACCTGCGATATGCAGATGATACAACCTTGCTTACTGAAAACAAAGAGGGCTTAAAATACTTACTGATGAAGATCAAAG
>NW_006408551.1:17285913-17292545 GCF_000296735.1 Chrysochloris asiatica | reverse complement strand
TTGTTGTTATGTGCCGTGGAGTTGGGTCTGACTCATAGCGACCCTGTACAGGGTTTCTGAGGCTGTAAATCTTTACGGGAGCCGAAAGCCTCATCTTTCTCCCACGGTACAGCTGGTAGTTTCTAACTGCTGACCCTGAGGTTAGCAGCCCAATTCGTAACCACTGTGCTACCAGAGCTCCTTGGTAAAGTGGGTGGTTGGAGAAAAATAGGAAGACCCCCAGTGCTGGTAGCAGTGGGCTCAGGCTTAGCAACAATTTAAATTTGATACAGGACTGTGCAGTGTTTTGTTCTGTTGTGCATAGGATTGCTATGAGAAGGTGTCGATTTGATAGCACCTAACAATAACAACAACAAAGAATCCATGGAAAGAGGAGGTCAACCAAATGTATCTCTGAGTCCCACTTTTCCTTGATTGCTGTTGTTGTTGTTGTCAGGTGCCATTGATTTGGAAGCAACTCATAGTGACCCCATGCATAGCAGAACGAAACAATGTCCAATCCTGGGCCAACCTCTCTACCGCTGCCACACTTGACGCCATCAATGATGCCACCTGGCTGATCCATCTCGTTGGGGGTCTTCCTCTTTTTCTCTGACCCTCCATCTTACCTAGCATGACATCCTTCTCCAGCAACTGTTACCTCCTGACAACATGTCCAAAGTATGAGAGACGAAGCTCAGCCATCTTGGCCTCCAAGGAGCACTCTGGCTGCACTTCTTTCAAAACAGATCTATTGGTTCTTTTGGCAGTCCATGGCACTTTTAGTATTCTCTTCCAACACCACAATTCAAAGGCAATAGTCAATTTGATTTCTATGTGTTCCATCTGGCGAGGTCCATGTGTATAGTTGTCTGTTATGCTATCTAAAGAAGGTGTTTGAAATAAACAAATTATTGGTTTTGCAGAAATCTATCATTCGTTCTCCAGCATCATTTCTATCACCAAGGCCAAATTTTGCAACTACTGGTCCTTCCTCTTTGCTCCCAACCTTTGCATTCCAATCACCAGTAATGATCAATATATCTTGATTGCATGTTTGATCTATTTCAGATTGAAGAAGTTGGTAGAATTCTTCTATTTCAACTTCACTGTCTTTAGTGGTTGGTGCATAAATTTGAATAATAGTGGTATTAACTGGGGTTCCCTGTAGGCTCATGGATATTATCCTATCACTTATAGCATTGTACCTCATGACTGATCTGGATATGTTCTTTTTGATGATGAATGCAACTCCATTCCTTTTCAACCTGTCATTCCCTGCATAGTAAGTAAACCATGTGGTTGTCAGATTCAAAATGGCCAATACCAGTCCATTTCAGCTCACTAATGCCTAGATATCGATGTTGATGCGTTCCATTTCATTTTTGACAACTTCCAATTTTCCCAGATTCATACTTCGCACATTCCACGTTCCCGATTTTCAATGGATGTTTATAGCTGTTTCTCTTCATTTTGAGTTGTGATCCATCAGCAAATGAAGGTTCTGTGCGCTTTTCTCCCCCAAGCTTAACTTTATTCACGTCATCATGGTCAACTCTACTTTGAGGAGGCATTTTTTTCCCAGTCACATTCTGAGTGCCTTCCCACCTGAGGGGCTCATTTTCCAGTCCTGTATCTGACAGTGTTTCTCTGCTATTCATAGAGTTTTCAGTGACTAGCAATTCAGAAGCAGTTCGCCACCCTTCTTCCTAGTCTGTCTTCATCTGGAAGCTCCTCTGAAACCTGTCCACCATGGGTGACCCTGTTGGTTGTATAAAATACCGGTGGCAGAGACCTTGGAATCACAGCAACTTAATCCACCACAGCACAATTTCTTGATTGCTAGAAGTCTGATTTCTTATGGAAGTTTACTCTTTCTCCATTCCCCTTTCAGCCAAAGGATTCCAAGGACTGTTCTTTCAATTATCTTTCTTTGAGGAAGCAGTATTCCCTAAGTGGATAGGTAAGCCCCCTATCCTTGGCTCTGAGTCAGCCGCCTGCTCCACTAGAGAGTAGTGCCCACTAGCTGTTAGTGCAGTAGGGTCTTCCTCTGATCTTCAGTGAACCTTTCTTCAGTGGGACAAGATGTATCTTTGGTCTCTGCTTGTTCAGCTAGAGTCCCACACCAGGCCACCTGATCATGCTAACCTTAACATTGATTAGACTCTGGCTTTTCATATTTAAGTAATTATTTATCATAAGATACTCGACAAAAAGATATCCAAAAATGACATGCAAAAGTGAAAGTTTTCTGCCCAAGAATCTGTTTTCAATTTATAAAGTAACTTACGTACATTTATTTCTCAATTGCTAAGAATGATAGCGGTACTGTAAGCAGATGTCTTATTGTCATCAAAAGAAGAATTTAACCCTTTAAACCTCTGGTGTTTGTTGTTGTTAAGTGCCATTGAGTTGGTTCCAACAGATAGTGAGCCTATATAGGATTTCCGAGGAGCGGTGAGCTTGAACTACCAACCTTGCAGCTTTGCAGTCTGGCGCATTAACCCACAGTGCCATACCAGGACTCCTTTGAACCTATAGGGAACTCCATTTAGATAAGATTACATGTGATTTATAACCGAGAGGAACTTTCCTGGGACCCTGTACAGGTTGAGCTTCAGGCTTCCAGGTCATTAGCCACACCTTACTGGAATTGTTAATATAGACATTTGTCCCGAAAGGTAGCGACTGTGATTCTTGGTCTTTGAAATGCTAACCCCTAGCATGGAATCTGGCAATTGTGAGTACTCAAGACAGTCTACAAGGAAAGAAAATGTAAAGAATACATTAACTTCTCTAGAGGAAAATTGAAGATCAAAGTACCTTCTAAGTTAGCCATGTCAATTGCTTAAATTTAACTTGTAAAATTGAGTTTTTAATCCTGCCAAAAACTTACAAAATGAGATCACAATCATCCACAAATCCAAAGTCACAGATGCAGAGTTTTCACAAAGGAAAATTTCCTGAGGAGCTTGAAGCAAGTGCATTCACCGTGTCTCCTGCCCACTGCCTTCAGCTGTCTCTTCTGGATTCTCAGAGCTGTGTGTCCTTGCAGCAAGCCCTTTGCTCGGAAACAGGGGAAGTCATTTCCTGTTCCTAATTCCCAGAATCATGGCTTCATTTAGACTATCAGAGGACTACATAGAACCATATGGTTGCTAGATTTCATTGAGTCCTGGTGTGGCGCTGTGGGTTAATGCTCTGGACTGCAAGGTCTTTTGAACTGCAGTATCAGCAGTTCAAGCTCACCAGCCACTCCTCAGAAACCCTATACGAGTCACTATGAGTTGGAACCGACTCAGTGGCACTTAACAACAACAACAACCCAACATGCATAAACACACCCAAAACAACAGAGAAAACTCAAACGCATTATCTTTGAGTCAATTTTGACTCATAGTCACTGTATAAGAGTAGAACACCCCTAGGGTTTCCAAGGCTGTGATCTTTCCAGAAGCAAACTACCACAACACCTTCCTCCCCTGGAGCATCGGGTGGGTTCAAACTGCCAACATTTCAGTTGGAAATGAATCACGGCACCACCAAGACTCCTTCTTGACATGCACACAAATTGTAAAATTTCAGCCTAGCTTTGATGATCTTTGAATTTGACATTGCTCAAATCTGATCCTTCAAGTCTAGGTGTCTTAAATAAAATATATAGATGGGCTCCAAAAGGCCCTTAAATCCCCCTGAAGTTGTATATGATGTTTTTTCTAGGGAAAATGTCCAGGGTTGTCAGTAGTTCAGAGGAGTCTGTGACTCAAAATAAGGTTAAACAGTATATTTATAACAAGAATACTGTAGAAGATGAGCAATCTGCATACCTGAAAGTTGTCAGCATTCTAAAAACAAAGGGGGGAGGATACTATGGCTAACATAATTTGAGCACTATGTGACAGATACCTATTAAGTACTTTATAAGAATCTTATCATTTAATGTTCTTAACATCTTATAAGGTTATTGTTGCTTTGAACCACTGACCTGGTTGTTAGCATTCCAGGGCTTATCCTACAGGTGGATACCGTGATTACCCCTAATTTAAAGGTGAGGAAACTGAGACTCATAAATATTAACTCGTTAATAAATCCTGAAGCATGGTGGTGGTGGTGGTCATGTGCCGTGGAGTTGGTTCCAACTCATAGCGACTCTGTATAAGGATTCCGAGGCAGTAGGGAGCAGAAAGCCTTATCTTTCTCCCGTGGAACTGCTGGTAGTTTCGAACCGCTGACCTTAACATTAGCAGCCTGACTCATAACCACTACATTACCAGATCTCCTTTCACTAAATTACAGATCCATATTAATAGTTTTGCTTTGTTTTATCAGGGGGACACTAACTAGACTTTTAAATTCCTTCCAGTTACATAAATGAGTAAATATTAGGTGAAATAATAAGGAAAAGAATCAACCAGTAGCCTAGTTTAAAAATTGAATTGACTTTGGAAAAGTAGAAAACTAAAAGAATTCTAATATTATCATATTTTTTATCTTTTTAAAAAGTTACTTTAAATTTGATTAAAAGTTTTAATTTAATGCTTCAGGAGACATATGATCTCTGAATTGATTATACAAACAAGTGAGTTTGTATTTCTGTTTCCTATGAAAAGAAACAACAACAAAAAATACTGATCTATCTATCTATATGTGTGTGTATATGTATATATATATATATATATATATTTTTTTTTTTTTTTTAAAGCTATATATCACATGGAGTCCCAGTGTGGCGCACTGGATTGCAAAGTCAGTTTGAACCACAAGGTCAATGGCTCAAGCTCACCAACCACTCCTCGGAAACCCTATACACGGTTGCTATGGGTTGCGACTACTCAATAGCACTTAACAACAACATATATCACATACTTCAAGGGGTCTCAACTTACAGTCATACGTTTTTGTATGTCGCATTCATTTTGAGGAGTCCTAGTATGGCATTGCAGGATAATGTAGTGGACTGCAAGATCAGTTTGAGCCACAGAGTCAGCGGTTCAAACCCACCAGTCACTCCTTGGAAATCCTGTACAGGGTCGCTATGAGTTGGAACCGACTTGACGGCACTTAACAACAACATTCCTTTTGAGGTATTCTACGTAAGATAAAAACACTAACCCAGCCCTCCCTGTCATTGTGTGAGATAAATACAGATCATAATTTTGTTTCACATGAATATATGTGCTGGGTCATGTGTGTACTGTACCTCCCTGCCACTAATCTAACATGTGCTACGATTCCCAGGGGTGGCACTATGACATCCTTCATGTCACTATGTAGAGGTGGAAATGCCAAAAGACCTTTCCTATGGGGCAAGAAATGAGGCTGAAAATGTTCATCACAGAAACCCAGCCTTGATCCCTGCAGCTTAGTGGAACCAAGGGTTGTTAGGAGAAGCTTGAAATGAGTATTGGAAAAAGCAGTAGTTTATTTCCTGAGGGGGATAAATTTCCTAGTGGTAACACTAAAAGTAATATACAGATAAAACTGTGGTGTAAGCAAAACTAGTCTATACAAAAGAAATATACAGACATAACTATAGTATGCTGGTGTGAGCCCTAATCCTCCTTAGTAAGGGATTGGTAAAAACAATCAACTAAATAAGCTTAGGGAAATAACTATGTCTGCTTCTGTTCAGATTCTGCTCCTTTATCAGTTTGCTTCTGCACCAGCCAGCTCTTTTTCTGTTTGCTGTAAGATTGTGCTTATCACTCGGTCATAATTCCCTGTATTGGGGCTGATGTGATCATTCAGCCAGCAGTTACCATGAAACGGCTCAGAATGTGCCAGGCACCATTCTAGGCATTGGAGACACAGCAAGAAACAACACCATCCTTGGCACCGACTGCGCAAAATCTCTGATTTAGTGCCTATAGTTTTCACTGACTGTATTTGTATTGTACTCTGTCTAATATTTAAAACTCGATGCCATCTAACAATAACAACAAGTACTTTAAAAATCTATGCAGCTGGAAAACCACCTGTCACGACGGCAGCGGCAACACAGATGCGAGGGCTCCTGGTTGCCGGTGTCTTCTGGGAATCCAGCGCCTCCAGGGCCATAGTGGCGCGACCGCCACAGAAGGGAAGCGGCCGCTAGAACCGACCATATGCTAGCAGGAAGACCCAGATCCCGAGGACAAAAACCTATATGAGAAAAACTTAGACTCCCATGGATATCACAAGGATCCTGTTGTGCACCTCTGGAACATGCTTGTTGTCTTCTTGGGCTTCTCCATTGCCTACTCCTTGACAGCACCATATTGTGGCTTACCTGCCTGATTACAGGTTGCAAGCGTGGGACCGCAGGGAAGCTGAGAGGCTTGTGACCTACGGAGAGGCCAATGTTCTCCCCAATTGCTTCCACCCCAGCAAGGTCCATCTGGCAGAAGAAGACTGACCGGTTGCTGAGTCTTCTCCTCAGAGTACAGATAATCTGAAATAAATAAATACATCTATGCAGCTGATGGAATTTCAAGAAGTAAAGACCTTCCCAATGCCTGGCTTGCTGAATGAGTCTTATGTTGTTCTTGTTGTGGTTGTTGAGTGCCATCAAGTCAGTTCCAACTCAGCGACGCTGTATAGGGTTTTCGAGGAACCACTGTTGGGTTTGAACTGCCGACCTAGCTGTTCAAATTGACCGTGCCGTCCAGTGCTTA
>NW_006408551.1:17276329-17285813 GCF_000296735.1 Chrysochloris asiatica | reverse complement strand
ATATAAATGCATTTCCTCTTTTCATGCTACAGCTATGGGGTGAGGAGTTTATAGACCACTTAGCTTGGGGTATGAAGAAGATTATCTAAGAATAGGTCTTTACTTGGTATTTAAATCTCATTAAGCTTCTCCCTAAATTATTCTAGTTGGTATTCTAACTCTGGAAGTCCTATTTTTTCCCATTACCTTCAATGCAATTTGAATTTCTTTTTTTAATACCATCTGTTCTTGATCATATTCTACCTCCTAAAATGATTGGTTGTCTACCAATTCTTTATGGTACGGTGACTATATATTCCTTTCATCTTCTTTTGATGCTTCCTACATTGTTCAATATTTCCCCCATGTTGTTGATGATGTTGTTAAGTGCCACCAAGTTGGTTCCAACTTTTAATGACCCTGTGCGCAACAGAATGAAACACTGCCCAGCCTTGTCTCATCCTCACAATTGTTATGTTTGGCCCATTGTTGCTGCCACTGTGTCAGTCCATCTTGTTGGGGGTCTTGCTCTTGTTCATTGACCCTCCACTTTTCAAAAACTGATGTTCTTCTTTAGGGACTGGTCCCTCTGATAATGAAGTTTTTCCATCTGTGCTTCTAACGAGCATTCTGACTATACTTCTTTCAAGACAAATTTGTTTATTCTTCTGCCAGTCCATGGTGCTTTCAATATTCTTTGCCAACACCATAATTCAAATGCATTGATTCTTCTATGGACTTCCTTGTTCATTGTTCAGCTTTCACATGCATATGAGGAGATCGATAGGCTGAAAGTTTTGCTTTAGTTATTTCAGCTTGAGAAATGCTCAGCATGTTCTTCCCTTTGGTTTTCTAACTCCAGGTCTTTGTACATTTCATTATACTTTGCTTTGTCTTCTCCAGCTGCCCTCTGAAATTTTCGGTTCAGCTCTTATACTTCATCATTTCTTCCAGTTGCTTTAACTTCTCTATGTCCAAGACCAAGTTTCAGAGTCTCTTTTAATGCCTGTTTTTATTTTTCTCTCTTTCCTGTCTTTTTAATGACCGTTTGTTTTCTTCGTGTATGCTGTTTTTTATGTCACCTCACAAATGAAGTCTCTGTCATTACTGTTTGAAATGTCAAAAGTATTCTTGAGCTAGTCTCTAAATTCTGGTAAGATCTGCTTAATGTCATATGAGGAGACTTCAAAAGTTAATGGTAAAATTCTATTATCATTTTGTTCCATTTTCTGTGAACCTATTAACCCACTCCCTACTTCTATTTTGGCTCATGTAGACTTGTTATAATTTTCTTTGACTTCAACCTGAACTTGTATATGAACAATTGATGTTCTGTTTCCCTAATGTCATTCTGATTAATGGTATTGAGCTTCACCATCATCTCCACAGATGATGGTCAGTTTCATTCCTGAGTCCCCATCTGGTGAGGCCCACATGTATAGTTGCCTACTCACTGTTTATGTTGCTGAAAAAAGTATTTGCAAAGAATAAGTCATTGGTCTTGAAAAATTCTACCATACAATCCCTAGTATCATTCCTATCACTAAGGCTACATACATAACCTTTTTTATTGTGAATTGGGTGCAAGTTTACAGAGCAGATCAGTGTTTTCCATTCAACAATTCATATACATTTTGTTTAATATTATTAATTGCAGTGTCCTCAATGTAACATCATTTGTCTCACTTCCTCCCTGTGTTTTCTGTTTCCATCCCTCCTTCTTTCCTAACCATTCTGAACCTTGTCCTTGGGTAAATGCTGCCATTTGGATCTCTAAATGTTTGATTAGTCTAAGCTATGCATACCTCTCTACTGCTATTGTTACCTTTATGGACCTATTGTTTGACTGAATATTCAGCTAAAAATTGGGATGAGTTCATTTCCAGACTGAAGGGTGACTAAGGAGCCTAGTCTCAGAAGTTTCTTCAGTCTCTATTTGACCAGTTGTTGTTATTGTTAAATACTGTCAAGTTGGGTCTGACTCACAGCAACCCTGTATAGGGTTTCTGAACAGCAGCTGGTGAGTTTGAATCACCAAACTTACAGTTCAAACCAACTTTGTGCTCTAGTGTTTATCCCACAGCACCACACCAGGACTCCTGACCAGGAAGCATGGTCTTTTTTTTTAAGATTTTGAGTTTTCCTCCATATTTTTTCCCAGTCTATCCAGGACTTTCTGCTCCCTTTCAAAGCAGTTGTGATAGCCAGGTGCCATCCTAGTTCTTTTGGTCTCAGGGCTATGGAGACTGAAGTTTGTGTGGCCCATAAGTCCGTTGGACTCATTGTTTTCATGTATGTTCTGTTTTCTTCACTCATCTTTCCTTCAGACAGGGTAACATCAATAGTTGCACCTTAAATGGCCACTCATGAACTTTTAGAACCCAGTCACTACTTACCAAAGTAGGATGTACCGTTGTTTATGGCCTCTCAGTTGACCTTGTTGTTCCCAAGACCATGGTCCTGAGCCCCCAAGACCAAAGCAGTGTCTTTCAACTACCGAGTCTTCTTGTTTCCAACTTTCACATTCAAATCACCAATAATTATCAATCCATCTTGATAAATTTCAGACTGAAGAAGTTGGTAGAAATTTAAAATTCCTTCATCTTTGGCTTTTAGTGGTTTGTGCATAAATTTGAATAATTGTTATAGTAACGGGTCTTCCTAGGCGTGTGAATATTATCCTATCACAGACAGCATTCTACTTCAATGCTGTACTTCAATTATGATGAAGTACAATTTCTCTCTCCTGACACAATTAACCAAATGATTTTCTGATTCAGAATGGTCAATACCAGCCCATATCAGCTCACCAATGCCTTAGGATAATGATCTTTTTGCATTCCTTTTCATTTTTGATGAATTCCAATTTTTATAAATTTATACTTCTTCATTCCACATTCCGATTACTAATAGATGTTTTCAGTTGTTTCTTCTCATTTTGAGTCATAACATATCAGCATATGAAGGTACCAAGAGCTTTGCTCCATTCACGTCATGAAGGTAGACTCTACTTTGACTAAGCAGTTGTATTTTGGGTACCTTTCAACCTGACGGGTTCGTACCCCAGCATTACGCCGGGCAGTGTTCTGTTGCTATTCATAAAGAGCAAAAATATCACTTCAAAGAGTAAAGTGTGTCTGGCCCAAGTCCTGGTATTTTCAGTTGGCTCATGTTCATGGAAAAGCTGGACAATGACTAGGAAAGTTAGGAAGAAGAGTTGATGCATTTTAAGTATGGTTTCACAAAAGATATTGAAAGTATGTTGGCCTGCCAATGAAAAGTGGAAGAATGAAATTTTTCTTAAAAGGAGTACAGTTGAATACACCTTAAAAGTGAGGAGAGAATTCTTTTTCCCCTTCCACCAACTGAATGCAGATAGGATAAAGTTCAAGGGAAGAAGTTTCCAGCTTTCTTAGTTCAGAACCTTTAATGGTCCTGTACTTTTTAACATTATCAAAAGTAATGAATGTGTGTTCTGATGTTGGAACTAAACTTTTGCAAGCTAGTAGGTCATGTTGTGTCCACCAGCTATCAAGTATGTATGTATTTCCCTCAAATATTAATTCGAAATGGATGTTGTTGTTGTTGTTAGGTGGCATCAAGTCGGTACCGACGCATAGTGACCCTATGCACAACAGAACAAAACACTGCCCGGTTCTAGGCCAACCTCACAATTGTTGCCATGCTTGAGCCCATTGATGCTGCCACTTTGTCAATGCGTCTCGCTGGGGTCTTCCTCTTTTTCTCTGACCCTCCACCTTACGAAACAGGATATCCTTCTCCAGCGACTGGTCCCTGCTGATGATACTTCTGATGTATGAGAGATAAAGTTTGGCCATCCTGACCTCCAAGGAAAACTCTGGTTACACTTCTTCCAACACAGATCTGTTGGTTCTTTTGGCAGCCCATGGCACTTTCAATAGTCTCCTCCAACACCATAACTCGAAAGCATCAATTCTTCTATGGTCTTCCTTATTCAATGTCCAGCTTTTGCTTGCATATGAGGTTATTGAAAATACCATGGCTTGGGTCAGGTGCACTTTAGTCCTCAAGCTGGCAAAATGGATGAGGTGCAGTGAATTGCTTTTGTATGGCCTTTCTAGCCCTGGTCTTATAACTCCACAGACTGATTAGCTGGACCACATTTCAAGTGACTGATTGATTACTATGCAAATTGAGTTATTTGTGGTCTACCAAAGAAATTGGTTGATTCATGGTCCTGATGGGAGGACCATACCTTGAAATTGACAAGGAGTAGGATATATAAGGACTCCTGATGTGGCACTGTGGAATAAGCACTGAACTGTGAACCACAATGTCCACAGTTCAAACCCACAAGCTGTTCCTCTGAAACACTCATATACAGAGTTGCTATGAGTGGGAACTGACTCAATGGCACTGAACAACAACAACAGGATTAAAGGAATTCTGATAGTGTAGTGGCTTACAAGTTGGGCTGGTAATCACAAGGTCAGCAGTTCAAATCTACCAGTCGCTCCTTGGGAGAAAGATGAGATTTTCTGCTCCAATAAAGATTTACAGCCTTGGGAACCCTATCTAGGTTCACTATGAGTCAGAACCAACTCCATAGCACATAACCAGCACTTCCACCACAGGGTTATATAAATGCCAACCCTACAGAAGTTCATGGGCACTTCACTACCATGAAGAAGAGTTTGGAGCAGAGCATGTCCTTTGCGTTAAGGAACTGGAGTCCCTGTGCTGAGAACCTCTTAAACCCAGAAAAAGAGCTGTAACACTGTACAAGACTGTGAGAGGCAGCTGCGGAGAGCACATTGGCTCACAGAGCAAGCCCATTCGCCAGCAGGCTTGCTGGTGGAGCTAAAAGAATAGTGCAAGAGAGACCTGAGTATGGCCCAGGCTGTGGCTACATATCTATCCACTCCTTTGGCAACATGGACCCAGGAAGTGTGATGGCAAGAGATCCCGGCAGACCTAGGTAGCCTGGTGGGAACTGGCAGTAGAGGCCAGCAAGACCCAATGGTGGAGCAGAAGCCTGAGGAGCCTTCCAGGCCCCCAAGTAACATCGTGGTAACTGGAGACAGCAGTGATGTGAACACAGCATTTGAGCATGACATGCCTGCCTAGCAACAGAAAAACAGAAATGGGTATTTGGTGAAACATAAGCATTTCTCCTTTGGAAATCGGTCATTGTTTTTTGTTTACTTCCTATAAATAATAATAATGTCTTTCATGTTTCCAACACTGTGTAAGTGTCTTATTTGCCAGTTTGATCACAGAGGAATGAAGCAGTTATAGAATTGTTGATATCAATGGGTGTTTGTATCTCATGCCTAGCAGTCGAATGGCTGCTAGAAGTTTGATACGCAGGCTACCTGCATGTGTAATGCAGACAGACAGAGCATACAGTGAATGATAGATTCAAGTGTAAACCACAAAACTAGACCTTCTAGGGAGAGAAAACAGGAGAAAAATATCAAAATCTATGAATCAGTAGAAATCATACACTTGACAAAAGTATAGTTCATCAAAGGAAAATTTGATAAGTTGTAAGTCATTAAAAATAAGATTTTTGTTCTTTGTCAGATCTTAGTAAGAGAAGAAAACCAAAAGCAACAGAATGGGAGACGACATTTGCAAACCACATAATCGGGGAAATTTGGGTGAAGAGTACAAAGAATCTCTCTATTTTTTTTAACTGCCTAGGTGTCTACAATTATATCAAAGTAAAAAGGTTAATTTCATTAAAGGGAGAAAAGCAGAACAGAATTTCAAATTTTCATGTAATTCAGACTTTCTGGAGCCATGGAGGCTGGATGAACCCCCGAAACTATTGCCCTGAGATTATCATTAAACCTTAAACCAAAAATATCCTCCAAAGTCTTCCTTTTTCCCCAGGAAGATGTGTAAATGTTTACAGAGTTGGTGTGGTGCTGAGAGTTAATGCACTAGACTGCAAAGTTGGTTTGAAGCACAAGATTGGTAGTTTAAGCTCACCAGTCACTCCTTGGAAACCCTAAACAGGGTCACTATGAGTCGGAACCGACTCAACAACACTTAACAACAACAGCAACAAAGTTAAACCTGAACAATAGGTCAACTTAACTAGTGAACAATTCTGCTTAAGTGTTATGGTTTTTTAAGATTCATCTCTAAGGGATCAAATTGACAAGAGCAACTTAAAAGAGTAGATAGGAACTTTCTGGAACAGTGAGTTTCTGTTAATGTGGGAGGAATAGATCAGAAAATTAGTGTAAGAATAGTTGCCCAACTCGAAGAATGTAATCAGTGTAATTGAATTGTACATGTAGACACTTGAACTGATGTGTTTTTTATAATGTATATATTCTCAACAAAAACAAATAAACTTCTTTTTAAAAAGCTTAATCTAGAGGAACCAAAAATCAATGCCAGTTCCCCATCTGCAAGTATTCCTATTCAATTGGTATGGGAAGGCACGGGCATAAATGTTTTAAAAGCTCTCCCAGTGATTCTAACATGCAGCCAGAATTTAAAATTTGTAAATTGAACTGATGAAATGGCATCCCCCAGAAGGCTTGCCATAGCCTACCCTTTGTTGTTCCTCTGCCTTTACCATCTTCACCCCCCCCCCCCCCATTTACCTGCCTGAGACTTGTTCACTCTTCTGAGAAACCTACCAGAACACTCTGTCCAGCTCAACTCAAGGCCCTCCCAGGTTGCACTAGTAAATTTACTCCTGCTATTAATAGTCCTTACACTCTGTTGTAAGTATCACTTTTTGTTCCTCTCTTTCAGCAATTGTTGTTACACTTGTCTGCTTTCAAATTCTTCATTCATTTAACCCCTGACTTTTAGGGGCTTGTAAAAAATTGTTGTTGTTGTTGTTGTTAACCATAGCAACCCTGTGTAGGGTTTCCAAGGAGTGAACTTGAACCAGCAACCTTGCAGTTTAAACCGGCTATGTTGTCCAGTGCATTAACCCACAGCGCCACACCAGGACTTCTGCCAAAAATTAAGACTCCCTTTTTCTGATGTAAGCAATGAAGCAAGAGCTTTCAGACAAAGAGAGTTTCACAAACCAAAATAATCGTATTATGCCGTTCATTTATTCTACATAAAAAAACAGTGTTACAGGACAATCAGATGGCCTAATATTAGTTTTGAATATCATATATCTATAATACTTATCATTCTTTCTTTCTTTTTATATGTCCAAGCAGATATGAACTCTGACCAGTTTTTTATTTTTATTTAATTTTTTTTTTTGCCAGTCTCCCCACCCCAGACCCCTGTTTTCAGGGTACCTGATTATTTAATGATTGGCAATGGTAGCAGGTAGTCATAAACCCTAGGATCACCTTGTAGTCCGTTTTCAGGAGCAGACTCTCTCTAACCTTCCACAGCAACATTAAACAGCAAGTGGGGCACACGCCTTTTCACAGAATTTTTGCAAGGACACATCTTCCACTCTTGCAATAACATAAGGTATGTCTTGTGCTACTCCCCCCGCAAAAAAAAAAAAAAAAATCCTGTTGGCATTTTTATGGAAATTGCTAACTTGCTAACTTTATAGGATAATTTAACAAGAACTGACATCTTTGTAATGTTTGGTTATGCTCTGCAAGAATGGGCCATATAAAACCAACCAATTGCCTTTGAGTCAATTACAAGTCATAGAAAGTCAACAGGACAGAGCAGAGCTAACCGCGCTATAAAACAGACGGCCACCTCTTTTTCACTTGAAGCATCCAATCTCTTGGTTAGCAGCTGAGTGCTTAGCCACTGCACAACCAGAGTTCATTGTTCCTACTATATTTCCTGCATATTTTTTCTTGCCTTCTTAGAACTTTTATAAATGGGGTGTTTTCTTTTATGATAATTTCTAACTTGCTGTTGTTTATATAAAGACTTTGTTTTTCTGCATATTAATTATGTAGCTACCTATCTTATTAACTTTTAAATATTTCTTTGTAAGTGTTTTTTTAGAATTCTGGGGTTTTGCCAAATATGGATGTTACTTGTCTTAAATCTTGCTGGAGTTCCAAAACCCAAAGGATTGAACTAAAACCTTAAAAAACAAAACTATCATCTAAATCTCATCTTAAATCCTGGTGTGGAGCT
Source organism: Chrysochloris asiatica (assembly GCF_000296735.1). Taxonomy (NCBI): domain Eukaryota; kingdom Metazoa; phylum Chordata; class Mammalia; order Afrosoricida; family Chrysochloridae; genus Chrysochloris; species Chrysochloris asiatica. The sequence goes on along the minus strand of NW_006408551.1, from coordinate 17,277,749 downwards.
GTAGGATTAGCACTGGACTGATAACCTCAAGGTCAGCGCTTCAAACTCACCAGCCACTGCTCAGAAACCCTATACAGGGTCTCTGTGAGTCGGAACCAACTTGATGGCACTTAACAACAACAAAATACCATCAGTGACATTCCTTTTGTTTCTGTTGAGTTTTGGTACAGTTGTAAGTCTGGAATTTATTTTCCAAGAAAATTCAATATGATTTTTAAAAATGTCAAAACCCAAACCATCTCATTCTTGCTAGTTGGTCATCATCTGTTCCCTATGTTGCTTGCTAATTTGGAGACACTTCAGTCTGCTACAAGGTCCTGCTTAGTTCAGAGAGAGGTATTTGCAATTTAAATCACAAAAGAAGAAATGTTCAGTGCATACTGACTTGGTTAAGTTCCCCTCTTCACTGCAGTGCTCTGTTCAGTAAGCCTGATGTAAAAGTGAGCTCATGGAAATGAATACATCTATCTTCATTCTCTGTGCCATTAGATCATTATGCAAACATTAAACACCAAAAAAGACGTAAAATGATTGATTTGTTGAGGAGAGAGCTCAGCTCAGGTTAGCAGAAAAGAAACTCTAGCAGCACGTTCTTCCCTTTGCCTACAGCTGCTTCTCCCCACTCTCTTTGCAAGCACCATAAAAGATCTGGTCATTTCTTCAGGGAATAAAGAACAACACTTATTGGCAATTAACGTTGTTGTGAATCAGCGCATTTTCTTGCAGCAATATTCTATCTTTACTCTGAGTTTTACCTAAGTTAGATTCCTTCTTTGGTCTCTGCTTATCTTTATTAATAAGTCCAGACAGACTAAACAAAAGACAAAATTGTGAAATAGTTGCATTTGGCACCCCAAGCCTTTTAACTTATGCTGTTGCTACTGTCCCCTCCTCTGTGGCCACTATCCGTACAGCCCAGGCTGTGTGTGACTTGTTGGACTCTGTGACTAGGCCATCAGCATCTTGAGGACAGAAGTTTTGACTTTTTCTGTCTCTGAGTTTCATGCTTTGGTTTGTAGTTCTTGTTCTTAAGTGCCACCGAGTCGGTTCCAACTCATAGCAACCCTGGATAGGGTTTCCGAGGAGCGGTTGGTGGATTCAAACAGTCCGGTGCTTATCCTACAGTGACTCAACACTACAACACGACAGGTTTGAATCAATGAATGTGCAAATCCCTCAATTACTTTATATATGAACATTTTCTCTTTCATGGTATTAAAGCTGCTTTTGGGCAAGATTTAAAATATTTCTAAATGAGCGAGTAATTGACTATTGTTGTTGTTGTTAGGTGCCATTGAGTCGGTACCAACCCATAGCGACATTATGCACAGCAGAACGAAACACTGCCCAATCCTGGGCCAACCTCACTATTGTTGTCACGCTTGAGTCCATCAATGCTGCCACTTGGCCAATCCATCTC
>NW_006408551.1:17260514-17274958 GCF_000296735.1 Chrysochloris asiatica | reverse complement strand
GGTTGAACATTAACCATTTCCTTTTGGTACAGTGACTCTGTGTATTCCTTCCATCTTCTCTTGATGCTTTCTCACCATTCAATAATTTGCCCAGAGAATCTTTCATTAATGAAAGCCGAGGCTTGAATTTTTTCTTCAGTTCCCCCAGCTTGAGAAATACTGAACCTGTTCTTCCTTTTTGGTTTTCTGATTCCAGATCTTTGAACATTTTGTTGTAACATTTGGCTTTATCTTCTCAAGCTGATCTTTGAAATTTTCTATTCAGCTCTTGGATCTCCTCACTTCTTCCATTTGCTTTAGCATCTCTACACTGGAGAACAAGTTTCAGTGTCTCTTCTGACATCCATTTTGACCTTTCAATGACTATTAGCAGTTTTAAAAAGTAGCTCAGATGACTGGATTTATATTCTAATGGAAATCAAATTAAACTTGCCAGGCCTATCTCCTTTAAGACTGCATCTATGTACTGGTGTTCTGTTTTATGTAGGACGCATGCGCTTGAAAACCTGAGTCTAAATAATAAAGTTTTTATGAATTGAAATTTATTTTCCAGTTGTCTGGCATTACTACTTCATAGTTGCTTCTTTGTTCATTTCTGTTTGACTCTTAAGACAGCCACTATAGAAGTATGCTTCCAAGTCTTATAGTAAAGATCAGTAATCAGAGTCCTTGGGAAGGAGAGTGGAATGGAACTAGGAACCACAGGGAGGAGGCGGGGTGACTGTTGTTACCTGGAGGGGATTCCAATTATGGAGGTGAAACAAAGTGTATGATCTGTTTTATGTAAAACTGATGATCTGCTCTGTAAACCTTCACTCAATTTATAATAAAAATTGAAAAAATAATAATAATGAAATATGAGTATACTGAGATCACTTTGCATTTAAAAGGGATGCAGAGAATTATTTTGTTAGAAAAGATTGTCAGACACATTATGTCTTTGTCATGTGACTAGTCATCATCTACTATATGCCATTTTGTTTTTTTTTTTAAACTTTATTTTCAAATAATTTATTCCTAGGATTCTGCTGTTCAGGATCCTAGGAATAAATTGTTCTTATTGTTCCGCTGAGTCCATTCCAACTCATAGTGTCCCTGTAGAGGGTTCTGAGGCTTTAAATCTTTGAGGGAGCAGAAAGCCTCATCTTTTTCCTACACAGTGGCTGGTGGGTTCAAACTGCAGACCTTGTGGTTCACAGTCCAGAGCTTATATATAGAGCTACCACCCTCCCAACAAGAATTACAGGAGTTGATTATAGGCGCAATATCTTCAAATATCAGTTGGGCTTTTGTATGTTTTATAGGATAAGCTCCTGGCATGTCACTGTAGTACAGGCACTGGACTGTGAACCATAAGGTCAGCAGTTCAAACCCACCAGCTACTCATCGGAAGCCCTATACAGAGTTGCCATGTGTCGGAATTGACTTAACGGCACTTAACAACAAACTGCAGACCTTGTTTTAATGGGGCACAGGCAGAATGAAAGAAAGTGACGTCCATTTGTTACAAATACCTTTGAGTAAATGATGTAAAAGGTCCTGCACTTTTATGCAGTAGACAAGAATTTGGAAAGAACTCTCTTGAATTTCAATCATTATTTGGTTTCTCATATAAAGTGTAGTCGATGAAGGCACATTCTCTACACTCAGAGATTCTCCCTCAGCTTCTCCTATAAAGGGCAATAATAACTCACTTATAAAGTGCCATCAAACAGGTGTAACATAGCCGACTTCCTGACACAGTATCCTGAATCTGACATTCTTGAAAGCCATGATTGAAATGATATTTCTGAGCAAAAATAGTGACCTACCAAACCTTACCTTCTCTCTCTAAGTCCTCTTTTCAAACTCTCTCTGGATTACACGACAGGTGATCACTACAGGATAATGTACTGGACCACAAGTTCAGTTTGAACCTAAGGTCAGTAGTTCAAACTCACCAGCTGCCTCTTGGAAACCCTACACAGGGTTGCCATGGATCACGGCAATTAACAACAACAACAACAAAGTGGGATCATATATTAGCAGCAACAGTTAAGAAACCTTTACAATAAACATTCATATAGGTTTTTGAAATTATGATGAACTCTTTTATGTAACTAAAGAAAGCATGTTCTTGTCTTGTGTTGTCAAGTTGGCCATCCCTCCACTTTACCAAACATTATGTAATGGATGTTTCCAGCTGATCATATTTTGAGTTATGACCCATCAGTAAATAAAGATCCCAAAAGCTTTGCTCCATCCCATCATTAAGGTCAATTTTACTTTGCGGAGGCATCTCTTTCCTTGTGGCATTTTAAGTGCTTTCCAACCTAAGGGGCTCATCTGCTGGCATTATATCAGACAGTGTTCTACTGATATTCCTAAGGTTTTCAGTGACTTACCATTCATAAGTGGTCCACTTCTCCTTCCTAATTTGTCTTAGTCTGGAAGTTCTGCTGAAATTTGTCCACTGCGAGTGACCCTGATCATATTTAAAATACCAGTGGCATAGCTTCCAGCATCACAGCACACAAGCCACCACAGTGAGGGAAACTGACAGATGAGTGGCAAAAAGGATTAAAGGTGTGCAAGTAATCAGTTTATTAATTACTTGGCTTTGAAAAAGCTAATATGTTCTTGTATTTTAATAAGAGTATCTTTGATGTTTGAAAAGTTTTTTTAGTGCTGAAATTTATAAGCAAGAAGATTCAGAAGTTAAAAAACTGTCCAGCCTCCCGATCCCTGCCCAGCATGTATGAAAGGGTTTCAAAAAGTTTGTGAAAAAAAAATTTAATTATCTTTTTTTAAAAGTTTTTATTGTGAATTGAATGATAGTTTACATGGGAGAACATCAGTTTTACACTCATCCCATTATATTTCGTTTCATTGCAATGATCACAATCCCCTTCATGCATCATCATTCAAAAGTATTTGCTTCTGTTCCCTCTGTGGGTTTTTTTTGTATGTACACCCAAAAAACTCAGGAATATATAATCATTTAAATAACCAAAGGGCATATTCTTCAAGCCTGCCTCCTGGCTGCCAGCACACAGCCTTTCTCTTTGCATAAGTCTAGAGTCCTCAGTTGCTCTCTCTCCATGCTATCACCTCTGGTGTCGCTGCTTCTCTGGATAGGGTCCCACATTCCACTCATGCTCTTCTTCCTTGATGGTCCTAGGGTCCTCTGTTCCTGGGATGTAAGATTAACTACTCCCCACTTTTTGTTACAGAACTTCTACTTTTACAGTTGTTGACCATCACAGTTTGTCGTAATAGCAATTACTCACTATTGAATCATAAAACTCGTGTCCCCATCTCCTTTCACCAGACCCCTCTAGACAAGATGAAAACTATTCATTGGGGATTCTACCTTCACCTGCACACTCTGAAATTACACTGCCTCTTAAAAATTTGAAAGCTAGTCACTTCGTGCCTCTCCTCACCCCCATTTTAGGTACCCAATGTCTAAGTTGCCTATCCTTATAAACCTTGTGTATAGGCTTGATCTTTGATGTGAAGATTCCTTCCCTTCAGTTGGCATTTTGATAAGTATTGCCATTTTTTTATTCTAAGGAGCATTCTGGTTGCACTTCTGCCAAGATAGATTTTGTTTGTTCTTCTAGCAGTCCATAGTATACTAAATATTCCTTGCCAACACCGTAATTAAAATGCATTAATTCTTCTTTGGTCTTTCTCCTTCACTGGGCAGCTTTTGCATGTTTGAGTCAGGTGCACCTTAGTCCACAAGGTAACATGTTTGGTTTTTTTTACACTTTACAGAGGTCTCTTTATAGCGAATTTGCTCAGTGAAATACATCGTTTGATTTCTTAGCTGCTGCTTCCAGGGTGTGTGATTGTAGACCCAAGTAAAGTTAAATCCTTGGCAACTTCAATATTTTCACTGTTTATCATATTACTTATTGGTCCAGTTATAAGGATTTTTGTTTTCTGTATGTTAAGATGTGATCCATACTAAGACTGTGGTCCTTAATCTTCATCAATACATGCTTCAAGTCCTCTTCACTTTCAGCATACAAAGTTGTATCATCTTCCAATCCTGATGGCACTTGATGTTGTTGTTAAGTGCTTTTGAGTAGGTTCCAACTCATAGAGATCCTGTATAAGGTGTCCAAGGAGCACTTGGTGAGTTTGAACCACCAACCTTACAGTTCAAACTGACCTTGCAATCCAGTGCATTATCCACACCAGGACTTACTCCTTCACACCCACTAAGATGGCACTGGCAGCAGCCCAGGCTCTGGAAATCTTAATTATCTTTAAATTCCATGTTCCCATGATCTTTATGAAGCTTCCTGTTATATTTACCGAGAGGGACATAGCATCACAGATAACTTCAGTGATCTTTTTCATAATTAGTCTCTGGATAAATAAATGTTGACTCTACTTCTTTTTATATCTGAAAAGAGTGCTATATTGCTATTTGAGTTCTGCCTGGTTTCTAGACATTATCCCCCACAAGATCTGTGAGATTCAAAAATTTTGAAAGTAAGGAATGAGAGATTTGCAGCAGTTACTTGGTAGTTTGAGGGACTAACCCTGCCTTGCCATATGTGAGAGTTTGTAGAAAATTGCATGATGTGTTTCATGAAAGACATAATTTGTTTTTTGAACTACAACAACAAAAAGTAGAAAACTGTTCATCTTTTCCTTGTACCTGTAGAAATCGCTCTTTTCATTCGTCAGGTAGCCTCCTAAGCTAAAACGTATCAGGAACTTGGAATCTGCTGCTGCGTTCTATGAATTTATAATTTTTTTCAATTATGTGTTTTTTATCTTATGGTTTCTAATTGTACAATTTTGTGGTTAAACCAGACAAAGTCACTTGAGAATGGCAGAAAACAAAGGGCGAAAATTATCATTTGTACACAGCCGTATTGGACTATTTATTGTCAACCTAGAGTGAACTAACTACCCCACTGGTGCCCAGTTTAATAAACTATAATGGAATATATGTCTCAGCTTCATCTGCATGCACATCTTTATAAGATACTCTGCAAATTGCAATGGAAGGAAGCCACAGATATCTTTTCTCATTAAAAAAAAAGGGGGGGGAAGTTTATGGGAAGAACTCACTTAGCAACACACAAAAGCAACATCTGTGCTTCAACTCTTGTTTAATAAGGCAAATGCTTTTCTTTTAACAGAGGAATTCAAGGGCTCCACAGTTGTTGAATTGATGAAGAAGGAAGGCACCACCCTCGGCTTGACAGTATCTGGAGGAATTGATAAGGATGGCAAGCCAAGAGTATCAAATCTACGGCAAGGAGGCATTGCTGCTAGGTAACTGTATCTCTGCAAAAGGTCGGAAAATGAATAGAGGGGGTAAGGGATTCAGAAATCAAAGCTTCATTAGGAAAGGCCATTAATAAATAAATGACAGCTGCCATGTGCCAGGCAGCACCTGTGGTTCAGAAGCTGGCCCACAGGTCTGCCCATGTGGCTTTTCCAGCAGATACTCAGTCACCACGGAGATGCTTTTTTCATCTTAGGGGCAGCCAAGCCTTCATAAGGTCAGAATTTCAAAATCACTGTTTGAACAGCAGAGAAGCAACAGTGGGGAATGAGACACTTGAATCATCAGCTGTGGAACCTAAGATTTTTATGGAGGAAAACTTCCCTAGAGGGAAATGGTTAACCTAGGAAGAGTGAGAGGCCAACTCCAAGTTTCAGAGTAAAAATGTTACTTTTCCCACATCTGCTTACTTTCCTGATTATGGGATTCTTCTGTTCATCCAGACAGAAAGGTGGTTTCCAAAGAATAGAGGCCTTAGAGCAGGATATCTCATTTTGTTCTTCTTCCCAAGAACTACAACTTGAACCAGTATTGCAAACAATAGAATGTCCTGGAATGAGCCAGGGGGAGGTGGGGAGGAAATGTCAGAAGAGAGGAAGATTGATTTATTATGGAATTCTCAAATCACCTTAGAAAGGGGGGTTGGAGAGATCAGGTTTCCTTAAGATTGAAGTTAAAGTGCCTTACTTAAGGCTTAGACCAATATTCTTGGCCACATAATCTGAAATTAAGTTTTAGAGTTCTTGCTTAATAAAATGTGTGTAAAGTGTGGTATCTGAGGAGTCCTGGTGTGGCGCTATAGGGTAAGCACTAGACAGCTAACCACAAGATTGGTGGTTCAAACCCACCATCCTCTTCTCAGAACCCCTATACAGGTTCGTCATGAGTTGGAATCAACTTGATGGCACTTAACAACAACCACAACCAAATGTGACTTGAAGTATTGACAACTTTGTGTAACCCATCTTTTCATACAATTTATAAGCGTAACCCAGTGGCATGCTCCATGATCTGAAGGTATTGTTTGTAAGAGAGGCTGACCGGAACATGATTACCTTGATCTGTTTTCTTCAGGCTTTTTAAGAGACTTCTTTTCACACTCAAAGCCTCCTTTATTTTATAACAGCTAATCTGTGATGTTAGGACTTTGTATGTCTACAGAGCTTCTTCACATGAAACCCTCGAAAAAAGTGGGAATGAGGAAAAAATGCCATTTTTAGTTAGGCTAACGGTATGATTGAAAGAGTACAGTGTTTCATGGCGCTTTTTAACAATCAAAGGGCCAACGGAGATGGAAGCAGAGATGATGACGTGGAGAGACAGAGCAGCTGAGGACTCTAGAATCATGGAGGGAGAGGGGCTGTATGCTGACAGATGAGGGGCAGGCTTGCAGGGTGTGCCCTTTGGTTGTTTGAATGATTGTATAAGCAAATACTGTTGAATGATGAAGCATACAGGGGATTGTAATCATTACAGTGAAATGAAATACAATAGGATGAGTGTAAAGCTGATGTCTGCCCATGTAAACTATCACTCAATTCACAATAAAAACTTTTAAAAAAATTAAAGGGCCAACAGGTTAGGGAAAATCTGACTGAACATCTGACAGCCCCAGATTCTGTTCTACAGTTGAACAGGCAGCAGGAGTAAGAAGGACCCACTCAACCTCTGCTCCACCTCAGCTGTATTGCACAATTACTCCTCAGGGACAGCCATAGCCTTGTTGTTGCTGGTATGTGCTGTCAAGTCAGTTCTGACTCATTGCAACCCAGGAGCGGCTGGTGGGTTTGAATCACGGAACTTGTGGTTTAAACAGACCTTGTGGTCCAGCACTTTATCGTACAGCGCCACACCAGGATAGGTTGTTGTTGTTAAGCGCTGTTGAGTCGCTTCCAACCCATAATGACCCTGTATAGGGTTTCCAAGGAGTGACTGGTGAGCTTGAACCACCGACCTTGCAGTTCAAATGGCTTTGCAGTCTGGCGCATTAACCCACAGTGCCACACCAGAATAGACTAGGAGACAGAAATTTCTCCTGCTTATTGAACTTCTAGGCTCACAAGCTCATTTATGAGAGGAAAATGGGAAATACCACCAGATGATGCTCTGGAGAGAATGGGTCCACTGAATAGACATTCTCTGTTTTGCAGAAGTGATCAGCTGGATGTAGGCGATTACATCAAAGCAGTGAATGGAATCAACCTGGCCAAATTCCGCCATGATGAGATCATCAGTTTGCTGAAGAACGTTGGGGAAAGAGTGGTTCTGGAAGTTGAGTATGAGCTGCCTCCAGTTTGTAAGTACTCACAACCCAGGAGTAGAATGACTGCATCATTTTTTTTTTTTTTTTCTAAAGCAATTGGCTGTTCCCTAGCCCCTCCTACCCACTCCTATTTTGCAATCACTGGCTCATATTATGAATGTCAAGATTCCTTGAGAGTTTCTTGATATTTAAAAATATCTGAATGGAGAAGTTTATAGCCTATTCAGGAAGAATTAAAAGTGATCTTAGAGGGGATGTGATCCATTAAGGAGATCTGTGAATTCTATATAATGTACAGTGTTAGGAGCTTGGACTGTGCACCAGTAAATGTCAGTAGGATTTTTGTGAGGACTCAATGTATAAACATGCAAAGACTTCAAAATCATGGACATGCACTTAGTGGAAAACAAATCATAGCAGCTATTATAATTTTTATTATACACCAGGCACTGTGTTTTCTCCAGCTTTAAGAGAGTTGGTTTGCTTTGTAATCACTGCCTCAAACCATTGCTAAAGAGTTCAGAGAAACCAAATATCTGGAGCCGATGTTCTCTCTGATTGTGCATTTTAGTATGAATATCAATAAAACACACTTCAAAAGGAACTCTTAGAATGGCTTTCAAAAGTAAGGACAATAAAGCAGTGTAAAAGCCAAAGAGCCATGGGTCTAAGAGGCCAAAGACAAGAGTGAGGTGTGTCTTCAATATGGCAGACAAGAGGTGTTCCTGACTGGAGAACTGCTGTGTCCTGAGTGGGTTTTGATCCTGAATTATAACCCTGTTCACTTCCCTAATAAACCCCATAATCATATATTGGGGGAGGGGGCGAGTAAAGATTTGCTGAGCATATGGACGACTTAGAGTTGGGTTGGGAGGTGTTCTGAAAAGACTTGAAAGAGATTATGCAGGCCAAGCAGGAGAAGGAACATTCCAGGCAGGGAGTCAAGAAAAGATCCCAGTACATGAGTTGAACTGCCAACAGGCTGGAGTTGCTGAAGTATAAAGGGAATGGCAGAGTGGGCCTTGAGAGGGGTGAGGCCAGAGGTAAACAGAAGCCAAATAAATGATTGAGGGAATTGTGGGCGATATTGGTGGGGCTTGGGTGCATCCAGGAGGCAGTAAGGAACCTTTAAAAGCTTTTAAACCAGATCTGAGGTTTTAAAAGATCTATTATAGGAGAAAAGCTAAGAGGATCTATACTGTTAAATTTTCCAAAAGAGAGGTGTCTTTGGTAAACATCACAGAGGTAAAGAGCAGTGGTTGAGTCTGAGAAATAGTAGGTGTTAATATGTGTCACACCTTGGTGATTAGACCAGCTTTTCCTTCTTCATGTAATAAAACCCCTGGGAAAAGAAAAATGTACCTAGATTTTAAAGATAAAAGTGCAAATGAAAGAAGAGAGAGGTCTGTTTCTCGTGGATTATCTCTACTTTTTGTATTATGTTTGGAGAAATTAATAAGATCTTTTAGGTCATGAGGTCAAAAAAATTAATAAGCCGCCCCTTAGTTAGCTCAGACAGAGCTGAAGCTGGCTGTCTGCTGCTGAGCCCCTGAGAAGAGCAAGGGCTGCTGGGAGCTAAGTGGCCCAAGGCTGAGAGGCTGGTAACTCTCAATAATCACAGCAATTTGGAGCTTAGAGTCCTGAAAGAACCCAAAGACAAGAGAGTGTGTGTGTGTGTGTGTGTGTGTGTGTGTATGATCTGATGAAGGCAAATGAAGTTTGACCTCAGGCAAACCACTTATCTTTTCTGAGGTTTAATTTTATATATAAAAAAAAGATTGGATGGTCTACATGAGTTTTAATTTATTTTTTTTACTGAAAAATTCTGTGATGTTTTGAGACTGTGTTTAGTGAGAGCTTTGCCAAATTGTATCTTATTTATGTATTGGAAGTTGGCCTAGAGCAATGCCTTCAAACATTTTATGGTTCTGTAATGCCTAAAATAATTTTGAAATGTTATAGACCCTCACCCATTGCTTACTTAACACCTAAATGGATTTGTCATAGTTTAAACACTTGGAAAGGGTGTAATTTCCAGCATGTTATTCATTTTATGTCTTTAAGTTCAAAACTTGGAGCTACAGATTTACATCATTTACTTTTGGGAAAATGTTTGTCATAATTGGCTTAGACAGTCTCACTGTTAAACCATCAGCTAAATCAGACTAATTTTCTATCAGGAGTCTTTTCTTAATTAAAATAAATATGCTAATGTATGTCCCTGTGACAGCCTTGCTAATTTCTACTTCTTAGATAGATGGTTGATAGAATGATGATGGTGTTGGCAGTGGCAGGAGGAAGAGAGAACACAAAACTTTGCCCTGAAATTGAATCTGACATGAAATAGGGTCCAGCCCCTTCACTATTCCTTGCTGAAGGTCTCCGCATTGTTTCCAAGTGACTCACATTCAGGCGTACTTGCATTCTCAAACTTCCTCTTGGTTTCATACCTCAGAGATTTTACACCCCAGGCCAATGCATCCCAGTAAGATTGCACCCAACTGGGTGAAAAGTGTGTCTTTGGTATAGTAGGAAAAAAAGAATTTCAGAAACACAAGTGGAAAAGGAGAACTGGCAGACCACAAACTCATTGTCAGATGCCTCAATTTCAAGAAGATTTATATATGGAACTTGGGACTCTTCAAAATTATTCCCAGAAAGTCCCCATAAATTCTTTAGGTATCACCAAGAAGCAAGTATCTCAGTTTTAAGACAACTAGTCCAGAGTACTTACCATCTTTGAAAAGGATTGGTTTCATCTTATGTTAATTGCTGCATTTTTTTTTTATAAACTAGGAAGTCCAGATTATATGAGCAAGGAGCCTACCTGACAAAAAAGACAAAGCACCTACTCTGTAGATATGAAAATAGGGCCAAGGCATCCTTGTTCATAGTGGATCACTTGTTGGGTTGTTAACCACAAGGTCAGTAATTTGAACCCAATAGCTGCCCGGTGGAGGAAAGATGAACTATTTGCTCCCATAAAGATTCATAGCCTAGGGTCCTAAAGGGTCAATATGACTCAGAACTGACTCAGTGATGGTGGATTTAGACTTGGGCCTTCCATATTGTAATGGCTAAGGGGATTATTAGTTTTGGAATCAGCTAGACCAGGATCTTCATTCTACTTGGCTGTGTACCATTGAGGGAAGCTCTTAACCTGTCTTTGAGCTTCAATTTCCTCACATGTACATTGGATTTTTTTTTTTTTAATCTATTTCATAGGGTTATGATGAGGAATAAATAAGTTGGAGTCCTGGAGTAGCACTGTGGGCTAATGTGTCAGACTGCAAAGTCGTTTGAATTGCAAGGTCAGTGGTTCAAGCTCACCAGCTGCTCCTTGGAAACCCTATACAGGGTCGCTATGGCTTGGAATCAACTTGACGGCACTTAACAACAACAACAATACCTAGCACATAGAAGACACTCAATAAATGTCAGCAAATAGAAGTTTTTATGTGACAATCATTATTGTGTTGTTATTTATCAAATACTTATTTTCTGGCTATATTCAAGCATTATGCCAAGTGCTGTAGAAATAGGGGAAATTGGCTAAGGCTTCTGTCCTCAGAGTTTACATTCCAGTTAGCAAAAGAAATGTAAATATCTAATTAGCAATCCAAGCTGAAAAATATAAATTCTATAACAGTCGCAAAATCAAAGGGAACCCAAGCTTGCATATCAAAGAAACAAGGAAGACTGACTAGGTTTTTGATAGTTTGAGAACAGACATGGAGCCATTCAAGAGACAGAAAATGTATGAGCAGGCTCAAGTAGGTAGGGCATATTTGGCCAAGTTTCAGCAGTGAGAATCATACTAAATGGCCTGTTTACTGAGTGTGAGGTATGTCTAAGCTGAAAGGATAGTTTAGGTTTTGGCTACAGAAGCAAGATGATGAAGGACACGTTATCACTTGGAAAGTATTGTAATCAGATGCACACATTGTTCTACCGCTGTGTCTCTAAGACCTACCACCCCCACAAGTCAACCTAAATAAAGCAAATGTGGCTGCCCTGCCAAACTCAAGAGCAAGTATAACTGGAATCCTGAGGCTGAAAGATGGAATACAATTGATACTGTTCAGATGAATCACCCAAAAATTGCGTATCACAAACCAGGCATGGGCATCATGAAGGAACAATAGCTGAACCCAATAGCTAAACTACAACAGCTGCAATTGTAAGTCATTCGTTTTGAGTAAATAACTTACGAGGACCTTGGATTTTATGCTCTTGGCAACAGGGAGTTGCTGATATCTGAGCTTTGTTTTCCTTTTCTTCTTTTCTTGTGGTAATGGGAGAGTAGAAGTATCTACATATGCCTTCCTTTCCTCTCTTACCAAGAGAAGAAAAAGATCATGTACTTTAATCAAATTTCTTCAAATAGAAATAAGAAAACATTTGGCTTGAACTCAGTTTTTTTCTCATTTAATTAAAACTGTACCTCAACACTTTCAGCTATTTGTATGTATTTGATTAGAATAAACTGAAACTCCCCAATAGCAAGAATATGACATTTGATTAAATCAGCAGTGTACCAGTTGGTGGCCTAATACAATTAACATGTTTTTAAATTTCTCAGCAACTATTTCTGCAAAGTAATTCACTCCTAAATTCAGTGGCTGAAAACAATGTTCATTCATTCATTCTCACTCATGTGTCTGTGTGTTGGCTCATCTGATCTGGGCTAGACACACTTGGATACCAGATTATCTGTGAGTCTCAGTTTGACTCAGGTATCCTCGTGGTTCATTCCGGGATCCAGTCTCAAGGAACGGCAGCTTCTCGGGGGATGTTCATCATACCATTGATAGAGGGAAAAGAAGCCAAAGCAAGTCACAGGGCCAAACTCAGCACAGTGAGATTGGAAAATACACAAATCCTGTTCTACAAGGTACGGAGTGAGGGCAGGGGCAGGAAGGATTATGTAATTTTGAAAATCCTAATCTATCAGTTATAGTAAAATAAGTATACAGGAGTATATGCATCTTCACATATAGAAATAGGAACAACAGGACAACTAAAATACCAAGGAGACGTCTTTGTGAGTTTTGAAATTGGTTTCTAGCTTGCTCTTGTATATATCAGTGTATATACTTGGGCCCATGAACACACATGTAAAATACACATGGCAACACAGTATGCCTGATATTGAGTGTGAAGACCCAGTTCTCAAAAACCAGCTGTGCAAATAAAAGTTATAAAAGCCAAATCTGTTTCGTCCATTATGTTACAATATAGTCTGCATTCACATTTTTTATGGAGATGTAAATGATATAGAGCAATGGTGTGGGTAATCTAAAGCTGAAAATAATCCAAAAATTCTTTAAATTGACTTTAGATGTGATTTTCACAGTTTGTGGTCAATAAGATTAGCTGAGACAGCTTTAAAATTATATATAGTACTCTGAGCTCCCAGAACACATATCCAGCCAGCAAGGACAGGTGGCCCAGAAATAGAATTTGGTCACATGTAATTGAAAGTTGATTTAATGATTAAATGAAATGATGTTTGTAAAGTCCCAGCACACAGGAGACACTAATTAATTGTTTCTCCCATATCCTTTACTCATTAATTGTTTCTCCCATATCCTTTCCTTTCCTTCTTTTCCAAGGCAATAAAACGATCATGTTTTTAATCAATTTCCTCAAGTGGCTTGTGGGTCATGGAAATAAGAAAACATTTGGTTCAAATCCAGTTTTTTTGCATTTAATTAAAACTGTACCTCAACGCATTCAGCTATTTGTATGTGCTGTTCCTAGTCGATTAGAATAAACTGAAATTCCCTGGATGGCAAGAATATGATATTTAATTAAATCAGCAGTGTACCAAAACATTTGTTCAGCTGTAGGTTTATAATGTTTTCAACAGATCCAAGTTCTTATTGCATTTTATATCCCAACCGGGTAATGTGCAATTTTCTGAATTTAAATATTTACTTTTCATAATCATGTTCATTCCTTTGAGTGTTCAGAATTCCTGACAATTGAAAATAATTGTAATTAATGCTTAATTAAAACCAGTTACTAGTTCTGTAAATGACCACCAAAAAAAATGTTCTTATAAAACACGCCTTTAAATTTTGTCTACAAATCTCTTTTTGATAGTTTTCTGTACTAAATCCTTAAGGTCCTATAATGTTAATATAAAAATGTGTTCTTGATAGTGAACACAGATTTAGATAATTTGACAAATTCAAAACAAGGACCAAAAGCCATCAATTTATATAATTTACAAGTTTTCCTGTCTCCATAAAGAAGTATCCATAATAATAAAATGCTAATCTGTGTAAATTTTACTTTTTAAAAATGCAGCAAGAGTGTACTCTATAATGAGAATCGCTCACCAGTTTCTTGAAACTAGTCTTTCAGAATATTTGAGTGGTTTTTACCGTAATACAATTTATACCCTTATATATATGTTTATGTAATTAGAGATTACAACCTGACCATGCAATTTCATTTTATAACATGAGAGCAATCATCAGGCAAACACAGTATGACCATGATGGCATCAGTAAAATTCAGTAAACATTTATTTTTCAGTGAATAGTAATATCCCTAAAAGGATTTGTTGTTGTTAAGTGCCATCAAGTTGATTCTGACCCATAGCAACCTTGTATAGGGTTTAAAGAGAAACTAGTAAGCTTGAACCACCAAGCTTGTAGTTCAAATGACTTTGCAGTCTGACGCATTAGCCCACAGCACCACACCAGATGTCCTTTTATCCTATAAGTCTTAGTTGTATTGTTGATGTCTTTAGTTGATAGTTATTTAGCATGTCAGGACTTCTCTTACTATAGTGGGTTGTGTCTTAGGCTGCTAACTTCAAGGTCAGCAGTTAGAAACCACCAGCTAGTCTGAGGGAGAAAGATGAGGCTTTTA
>NW_006408551.1:17244984-17258849 GCF_000296735.1 Chrysochloris asiatica | reverse complement strand
TGATTAACTTTGCAGTCTAGGAGCAGAGGTCCCTGGGACCATCAAGGGAAAACAGTGGACAGTGGGACCCTACCCAGAGAAGCAGTGATGCCAGAGATGGAGGTAGAGGCGATGACGCGGAAAAATGGAGCAGCTGGGAACTTTAGACCCAGAGAGGGAGAGGGGCTGTGTGCTGATGATTGGGGGTCAGACTTGCAGGGTATATCCTTTGGTTGGTTGATGATGCATGGAGGGATTGTAACCATGGCACAGAAACTATATGCGATTGGATGAATGTAAAGCTAATGTTCTCCCATGTAAACTGTCACATGATTCACAATAAAGCCTTAAAAAAAAAAAAAAAAAAAAGAGTTACAGCAGTTGGAAACCCTATACAGGCTTGCCCTGAGTCAGAACTGACTTGATGGCACACAATAGCAACACATTGATAGGACTCCCTGAGTGTCACCAGTAGTTAAATGCTCTATTACTAACCTAAAGGTTGGCAGTTTGAACCCACCCAGAGGCACCACAGAAGAAAGACCTGGATATCTACTTCCAGAAGTCCACAACCTTGAAATCCTTCCGCAGTACATTTCTATTCTACAACACGTGGAGTTGCCATAAGTTAGAAGCAAATCAATGGAAAATGGTTCTTAGCTTGATCTATTGATGGCAATTGGGTAGTAATATGCTTTTCCTGTGTCAGTTTAAAAAATGAAAGCAAATACATAAATCAGTTTGTAATTTTTGCAAGAATCATGCTGTTCATTTTCAAAAGAAAAGTTCTTTTCTTTTTTCACCTTTTTATTGTGAATTGGGTGAGGGTTAGAAAAAGCAATTCTATTTATCTTATAAGATCATCCTTCTTGTTATGTAGAGCTTGAAGGATATAAATATTACCCTTTTCACAAAAACTGGCTACACAGGAAGAAAGGAAATAGCTATGATTTGGGTTTTACTTGGATCTATGTGATTCAGCTATGAAGATGACTAGGTTCTGATACTTGTATGTCATTACAGCTATTTTTTTATTGTCTTTAACTGGATATGATTGTTTTTTTATGATTCAAAGCAAGAATTATTAACAATAATATTTTAGCCTACATCAAAAATGCATGTGTATTATTAAAACTTAATACTTACTGTACCTTTTCGCTCTCCTACCTTCAGCTGTACAAGGATCAGGTATCATTTTCCGGACGGTGGAGGTCACATTACATAAAGAAGGCAACACCTTTGGGTTTGTAATAAGAGGTACGTGGTTGTTAGAAAATATCAACCATCAGTTCTTTTTTTTTTTTTAAGTTTTTATTGTGAATTATGTGATAGTTTGCATGGGAGAACTTTAGCTTTACATTCATCCTATCGTATTTCACTTCATTGCAATGATTACAACCCCCTCCATGTATCATCAAACAACCAAAGTGTACACCCTGCTGTCAGCACACAGCCCCTCACCCTCCCTGAGTCCAGAGTTCCCAGCCGCTCCATCTCTCCACGTCATCATCTCTGCCTCCATCTCTGGCGTCACCCATCAGTTATTCTTGTAGAATGTATCCCAATGTAAAGTCACCTTATAAAATGTGCATCCTTTTTCTCTAAAATAAATAAATTAATGGGAATCTAAATGGAGTCCAAATGATCTAGTTTCCATTTCAACCTATTAATGTAGAATGATGTTTTCAGTGTAGAGTATTGTTCAATGCTTTCAAGGAGGTCTTGACACATAGTGACCCTGTACAGATAGGAGCAGAAAACATTTCTCCAAGGGAACTGCTGACTTTTCAGTTAGCAATCCAGTGCTCGTCCTACAGCACCATCCGGATTCCTATGCCTATATTGTTGTTCTTGCTAAATGTCTTCGAGTCAGTTCTGACTCATAGCTACCTTGTATAGTGTTTTTGAGGAGCAGCTGGTGGGTTTGAACTGCCAACTGTGTGGATCGCACCCCAGTATTGATCTGACATCAGGAATGGCACACCAGGAACCCACAACCTGTAATTAGTACTATGGCAATGGGGTTCAATAAGAAGCTATGTAAGCATCAGAGATTTTACAATTCTTGATTTTGTTGTTGTTTTTTGTACCTATGACATTTTGGACTTTACCAAAGTTAAAATTCTATCAAAATTATTAAACCATAAATTAATATCATCTCCTTGGAAACCCTATACAGGGTAGCTGTGGGTTAGAACCGACTTGATGACACTTAACAACAACAACAAGTCATTTAATACAGCCCTGGTGTGGCATTGTGGGCTAATGTGCTGGATTGCAAAATCCTTTTAACCTCAAGGTAGGTGGTTCAAGCTCACCAGTTGCTCCTCGGAAACCCTATACAGAGTCACTATGGGTCAGAACTCGACTCCACAACACTTAAAAACAACAAGCCATTTTAATGATGATTAGCAGAGTGACAGTAGCAATGGGCTCAGTCGTAGCAGCAATTGTGAGGATGGCACAGGACCAGGTGGTATTTTGTTCTGTTGTGCAGAGGGTCGCTGTGGGCCAGAAGCAACTCCACAGCACTTAACAACAACAAGAAGGCATTTTAGTTGATATATATATAAAGGAGATGTGTTCATTTGTGTGGACTTGTCTTAAATAATTAACAATAGGCATTTGGCACCCTTGGATATCAATCATTTCACAAACCAATCAATCCAATATTTATTGAGCCTATGGTAAGATGTCAGCCTAAGACAAAGCACTATGGAGTCTAAGACAAATCTCCTATCTACAGGAAATTACACTTCAGTGAATTTAAGACATAAATTGATCAAGTGAGTAGTGCCAAGAACAGAGAGCTAGGAACTCACTGAGTAATTTAATCCTGTAGTTGACACATTTTCTTCTGACCCTGGCCTATTTTAGGTGGAGCAACAGATCCCCAAATCACATTTATCTTTCTAATCTCCAAATTTCTGTGTAAGAGAACCAGGTGAATATAATGAGAAGCATTGTATAAATAATTTCAGGTCAGGCAGGTATCCCCACAGTATAGGTATGAAAGAAAGACATTTGAATTGCATATACACAAACCTAATTATTAAAATAATAAATGATAAAAGTGCTGCTGATGTAAACATCCATCACTAGGTGCTGTAGGGTTAATCAATACCAAATACAATTGCCAATGAGAGTAAAGAAACAATAATTGATTACTGTAAATAAAAAGGAGCTTTGGTAGTGTAGTGGTTACGAATCAGGCTGCGAATCTCAAGGTCAGCAGTTCGAAACTACCAGCGGTTCCACGGGAGAAAGATGAGGCTTTCTGCTCCCGTAAAGATTTACAGCCTCGGAAACCCTGTAGAGGGTCGCTATGAGTCGGAACCGACTCCACGGCACACAGCCACCACCACCATAAATAAAAAGAATAGGAGCTATTGAAATCCACAACCACTTCAAGACAACTGATGATGTAATGCTAACAAAAGTCCTTCCTGTAATTTGGAGGAATTTCAAATGTGTGTATGTGTGCATACACGCACACACAGCATAGTAGTTTTGTAATAAAAGCCGAAAGTACTGCCTAGTACCTTTTAGGCAGTTAATAAATGACTGGCTAAATTAATATATAATTGAATGTTGTTTAGTCTTGTATAAACACCAAACTTCTTAGTAACAGTGAATCAAATTTAGTTTATGAATTTTTTGTAGGCATTAATCACTACTTTAGTACAATGGTTGTACATAAAAATAAAAGGTTGTGGGATTTCGTATAATTATCAATGAGAACCAAAATAAAAGACTTACATTTTTAGATCAGTTTCAGGTGCCTCTGGAGTGTCTTCTTTACTCAAAGAAATTATTTGTTCCCAGCCCTGTGGCTTTAAAGGATAAACACTGGATTGTGAACCACAGCATCAGTGGTTCAAGCCCATCAGCCATGTGGGAGGACACCGTATGCCGGGTCACTATGAGTCTGAAGCAACCCTGTCGCACATCCATTCTTGTTGTTCAGTGTTCTTGAGTCTGTTCCGACTCATAATGACCCTGTGTGTGGTTTCTTAGGTTGTCAATCATTGCAGAACCCCTGACCTTGTGGTTTACAGTCTAATGTGTATCCTCTAGCCACCACACTCCTTTAAGAACCTTTTAATTACAAAATAAGTTGCAGAATGAGAAAGTCTGTGGGCAGACATTATTATGCCTGATAAGACTTCATGGTGTAAGGGGTATTTGAGCTGAACTCCAATCGATGGATAATATCAGGACAATCAGGAAAAAGGAGAAGCATAGTTATTTAGTACTTGAAAATTTCTTATCAATCATTAGAATGAGACTTTGGATTAAAACAAACTTTTAGCTAATGAATGAATTATATTTCTAGTGTTCTAAATCAAACATTCTAAACCCTGAGCCTCTAAACAATGAAACCTTGGATCCATGAATGAAAAATGGTATTCTGGCCTAAACCTTGGGTCATTTAATTTCAGCTAATTTCCTTGCCACCAAGCTAAGGGAGATCGTTTGGACTACTAGGAAGATCCCTTCATCACTAAGTTGGTTTTTACTTTGGACAAAGAAACTTGTTCTAATGAGCATCCTAACCACAAAATTTTGAATGAGTCTTGTCATTTAACATATGTTGCCAGATATTCAGATTTGGTCTGCATTGTAGCCCTGGCATTGATCATTTTAAAAGCACCTAGGTGGATAAAAAAATGAATGAGACCATGTCAGCACTAGAAGACCCCTCTTAGGGAAGAAACAGTAACTCTGAACTGTCAATCAGGCAGCACAATAGGGGGCAGTGGACTCACTGGCAGGACCCATAGACCAAAGACAGCCAAGGAAAGTAGTAGGCATAGGACCTGGAGGAACCTAGGACAGGGGTTTAGGGGGCCACTGCCCCCCAGCCAAAGACCACCAGGAACACACATGCAGTTGAATAAGCTAAGTGTTTTGTTCTTTGCAGCAAACCATGGGAGCCTCAGGAAGAAATGTTAGAAAGGACTTCTAGGACATAGGCTTCGTTTGGTTGGGTGATTTGGGAAAGTGTTTAAGGAGGCAGGCTTTGCTCAACTTTGGGTGCTGTCAAGAAATTGGGATAATTCTTTGCTTGTCGTAATGAGTCTTCTAAAGTTTGAGAAGTGAAGTGAGGCTGAAACTCTGATTGGTAAAGAGGTTTGGGGAAGGTTTATGTTTTGTGTTTTCCGACACGCTTACATTGGGGTTTTGATTTTGTGTGGCCCCATCACAGTCAGAATGGCCTTATCTGGTGTTGGTGTTCGGGGACATTGTTTATGTTCAACAGGACGGTACTCAGGTTCAGCTGTGAGCTGAGAGTGTCAGGCAGCTTCTCTCCTTCCCAAGGATTACCAACCAAGGAGACACTGGAAATAGGTAGCTTGGTGAAGAGAATTCAGGGAAAGATGATAACTTCAGTTTTTAGTATGGTGAGTATGAGATGCCTGTTTGCAGAGATGTTGGTACACAGATGAATAACCGAGTACAGACCTAACACTCAGGGAGAAGGTGCAGGAAGAAATGGTGGCTAGAAAGACAGTGCTGAGGGCCATTATTTGTGTTGGTGGTGCTTAAGAAGTCTCATCAACTTCTAATTTTATGTGCCATTCAGTAGCTTCCACTAGCTTTATGTTCTGTAATTCACAATGTTCTGTGTAGCTTACCACTCAATTTTGTGAAAAGTCTATGTTTTGTTGTTAGGTGCCATCGAGTCGGCACCGACTCATAGCGACCCTATGTACAACAGAACGAAACAATGCCCGGTCTAGAGATTCTTAAAGATAGAATGTTCTGGGATTTTTTTTCATAATGTCAAAGCCTCAAAGAGACAAGACAAATAAAAATAAAATGTGAAAGTCTCCCAGATGATGGTAATGTGCAGCTAGAACTGAGAATATCTCTGGTTTCTGCTTGGTCTCCGTTTTTTCTTGGAGCTTCAAATTCATTAAGACCTAATCTTCTCTTCCTAGGATTTGTGTGTACCTTTAATCCTTCAAACTAAAGTGCTGTGTGCTGTGTGCTGGCATGGCAGACGGGATGAGATTGGTAGACAGCTGCTTGGTCCTTGGAAGAGAACATCAGCTAATTGCTTTGTCACCATAGAGCCCAGTGTGTTTCTGCTTCCTGAACATTCCCATTGACAGGGATTCTTAGTGCCTCTTTGTGGATTGGTCAGGATAATGCATGTTGACCCTCTTTGGGATCCTCCTATTGGAATGCCTTCCTGTTGGGCTGTCTGTCAAGCAAAGGATGCTAGAATGCTGACTTAGACAGGTGAGGTGCTTGGCTGTTGAGCAGCAGTGCCAGCCCTAGGTAGAGTTTTGGAGTTTGGGATGCTTCTTTTCAGCACATACCCTAGTGAGTCTTATCTCTTGGTATCTTTTTACTGACTCTTCCCCAGCAGGGACTGAACCACCTAAATCTTCCTACACACATTTAGGTTCTCACCATCTCCTATGGTTTAAACCTCCAGATCATGATTATGGAAAGGTCTCCTGCTCTCTTCAGCCTCCAGGAAAGGTATACTCAATCTTATGTGATCACCCTGAAAAAGAGAAGCTAATTAATAGTATTTATATCGATATGGGGGGTCTTGGTGTGGCACTGTGGATTAATGCTCTGGACTGTAAAATCAGTTTGAACCACAAGGCCAGCAGTTCAAACTCACCAGGTGCTCCTCAAAATCCCTATATAAGGTCACTGTGAGTCAGAACTGACTTGATGGCACATAGCAACAGCCATATCGATATGGTAGAGTCCTGGTGTGGCAGTGTGAGATAATCCCTGAACTGCTAACCAAAACGTTGGTGATTCAGATTCACCAGCAACTTCTTGGAAACTGTATCCAGGGAGCAACTTCTTGGAAACTCTATCCAGGGTCCCTTTGAGTCAGAACTGACTCAACAGCACGCAACAACAATATATCCATATGGGTATGTATTTGCTCCATGTTATTGTCGTATTATTCATTGAAGAAAAGATGTCTGAAAAGAGTGGTGAACTTCCAAATTTAGGCAAAGAGGAGTTTAAAAGTTATCAAACTAAACAAAAGAATAAAACACAGAAATGACGTTTTTGCCCATTAACTCTACTGAACACAGTCCTTGTCATAGAAGTGAATGGAAAGGCATCATCTGGTTCATCAGGAAAAGTGAATGTCTTTTATATGTTTCTCTGATAAGAGAAAAGTTGACCTCTTTGCCAACTTTAGGAAATTCAGTCTGTTCTACCAGACAAACCTTATGAAGTAAACTTTACTTTTCTGTACTTTTATTGATTAGATACTGGCAAACTAAGTCCACCAGATGGGAGCCAGGATGGTGATATACAAGGAAATTGGGTCACATGGAAAATATAAGAGGAAACTAAAAATGTTCAGTCTTAAGAAAACAAGATTTAGGAGGCATATGCTCACTTTTTTCGACTTTCGGAAAGACTTTCTTATGGAAGAGACCATACTTTTTGCTTTACTGCTATGGATAATGGACTAGATATCAGTTGAATATTAGGAAGAAATTCCTAACACTCATAATAGCCAAATGTGAAATAGATTGCCTCAAATTTAGTTAGCCAATACTAGTGAGTCTCAAGCAGAGAGTGGGAAGCATAGACAAAGAAAATTGTACTAAAGGGTCATGAATTAAAAGCAGAATTTACAGTAAATTACATTCCATCCGGAAGTTTCTATGTTTCTGAACATTTTTGTGGCAAAATGTTCCCCATGCAAAATTAAATTCCCATCTAAGCATTGTAACTGATTTGACATAATCTTCCAAATTGCACCCCTCCCCCCCATAAAAAAAAAATTTGTATGGGTACCACTTCAACCACTTGGATTTTTCTTTTTTCAATCCTTTGCGTTTTTAAATTTTACCTTAGTGTGTATTTCCTTTATGTTTTAGCTTTGCTTCCATGGATTGTAGTCCAGATTGACTATCATCAAGCAGATACATTTGTACTTTGTTTATAGCTGGAGGCTGTTTCACCTGTCCAGTGTTGGTTGCAATTAGCTGGTGCTCTTTGCCAAATCAGTGGTCAGATATCTTATATATCACCCCTGATTACAGTTATTTATTTATTGAGAGGTGAAGTAATGGTGACTTCAAAAGCATAGTCTTTATGAAATGAATAAGTCCTTTAAAGTTATATTCCAGAAGGAAAACTTCACCTGATTTCCTCAATACATCAGCAAGAGTACTTCAGTTCCTCAACAGGCATTTTCTAAGTGAAGCTTTTTTTTTAATGGCAACAATGAAAACATTTTAAGCCTTATTTCTTTTCTTTGCTAGGGGGAGCGCATGATGATAGAAATAAATCTCGTCCGGTTGTGATAACATGTGTTCGTCCTGGAGGGCCTGCTGACAGGTAAACTTCATCTTTCTGTTTCTCTATCTAAGTAGATTCAGTAAAGCTGGGGAGCTTGGTCTAGAAGATGAAGAGCTAAAAGTTTGATAGTAAAAGATAGACATGAAGTAAATATGTTAAAATGTGAAGTGTTTAGTCTGAGGAGTCAGAAACAAACCAAGGTTTGACTGGAGCTTCTCCCACTTTCCTTCTCTATCATTTGCAATGACAACATTTCTGAGCTCAGTTTTCTCCACTGTTGTTGTTGTTGTTGTTAAATGTCGTCGTCAAGTTGGTTCCGACTCATAGTAACTCTGTATATAGGTTTTCTGAGGAGCAACTGGTGGGTTTGAACTGCCTACCTTGTGGTTTGTCATCTAGTGCTGATCCTACAGAGCTACACATAATCATACCTTATAGCACTTCCATGCTACAAGGTAGGTATTATTACGTGTGGCTCTGTAGGATCAGCACTGGACTGCGAACCACAAGGTTGGTGATTCGAGCCCACCATCCACTCCACAGGAGAAAGATGAGGTTTCCTGTTCCCACAAAGATTTAAAATCTCAAAACCCTACACAGGGTCGCTGTGAGTCAGAACCGACTGCATGGCACTTAACAACAACAACCTTGTAGACTTGTTAAGAGCCTTGGTAGTGCAGTGATTAAACTGTAGGCTGCTAACTGAAAGGTTAATGGTTCAAACCCACCAGTCGTTCCTCAGGAGAAACATGTGGCAGTCGCTTGGAAACCTTGTGAAAGCGATCCACTCTGATCTAGTATAGATTCACTCTGAGTCAGAATTGACTAGGCTGTGTTGGATTTGGGTTTTGTCGACGGGAGATCTTTTTAGTTTTATCAGAGATTAAAGCTATATTGGGAGCTTCAATAAGTTGGAGGAAGAATTCCATTATCTTTTAATTCCATTTTTCATGTACTTTTTGAAGGCCCCTCATATGGTTCCTTGCAGAGTATCTGCCCTACTGAAATCCCGTAATAAAATGCAACTGAACTGTTCAAAGCATACACTTAAAATGCATCATCTCTAATTGCTAGTCACCCAGCTTGCAAAGACAGGTGGTGGTGGCCTAATTCTAATGGTGACCAACATCCTTATCATTATTGCTATTATTCTTATCTTTTGATAATGACTATGTACTTCAGAAAGGAAGTGACTTTAGTAAGATGGAAAGAGTTTTGTCTTTCTCTAGAGCTTTCTCTTGCCTATCATTTGGATATGTGAAAGCACGGCTCCTTCAGCTTCCACATCATGAACTTTATTGGGTTCCAAGTAAACTCACATCTTAGGGGCCTCCGGACGTACTTATCTTTGTGCTAATTCTCCACAGCAAACGTTGACCCCATTTGTTGTTAGGTGCCATCGAGTCAGTACCGACTCAGTGACCCTATGCACAACAGAATGGAACACTGCCCAATTCTGGGCTAACCTCACAATTGTTGCCGCACTTCAGTCCATTGATGCTGCCACTTGGCCAATCCATCTCACTGGGGGTCTTCTTCTTTTTCTCTGACCCTCCACCTTACCAAACATGATGTCCTTCTCCATCGGCTAGTCCCTCCTGACAATATATCTGAAGTATGAGAGACCAAGTTTGGCCATCCTGGCTTCCAAAGAGCACTCTGGCTTCACATCTTCCAACACAGATCTATTGGTTCTTTTGGCAGCCCATGGTACTTTCAGTATTCTCCTCCAACACCGTAACTCAAAAGCATCAATTCTTCTATGGTCTTCCTTATTCACTATCCAGCTTTCACATGCATATGAGGTTATTGAAAATACCATGGCTTGGGTCAGGCGCACCTTAGTCCTCAAGCTGAGATCTTTGCTCTTCAACACTTTAAAAAGGTCTTGTGCAGCAGATTTGCCTAATACGATATGTCATTGGTCCAGTGGTGAGGATTTTTTTTTTTCTTTACATTGAGATGCAATCCACACCGAAGGCTGTGGTCTTTGATCGTCATCAGTAAGTTGACCCTGTTTGTTGTTGTTGTTGTTAAGTGCCTTCGAGTCAGAGCCGACCCATAGCGACCCTGTACAGGGTTTCCGAGGGTGTAAATCCTTACGGGAGTAGAAAGCCTGGAATGCAACTCCTAACATCAGGTCTAATTGAAAAGTAGAAAGAAAATACACTAATCATCCACTAGAATTCAGACTAGATTGTTGTTGTTAAGTGTTGTCAAATCTGTTCCAACTCATAGTAACCTTGCATAGGAGTAGCTGGTGGGTTTGAACTGACCTTGTAGTTAGCAGTCTAGTACTTACCCTACAGTGCCACACCAGGCCCACGTTCACACCAGAAATAGGTGTTAAACCCTCTGTTTTTACAAAACACAATAGAGTAATAGTAATAAATAGTACTTATTGAGCACATACTATATACTGGTAACTGTGCAAAGTGCTTAACAGGCATTACTTTATCCATACAGCCACCCTTTAAATGAGGTACTTTTATCCATATTTACAAATGAAAAAACTGAGGTCCAGTGTGGTTAAATGATTTGCCAACTACTAAGCAGAAGAACCCCCACACATTCACCACGGGACCAATAAACACCATTCTTACTAACGGAGAAAAGATTGAATTTGTCAAGGACTTCATTCTTTTTGGATCAACTATCAACACTCACGGAAGCAGCAGTCAAGAAATCAAACAGTGTATTGCATTAGGCAAATCTGCTGCACAAGACCTTTTTAAAGTGTTGAAGAGCAAAGATGTCAGCTTGAGGACTAAGGTGCACCTGACCCAAGCTATGGTATTTTCAATAACCTCATATACTTGTGAAAGCTGGGCAGTGAATAAGGAAGACCATAGGAGAAATGATGCTTTTAAGTTATGGTGTTGGAGGAGAATATTGAAAGTGCCATGGGCAACAGATCTGTTTTGGAAGTGCAGCCAGAGTGCACCTTGGAGGCCAGGATGGCCAAACTTGGTGTCTCATACTTCGGACATATTGTCAGGAGGGACCAGTAGGTGGAGAAGGATATCATGTTTGGTAAGGTGGAGGGTCAGAGAAAAAGAGGAAGACCCCAGCAAGATAGGTTGGCAAAGTGGCAGCATTGATGGGCTCAAACATGGTAACAATAGTAAGGTTGGCCCAGTATCGGGCAGTGTTTCGTTCTGGTGTGCATAAGGTCACTATTAGTTGGTACCAAGTTGATGACACCTAACAACAACAAGCAGACAAACTAAGGAGCTGTGTGGTAGCATAATGGCTACGAATTGGACAGCTAACCTCAAGGTTGGCAGTTCGAAACTATCAGCCGTTCCATGGGAGAAATATGAGGCTTTCTGCTACTGTAAAGATTTACAGCCTCGGAAACCCTGTACAAGGTCACTATGAATCAGAACCAACTCTATGGTACTTAGCAACTACAAGCGGAAGAACTAGGATAGGAAATCAGGTATATTTTCCTTCAAGGACCATACTGTTACCTCACTTTTTAAAAAACAGATGATATTTAAGATAAAGTAAGAAAATATGAAGATACTGGTCACATTGTGTTTATGTGCTCTAACCAAAGCTAACACAAAGTCAAAATTTCCTGGGGAATTTCATTTTTTTCTGTTTTCTTGCTTCTCCTAAGCAAGTAAGAATATTTTTTCATTTCTTACTAAAATTTAGAGTTGGATTTGACAGAAATATTAGATACAGGCTACTTGCTTCTGAGCAACTTGTTACCAAATTAATTTAGGGCTAAAAGAAATCTAAAAAATTAGGGTAAAAATACAGAGCTAAACTACCTAGAGAATCATCTAGATGACATACCAGCTATATCTAGATGAAAAATGCTAGAGAATTGTGTAGATGAACTTATCTAGGTCAAATGTGCTATCTAGATAAAAGAGGGTGTTTTTTTTTTTCTTTCCAAATCCTAACTGTGCAATTCCCCCATTTGGTTTTCTTATTTCCGTGGCCCTCCTTGGTGCAGGGAGGGTATGATGTGGAGCTCTCCCTAGATTACCTTGTACCAAGACTGTCTCACTGATGTCCTGAGGCATCTTCTCCCAGTGCCTGGGCTGGCTGTGACCACAGCAGGGGGAATAGCATTTGCTGGCTTCTTCCTGGGAATGTAAGACTGAATCAATTTAATGATTGCCAAATGGTCTTATAAATCAGTAGGAAAATTTACAGACTAGGGAAATTTTTCACTAACACTCCCTGTCTCGCTTGGGTTCACTGGTAATAAATTGAGTGAAATCAGCAGGCTTTTCTGCTCACCTGGCTTTGGGGAAAAAAGTGAATACTATAATGTGGGCTCTAATAAATCCATTTTAGACATCGAGGCAAAACCCGGAGAAAGGGAAAATGTGCCTTCATTACTTCTGTACCCTACGAGTTAACTGTGGGTAACTTGGTTATTTGCTACTGCATAGTTATTTTCTCATTACTAATTTTCATATTAGAGCAATTTTCTGTTCAGGGTTACCTCTTAACTCTCTGTCACACTTGATGCTTAAAAGGAAATGCAAATGGGATGGATGGTACAATGGCAGAATGTGTATGAAAGAATCACTTTAGCAAAGTGACTATTAATGCTAAGTCCCATCATGCTAAATTAATAAAGGCACTTCCTTTATTCTCCCTCCAGAGAGGGCACCATCAAACCTGGTGACAGGTTGCTCAGTGTGGATGGAATTCGTCTTCTTGGAACCACGCACGCTGAAGCCATGAGTATTCTTAAACAGTGCGGACAAGAAGCAACGTTGCTGGTAGAATATGATGTCTCCATAATGGGTATGTTGGCATTTCAGAGGCTGTGACCGCTAAGCTCGAGAACAACATTCCTGTCCATTCATGAGAGACCACTTTGGGCTAAGTATCAACTGTTAAGTCTTTTCATAGGAGACAGAATCCCATCAGTACTATATTATTATTCTGTTTGGATTTAGGTAGAGGTGAGTGGTACTTTTCAGTCACTTGGAGTTCTCATATTGATAGGTTCTATAATAAGGTCTCATTCTACCAGAGTGTTTCAAATGGCTGTCAGCTCCTATGTATGGATTACCCTTCAGCAGCAAAGTATTATTCTCTTCCAAATCATAAAAAATAGTATTATTAACTTAGAGACTGTTATTTTTTCTTGGACAATCTTGAGACTGGGTGCAGTAGGGGATTCCTTTTTTTTGCTTGTAACTTCACAATATGAGGCCAGCTAATCAGCATTAATGGGAAGAACCATTTATTTACTATGCTTAAGGATAAGAGAAGGCAAGGGGATATGTGGTGTCATTGATTAAAATGACAAATACAGTGCATTTCCCTTTCTGGAATAATAAGTACTCTGTCTCTACCCTCACACCTAAAGTGATATGGTAAGATAGTCTCATTTGGTTTTTACATGTAAAGAGAGAGACCGAGTTTTGTGTAATTTTGACTAAGGCAGGAAAATTATGAGAGAATAAATTGGAAACTGAAATTGGAACTTAAATCATGTTGCAAGTCCTGCTTACAATAATCAGACTTGATTATGTTACCTGACTTTGCCAGTAAACTTTACCAGCGAGTTTGATGCTGGTAAAATGTATCAGAGGATGCAGACTTAG
>NW_006408551.1:17242013-17244359 GCF_000296735.1 Chrysochloris asiatica | reverse complement strand
TTGGAACCGACTCGATGGCACTTAACAACGACAATGAAGGGCTTAAAGTATGAGATGTCTTCAGCAGGATAAATAGTGCACTATAACCCTGTACAGGGTCGCTATGGGTCGGACCCGACTCGATGGCACTTAACAACAACAACAACATACCCTTGGCAGATACATTTCAGAGATGATTATTTCTTTTCTTTTTTATGATTATTTCTTCATTATTAAATAAATCTTATCATCTATCAGTTTGCCATACTGTGATGGCTTGTGTATTGATGTGATGTTGGAAGCTATGCCCCCACTATTTTTAAGTATCAGCAAGGTTATCAATGGTGAACTATTTTTGACGGAGCTATCAGATTAAGACAGACTAGAAAGCAGGAGAGGCAGGCCACTTCTGAAGGGTTAGCGACTGAAAAGCTTATGAATATGTCTGATATAGTGCCAGATGATGAGCCCCTCAGGTTGGAAGGAACTCGAAATATGACAACCTCCTCAAAATAGAGTTGACCATATGATGTGAGATGGAGCAAAGCTTTTGGGACCTTCATTTGCTAATGGGGAGCAACTCAAAATAAGGAGAAACAGCTGCTATTATTATTGTTGTTGTTGGTATTGTTCAGTACTGTGGAGTCAGGTCCAACTCATAGTGACCCTGCACAGGGTTTCCGAGGCTGTAAATCTTTATGGGAGCAGAATGCCTCATCTTCCTCCTGCGGAACCGCTGGTAGTTTTGAACTGCTGACCTTGAGGTTGGCAGCCTAACTCATAACCACTATGCTGCTAGAGCTCCTTATTAGTAATTGGAATATGGAATGTCCCAAGTATGACTCTAGGAAAAGTTTAAGTTATTAAAAATGAAATAGAATGCATAAAGATTGCTATCTTAGGTATTGGCTGTATGCCGTGGAGTCAGTTCCAACTCATAGCGACCCTGTACAGGGTTTCCAAGGTTGTAAATCTTTACAGTAGCAGAAAGCCTCATCTTTCTCCCGAGGAACAGCTAGTAGTTTCACACTGCTGACCTTGAGGTTCACAACCCAATTCGTAACCACTACGCTACCAGAGCTCCTTAGTGAACTGAAATAGACTGCATTGCTATTTTGAATCTGACAATCATATGGCTTACTATGCTAGGAATAACAAATTGAAGAGGAATGGCATCATATTCTCTGTCCAAAAAGCATTTCAAAATCTATCTTGAAGTATAATGCTGTCTGTGTTAGGATAATATCCATCTCATTACAAGAAAGACTGGTTAGTACTACTGTTATTCAAATTTATATACCAACAAATTTATATAAAGCCAGTGATGATGAAACTAAAGAATTATACTAACTTTTTCAGTCTGAAATTAATCAAACATTCCATCAAGATGTATTAATAATTACTGACAACGGGACTGCAAAAACTGAAGCAAAGAGGAAGGATTAGTAATTGGAAAATATGGCCTTGGTGATAGAAATGATGCAGTAAATTGCATGATAGAATTTTGCAAGAGCAATGACTTGTTCATTGCAAATACCTTTTTTAAACAACATAAAAAAAAAGGACTATACACATAAACCTCACCAGATGGCATGCACAGAAATCAAATTGACTACATCTGTGGGAAGGCTTCCAAAACAAGGCCAGGGGCAGAATGTGAAACAAATCAATTGTTCATATGCAGGTTCAGGCTGAATCTGAAGAAAATTAAAACAGGCCCATGAGGGCCAAAATTTGACCTTGACCATATCTCACCTGAATTTAGAAATTATCTCATGAACAGATTTGATGCATTAGACACTAATGACTGAAGACCAGAAGAGTCATGGAATGACATCAAGGATATCATACAGAAAGAAAGCAAAAAGTCATTAAGAAGACAAGAAAGAAGGAAAAGACCAAAATAGCTGTCAGAAGAGACTCCTGGAACTTGTTCTCCACGGTAAAGATGATAAAGCAAATGGTAGAAATGAGGAGGTACAAGAGCAGAACAGAAAAATTCAAAGGACAGTTTTATATGACTAAGTCAAGTATTATAATGAAATATGCAAAGACCTGGAGTTGGAAACTAAGAGAGAAGAACACAGTCAGCATTTCTCAAGTTGAAAGAATTGAAGAAAAAATTCAAACCTCGATTTGCAATAGTGAAGTATTCTATGGGCAAAATATTAAGTGATGTAGTAAGCATCAAAAGAAGATGGAAAGAAACTATAGAAACAATCAACAGGACAAGAAGCTGATTCCTTGAAAGAATTAACAAAATCGACAGACCATTGGCAAACCTAACAAAAGAGGGAGAAGACACAAATAACATGCATTAGAAACCACATGGGAGATGTCACAATGGAACCAAAGGAAATCAAAAGG
>NW_006408551.1:17223047-17234807 GCF_000296735.1 Chrysochloris asiatica | reverse complement strand
TTTATTGACTATGAATATGAATATTAATTATGAGCATTTTCTATTGCTTGTTTATACCCTTTAATTTTCTACTGGGGGTGGTCTTTATTTTTTTATTGATTGATTTGTATAAAGTATATATTGTTGTTAAGTGCCGTCGAGTTGGTTCCGACCCATAGCGACCCTGTACAGGGTTTCTAAGGCTATAAATCTTTATGGGAGCAGAATGCCTCATCTTTCCCCCGTGGAGCGGCTGGTAGTTTCGAACTGCTGACTTTAAGGTTCACAGCCCGATTCGTAACCACTACGCTACTAGAGCTCCTATAAACTATATATTAAGGATATTCATTTTCCAGTTTTTTATAAGTTATGTCACCAGTTTATTTCTAGTTTCTGACATACTGAAATTTTCTTTTGTCTTATTTGAGGATTCCATTGATTGATTTTATGCTTTTAAATAAATATTTAAATCTATTTAATTCTATTTTCTTTAAATTTTCACACATAACTCTAACAGACCTTGATATTATTTTTATCTGTATGAAAGAGAACTAGATTTGAAATAGCCACTTAATATGACTGGATAATTTAATTTAAAAATCCATCACTCACTGAATTGTCATAAAGTTATTATCATATGCTGAATCATAAAGTTATTAAATATGCTGAATTCTACAGTAGATGTAATTGTTGTCATCTTTGTATTTTCATTTCATACAAATTAAAGAGATGACTTTTGAATAGAAATCTTTGCATAAGATCTCTTATTATTATGAAAAGATGCCCATTTATTCTTGGGGGAAAAAGTCTGTATCTTACATTTGCTGCAGTTTTTAAGCTTCGTTCACTTCAGATGGATTCCCTTATGTCTTTTTAATTTATATATATATATATACCCTTCTTATGTGTTCGCTTACTCTTTCTCTTTCTCTCAACTTTTCTCCCTCCTGTTCTGTTTTCGCTCTTTCTTTCCCATCTTCTTTTAGAAACCCTTCGCTTTGCAGCCTCCCCATTTTTTAAAAATCATTATTTTCTCTGTTTCTAACTTGTCAACATTCTTACGTATTCTAATCAACTTACTTAGATTTTTTTTTTCCCCTCCATAGTCGTTTCCCTTTTTTCTGGGCATTATCTTTCTTGCCTTTTCTTATTACTGTCCACCCATGTGTTATAGAGTAGAACTGTGTTCCATAGATTTTTTTGGTTGTAATCTTTATGGAAGTAGATTGCCAGGCATTTCTTCTGTGGCATCACTGGATGATGGGTTTAAACCGCCAACCTTTAGGTTATTAAAAAAACCACAGCTATTGAGTTGATCCTGGCTCATAATGAGCCCAAAGGACAGAGTAGAACTGTTCTTTAGGGTTCTGAGACTTTTTAATTTGTACGGGAGCAGGCAGCCTAATCTTTATCCATGGAGCAGCTGGTGGTGTTCAGTCGACAGTCTTGCCCAGTGCTTAATCCTCTGAACCACCAGAGTAGTTGTACCACCAACAATAAACTAATATTTCAAAACGCTGAAAACCCATATGAGGGGGCTTCCAAAAGTTCATGGGAAAATTCCATTATCTCTTACTTCAGAACCAACTTGACAGTAGGTGAACAGCAACACACACACACAAATATATATAATCATATCCAATTCTTCTTTCTCCCATATCAGGGAATCAATCCTGGAGAGATTAAATTCTGTACCCTGATCACAGTGAAACAGGGAACTAAGGTCCTCAAATGTGAAACCCCAACTTTTGGGGTTCATGTAATTGTGAAACCAACGTTTAGGCTTCTTTCAGTGAATGTGCAAAGATGAATCATAGACTCCTTGAGATTCATGTTTCCTGGAATAAAAGTAAGAAGATTTTCCCATGGGATGAAATATATGAGACATTTAATAGTTGTGGATTGAAGAAAGTATGTAACCATAGATTAATTGGTTTTATGATAAAACATCATTAGATAGATAGATGCAGAATATGGTAAATCCTCAATATTTAGGTTATAGTTATAAAATGAACTTGCTTCTTATTTTTATCCTACATTGCAAGATGAATACTTAAATTATAACACCTTTCAATCTACCTATGGTAGGTTGCTTTTTTTTCTGTATTCCTGTTTCTAACTCTCTAGTTATCACTTTCTCAGCTAAACTTCAAACTTTTCCTTTGGCTTGCATAGATTCTGTATGCTAGCATTCAAAACCCAGGATAGTGAGATAAATTTTACCCTTCCCTAAGAAATGTTCTAGGGTGTTTACATCTTTGCTCATCTGTATGAATAGCTTTTACTTAAATACATTCAATTGTGTATCTATTATAAATGTAAACATAAAAGGATAATTTACAAGTCATTATGTTATCATGAAAGTTATGAGTCTTCAGAGGAAAAATGATTAACTTCTTTTCAATCAAAACACTACTGATTTTTTGGCATTATCACAACTAGAACTTGTCTATATTTTGCAGTTCATATTTCAAGAGTAAAAAGATGAAGGAATAAAATCCCCTGCAGTGACTTTTCTGCCTCCAGTACCAAAAATAAATTAGTCACTATTCATATTTTCTTATCAATTTCTTCCAGACGATCTCAAGACCTAATAACTGAATTGTGCTAGAAGTATTAGAAATATGACACACATGCCTCTTTGTAGGTCCCATTATCGCCTTATCGTCTTTATACAAAACATCATAAATGGAAAAGCAGAAGGTTTTCCAAAGTTAAAAAGAAACTTCTCATTGTTAAATAGCAATAGCCTTTCATTTGTTTTGTGTGTTTTTTTAACCTCTATTCCCTTATCATTATTTTTTTTTATGTAAACAAAACACAGAGAAAATATATATTCTTTAAAGCTACCAAAGGGCACAGTTTGCAACTAGTCTCCTGCCCACCGGCTTATAGCCTTTCCCATGCCATGGTTCTAGAGTCCTCAGCTGCTCTGTCTCTCTATGCCATTACCTCTACTTCCATCTCTGGTGTCACTGCCTTTCTGGTTAAGATCCCACTCATGCTCTTCCCTCTGGATGGTCCTAGGATCCTCTCTTCCTGGAATGAAAGATTAGCTACTTCCCCATTTTTGTTTCACATCATCTACCTTTATAGTTGTGACCATCGCAATTAGTCATAATAACAGTTACTCGCTATTGAATCAAAAAATCCTATCTCCATACTTCCCCATCTCCTTTCACCAGACCCATCTAGACAAGAGGAAAACTATTTAGTGGAGATTCTACCCTACTCCCCCTCACTCTGAAACTAAACACACTCTTTTGAAAACTTGTAAACCAGCCACTTCATGCCTCTATAGCTCCCCATTTTAGGTAGCCATTGTTTAGGTTGCCTGTCCCTGTCAACCCTGTATACTGAGGGAATAGACTTGATCCTTGATGTGAAGACTCCTTCCCTCATGATTGGAATTTTGAGCAACTACATCCATAAACAAAGGTCAAGGTCATCAAATTGTAGCAATTTACATTTGTTTCTTGTATCAAATGTCTTTATCTTCTTCTAGTTGAGTTTTGATCAGCAAGCCATCCAAACTAGGTCAAATGAGTACTATCTGCAAGTTAGGCCATTCTTGCATGCCTCCCCACTACTTCAGATCAGTTGGCCACTTTACTCTCAATTCTAGGCCTCCGTGGCTAGGTCAGAGTCCATGGTTTAGCCTCTTATTTGGAATGTTGTTGTTTTTTTCTAGGAGGAAAGTTAGATTTCTCTTTTCCAGCTAAAATAAAAGGAATTGTCTCTGAATCCCCTTGTTCTCACCTAACTCATTATTCCTTTATTACACATTCAAATTGAGAGCTATATTTCATGTTTGAGAAATAAAACAAATGGATGTGGGAAAGCAATTACCCTACATTAGAAAAGTTAACAATATTAGATTAAGACATTCTATTGTTTATAATGTTTATGTTATAGTCTACCAATCATCTGTCTGTCTGTCTTACTGCCATGGTTTATGTATGGCTAGAACCTGTCTCAAATACCATCAAAGTCACCCTGGTGAACAGGTTTTACTAGAGCTTCCAGGCTCGGACAGAAAAGTAAGAAGGGCCTGATGGTCTACTTCTTTAAAAATTAACCCATGAAAACTTTACAAATAGCAGCAAAACCTTGTCTGATATAGTACCAGAAAATGAGCTTTTCAGATTGGAAGACATCAAAATAGGACTAGGGAAGAACTGCCTTCTCAAAGTAGAACTGACCTTAATGGTGTGGGGGAAGTAAAGATTTTGAGACCTTCATTTGCTGATGTAGCACAATGCAACATGAGAAGAAACAGAAAGCATCCACTAATAATTGGAATGTGGAATATACAAAGCGTTAATCTATGGACATTAGGAGTTGTCAAAAACTAGAAGGAACACATAAAGATCAATATCCTAGGTATGTGTGTGCTGAACTGGACTGATATTGGCCACTTTGACTGAGATAATCACGTGGTCTAATATTCTAGGAATGACAAATTGAAGAGAAATAGCATCACACTCATTGTCAAAAAAGAACATTTTAAGATCTAGCCTCAGATACAGTGCTATCAGTGATAAGATAATAATTAGATCCCTACAAAGAAGACCAATGAACACAACTATTATTCAAGTTTATATAACAACCTCTAATGCCAAATTGAAGAAGATGAAGATTTTTATGAGCTTTCTCAGTCTCACATTTCTCAAACTTGCAAACAGGATACACTGGTGATTGAAATGCAAATATTGGAAATAAAGAAGGATCTACACTTGGAAAATCTGGCCTTGATAGTAGAAACAATACAAAAAATCACATGATAGAATTTTACAAGGTCAATGACTTACTGCAAATATATTTTTCAACAATATAAATGATGAGTATACATAATCTTATCAACTACATCTTGGAAAGAGAAAGTGGAGAAACTCAATGTTATCATTCAGATTAAGACCAGGTTCACAATGGCAGAACAGACCACCAACAGAATTGCTTATATGCAATCTCAAGTTGAAAGTGAAGAGATGAAAGTCCAGGAGGGTCAAAGTTCAACCTTTAGTGACCATCTCAAGAATAGGTTTGCCACATTTTACATTAATGATTCTGTGAGTGAAATGTTTAACAATGCAAGAAGCATCAGAAGGAGATTAGAGGAATACACAGAGTCACAGTATCAAAAAGAACTAGTTGAAGCTCAGTCATTTAAGGTGGTATGGCATATGATCAAAATCTAGTGGTATGTCAGGAAGAAATCCAAGCTATATTGAAAACATTAACAAGGAATAAGACTCCAAGAATTGACAGACACCAATTGAGATATTTCAACAAAAGAATGCAATGCTGGAAATATTCACTCATTATGCAAAGAATTCGGAAGGCAGCAACCTGGTCAACCAATTGGAAGAGATCCATATTTGTGCCCATTCCAAAGAAAATTGATTCAAGAGAATGTAGAAATTATCTATCATTAGCATCACAAGGAAGTAAAACCTTGCTGAAGATAATTTTTTAAATTATTGCAGTTGTAAATCGACAGGGAGCTGCCAGAAACTCAAATCAGATTCAGAAAAGGATGAGGAACAAAGGATATCATTGCTATTGTCAGATGGATCTTGGTTAAAAGCAGAAAATACCAGATAAACATTCAATTGTTTGAGTCACAACAAATTTTGGGTAGCAAAGAATGGGAATTCCAGAATACTTAATTTTGTTCCTGCAGAACCTATATCAAGAGATAGTCCTTTAAACAGAACAAGGGGACACTGTGTGGTTTAAAATCAGGAAGGGTTTATATCAGGGTTATATCCTTTCACCATATTTATTCAATTTGTTTACTGACCAAATAATCCAAGAAGTTGGATGATATGAAGAAGAGTGTGGCATCAAGGTGCAAGGGAGACTTGACTTGAGCTGTGCAGATCACACAATTTTGCTTGCTGAAAGCAAAGAGGACTTGAAACATTTACTGATGAAGACCAGAGTACAGATTACACCTCAACATAAAGTAAAAAAGAAATCCTCACAACTGGACCAATAATTAACATCATGATACAAGGAGAAAAATATTGACGTTGTCAAGAATTCCATTTTACTTGGATCCACAATCACCATGAAAGCATCAGTCAAGAAATTAAACAAATAAATAAATAAAGGTATTGCATTGAACTCATCTGCTGAACTCCTGGTGTGGGGCTGGAGGATAAGCACCGGACTGCTAACCACAAGATCAGTGGTTCAAACCCACCAGATATTCCTCGGAAACCCTATACAAGGTCGCTATGAATTGGAACCAACTGAAAGGCACTTAACAGCGACAACAACAACAATCTGCTACAAACGATCTCTTTAAAGTGTTACAAAGCCAAGATGTAACTTTGAGGATTAAAAAGCACCTGGCACAAACTTTAGTATTTTCAGTCACCTCATATGCATGTTAAAACTGGACAATGAGTAAGGAAGACTGAAAAAGAATCGATGCCTTTGAGTTAAGATACTGGTGAAGAATATTGAATATAACTTGGACCGGCAAAAGAATGAATAAATCTTTCTTGGAAGAAGTACAGTCAGAATGCTCCTTGGAAGTAAGAACAGTGAGACTTTGGATATGTTATTAGGAAGGACCAGTCCCTGGAGAAGGACATCATGCTCGGTAAAGCAGAGGATAAGCGAAAAAGAAAGTGTTCAGTGAGAAGGATTGGCATAGTGACTACAGCAATGGTTCAAACACAGCAAACCATGTGGATGGGTCTGTACTAGGCCGTATTTCACTCTTTTGTACATAACGTCACTTTGAGTTGGAGCTAACTCAATGGCATCTGACATCAACAACATGTAAAAATATGTTACAAATTCGAAGAGAAGTTCTAGACTCTTATTTGTATAACTTGTTGCTTTTTCACTTGTATACTCTCCACCTAGATCAAGAAATAGAATATAACCAGAATCACCAAAAGCCCCACTTGTGTCTCCTTGTTAATCACTGCCTTATTTCTTTTCCAAATATAACCCTACTTTTACTTCTTAAAATACAGGTTTGCTTTGATGGCTTTTGAGCTATAAATGACCACTCAGGATAGTTTTTGCTATCTGACTTCTTTTACTCAACATTATATTTGTAGAATCCATATTGTTACTTGTAGCACTATTTCAGTCTTTTCATTGTTGTATGAGTATAGTATTTCATTGTATGAATAGATAACAAGTTATATACCTATACTATGAACAGAAATAGGAGTTCATATGAATAGATCATATTGTATGAATAGATCATCCACTTCCTAGTTGATGGTCACTTGGATACTTTACTGTTTCAGATTCTGACACTGAAGAGACAAGGAGCTCAGGAATCAGAGTTGCCTGAGTCTCATGGGGTAGGGCCACAATCTCTAGTGTCTCAAAGGCTGTAACCATGGCCTGCTGGGTCTCAAAGGCTGGGCCTGGGGCCTTCTGGGCCTCTAGAAGCAAATCTTCACCAGCTTTGTAACTTGACTGCACCATGAGTCTTAGCGGTTTGGCAGACATATAATTATGGAATTTGGCAGTGATATAGTGATGTAGGTCGGAACCAACTCGACAGCACTTAACAACAACAACATAGTGATGTAGGAGTGCTGGTGTGGTGCTGTGGGGTAATGCACTGGACCACAAAATCAGTTTGAATCAGGATCAGCAGTTCAAATTCACCAGCTGTTCCTCAGTAACCATCTACAGGGTTACTATGAGTGGCAACCAAATTGACAGCACTTAACAACAATAACAACAACATAATGATGTAATCACACCATATGATGCAATCTAATATGATAGCCAATTAGTTGTAAGGGTATTAAGGTGGATGCAACACCCTTAATCAGATCATAGTCAAAATCTGTAAGGGGAGTTCCTCTAGGGTGTGGCCTGCACTACCTTTTATCTTACAAGAGATAAAAGGAGAGAGAAACAAGAAGAGAATGGAGGCACCTACTACCAGAAAGGAGTCCTGGTGTGGCGCAGACTGCAAAGTCATTTGAACTTTAAGGTCGGTGGTTCAAGCTCACCAGCTGCTCCTTGGAAACCCTATACAGGGTTGCTATGGGTTGGAATCTACTCAACGGCACTTCACAACAGCAATTACCAGAAAGAAAGAAAAGCTGCAAGTGAAGTTCACTCTTTGATCAAGGGCCCTACACTGAGAAACTCCTATAATCAGGGGAAGATGAATGACAAGGTCCTTCCCTCAGAGCCAACAGAGAGAGAAAGCAATGCCTTCCCCTGGAGTTAGCCTCCTAAACTGTGAGACCACTACACGTTTGTCAGTTAGACATACTGTGGTGGCTTACGTGTTGCTGTGATGCTGGAATTTATGCCACCAGTATTTCAAATATTAGGGGGGAAATGATACCTTTGGATTATGGTGTTGGCACAGAATACTGAATATACCATGGACTGCAAAAAGAATAAGCATACATTTCTTAGAAGAAGTACAACCAGAATGTTCCTTAGACATGAAGATCATGAGACAGGGTCTCACATACTTTCAACATGTTATATATCCTAAGAAGGGACCAGTCCCTGGAAAACAACATCATGTTTGGTAAAGTGAAGGGTCAGCAAAAATGAGGAAGACCTTCAAGGAAATGGGCTGTAACAGTAGGCTCAAACATGGCAAAGATTGTGAGGAGGGTGCAGGATTGAACAGTGTTTCATTCTGTTGGATATGAGTTGCTATGAATTGGAACTAGTCAATGGCTACTAACAATATGTAAGAGGATACAGTTACGTCTGCTAAAGCCATCCACTTATGGTATTTTAATATTATTAAAACAACAATCATGGGTTGATTTCACCTTAAGAGGATGTGAAGATTAGGATATGGAATCTTGGAATGGGACGTGAGTTCAGAAATCACAAGGATTATCTGCCAAAATCAAGAAAGATAGGAACAGACTAGAAAAGAAATGCTAATGTCCAACTATTTAGAAGTGATAAGCCAAGTCAACCTAGTGCCTAGCAAAGTGCCTGGCATCATAGTAAATACTCAGTGATATTTCTTGTACGAATAAGTGAGTACCTTTAAGATTTTCTTTTATCCCCAAATCTAACTATGGTATGTTATATCATTTTTCTGTGAATAGTCTTTGACAAAGAAATTGAAGTAATGTATCAAAATTATATATATCCTATATGAAACTCATCTAGAGCAGGGAGAACCAACCATTTTTCATTTTAAACTCATTTCTAATGAACTGGTGGTGGCTATTTAAACTATGTTGAGGGGGATTGTGAAGTTTCAACCATAATCAAAGGAAAAGAGCACTGTGCTAAATTTCACCATTGGCCTATGCATTACAGGTACATGTGATTGCAAACGCAGTCTTATCCCATACCCAGTCAAATCCCGGTAACTCAAGAAACCATAGTACTAGGGCATTGGACTACTAACCATAAGGTCAATGGTTCAAACCCACCAGTTATTCCTAGGAAACCCTATACACAGTCTCTATGAGTCAGAACTAACTCAAAGGCACTTAACAACAACAGTATATCTGAATAATAAGCCATTTTGCTATCTCTTTCTTCACACTGTAACCAAAGGCTTGTCTGTTTCTTTCCACATGACATTTTTTGCATTCTGGTGTGACACTTCAGGATAAGCATTGTACTGTTAACCACAAGGTTGGAAGTTCAAACCAACCAGTTGCTCCTTGGAAACCCTATACAGGATCGCTGTGAATCAAAACCCACTTGACGACATTTAACAGCATAGCAGAGGAAATGAGTAGAAACCCTGCCCCTCAAACATCTATTGTTTGATCTGCACAGAGTTTTTGAAAAGTTGCAATTAGTTTTCAACCTTTAGAAATAAGGGCCGTTCATGTAAAAATAAATCTAAATGTGTGACTGCTCTCAATAATTTGACAATTGTTGTTGTTAAGTGCCATTAGTCGGTTCCGACCCATGGTGACCCTGTACAGGGTTTCCAAGGAGCGGCTGGTGAGCTTGAACCAGTGAGTTTGTGGTTTAAACTGACTTTGCATTACCCCACAGCACCACACCAGAACTCTGAATTTGACAATTATTGGGCTAGAATTTCTGCATGTGACTATTGGTTTGATTTGAGTATCAGCCTACTGCTTTGGATAGAGGATTGAATTAATTTTGCAGGGCTGCCATAACATATTATAACAAACTGGGTGGTGTAACACCACAGAGATTTATTTTCTCATGATTCTGGAGGC
Source organism: Chrysochloris asiatica (assembly GCF_000296735.1). NCBI lineage: Eukaryota > Metazoa > Chordata > Mammalia > Afrosoricida > Chrysochloridae > Chrysochloris > Chrysochloris asiatica. The sequence continues at coordinate 17,224,647 of NW_006408551.1, read as the reverse complement.
AAGACATCCAAAAGCAAGGTTCAATGGGGTCAAAATCCCTCCAAAGGCTTTAATTGTCCCTAGCTTCTGATTGTTGTTATTGTTAAGCACTGTTGAGTCAGTTCTGACTCATAGCAACCCTATGTAGGGTTTCCAAGGAGCAGCTAGCAAGTTTGAACTGCCGACCTTGTGATTCAAACTGACCTTGTGGTCCAGTTCTTTATCCCATAGCGCCACATAGCTCCCAGCTGCCCCACCGTTTATAGCCTCAAGATTCCAGTCTCTGTGTTTGTCTTTCCATGGTATTCTTCCCTTGTGTTCTGTGTGTCTGTGTGTCTGTGTGTCTGTGTGTCCTCTCCTCTTCTTATAAACACACCATCATTGAATTTAGTGTGACATCATCTTCAATTGATTATTGTAGTTTTATTATGTTTGTAGAGAATCTTTTAGGAGACTTCAAAAGTGCATGGGAAAATGCAATTAAGGGATAATGGAATTTTTCTGTGAACTTTCTGAAGCCCTTTTGTATTTCCAAATAAGGTGACTTTTACAAGGACCAAGGGTTAGGACTTGAGCATATCTTTTGGGGGATCACAAATCCAACACATTTACAGTTCTGTTCTGTCCATTTTATCTAAATTGTTTCCCTCACATCAAGTCTTACATCAAGGCTACATCATTCCTGGGTCCTGTAAGCATTTAGGTTTGTGATCTCTGCTCTATACTATGACTTTTTTCTGTCAGCCAAGCTAGCTACAAGGCAGTCTAACTTGTGTAGATGCTTAGAAATTTCCTACTGAAAGTTCCTATTCCTATCAGTCAACATTTTTCTCCATCTAGCTTCATTTTTCCCAAGAAGACTCATTGGAGGAACTTAAAGATTTTTTTACAGTAGCAGAGATGGGAGCTAAGTTGCTCAGCCTAAGTCATTAGCATGGCCAAGTCTCTCAGTCCTTCTCGTCTTTCTGAACACATCATTCCATTCCGTATGGGGCCTGCTGCCTTTTACTTGCCACACTCTGATTGCTTTCTTGGACCTGTGGGCCCTTATTTACCTTGAAAGCTCATCCCTTGTATATTAGTTGTTTGTTTCTGGGTCTCTAAAGTGATTTAGATGCCTGTTTTTAGTGTAAATGGTATTCATTAACATTTTAGAATACTCATGTAAAATACACCTACTTCTCATTTGTCAACTATCAGACATCTCACATTTATGACAATACTGAACAAATATGACTATTTGTGTATTAACAATGTACATCTTACAGTAACAAACACCAAGATACAAGCTGAGAGTAATGCTGGTGGAGAGGATGAAGGTGATATGTCAGTTTAGATGCTTCCTCATTCTTAGTGGTTTGGCCATTATGTAATAATGCAATTTGGCAGTTATATAATAATATAATATGGCAATTACATAATGATTATTTTATGCTATGATGTTGTTGTTGTTAGGTGCCATCGCAACCTTATGCACAGCAGAATGAAACATTGCCCGATCCTGGGCCAACCTCACTATCACCACACTTGAGCCCATTGATGCTGCCACTTTGCCAATCTATCTCACTGGGGGTCTTCCTCTTTTTCTCTGACCCTCCACCTTACCAAACATGATATCCTT
>NW_006408551.1:17219677-17221367 GCF_000296735.1 Chrysochloris asiatica | reverse complement strand
TGACCATGATGACATGAATGGAGTAAAGCCTGTGGGAGTAAAGCCCTCGGGACCTTCATTTGCTGATGGGACACAACTCAAAATGAAGAGAAACAACTGTAAATATCCATTAATAATCAGAATATGGAATGTAAAAACTATGAATCTAGGAAAATTGGAATTTGTCAAAAATGAAATGGAATGCATAATCATAGATATCTTAGGCATTAGTGAGCTGAAATGGACTAGTATTGGCCATTTTGAATCTGATGACACATGGTTTACTATGCCAGGAATGACAAATTGAAGAGGAATGGTGTTGCATTCATTGTCAAAAAGAACGTATCCAGATCAGTCATGAGGTACAACGCTGTCTGTGATAGGATAATATCCATGCGCCTACAGGGAAAACCAGTTAATAACACTATTATTCAAATTTACGCACCAACCACTAAAGCCAGTGAAGATAAAATAGAAGAATTCTACCAACTTCTTCAATCTGAAATTGATCAAACATACAATCAAGATGTATTGATCATTACCGGTGATTGGAATGCAAAGGTTAGGAGCAAAGAGGAAGGATCAGTTGTTGGAAAATATGGCCTTGGTGATAGAAATGATGCTGGAGAACGCATGATAGAATTCTGCAAAATCAATGATTTGTTCATGATATAATGTAGTCATCCTCAATTTTTCCTTATTTCCAATTTTCCCATAATAACCTGGTCTTCGGAAACTAACCTTTGCCAATAAGTAAGGTATATTCTAGAGTGTCATTCATTATGAGCTCCTTCTAGACGCTTAGTGCTATATCTGGTGCTAAGACATGGTATCAGTATAGGCTTAGCATGGATTAATAGTTCAATATTTAAATTTTTCTTAGGACCTAAGGGATTATGCTTCATTGTTATTGTTGTTAGTTGTCATCAGATCTACCTCAACTCTGGGCAACTCCACGTGTGCAGAATAGAACTGCTCTAGTGTGGCGCTGTGGGTTAATGTGCTGGAACTACAATGTCACTTTGAATCACAAGGTCAGTGGTTCAAGCTCACCAATTGCTCCTCAGAAACACTATATAGGCTCACTATGAGTCAGAACCGACTTGACGGCACTTAACAACAACAACAATTGGATTTTTATGTAGGTTATCAACCCTCTCTTCTGAGGAGCCTCTGGATGTATTTCAGCCTTTTGGGTAGTAGCCAAATGCTTAGCCATCACCTTGGGCCTCCAATTGTGCTTTGTTGTTGTTGATAAGTACTGTTGAGTCAGTTCTGATGCACAGCAACCTTGTGTAGGGTTTCCCAAGAGTGGCTGGTGCATTTGAATCATCAACTTCGTAGTTAGCAGTCCAGTGCTTATCTTACAGTGCCTTTGTTATTGTTGTTATTAAATGCCAGTGAGTCAGTTCTGACTCATAGCAACCCTATAAAGCGTTTCCCAGGAGCGACTGGTGAGTTTGAACCACTGACCTTGCGGTTCAGACCAACATTGTGGTCCAGTGCTTATCCTATAGCACCACACCATGACAGCCAGCTCATTTAGAGGATATCCATTGTGATAATCTTTCCACAGATGTAGTCAGTTTAGTTCTATATATTCCATCTGGTGAGGTCCATGTACACAGTCATCTTTTATGTTGTTTAGAAAAGGTATTTGCAATGAAGAAGTCATTGGTCTTGCAAAATTCTATCATGGGATCTCCAGCAT
>NW_006408551.1:17187953-17217667 GCF_000296735.1 Chrysochloris asiatica | reverse complement strand
GTAAAGATATACAGCCTCAGAAACCATGTAGGGGTCACTATGAGTTGGAACTGACTCCACAGCACATAACAACAACACAACAAGAGATTTGTGAAGCCATCACCATTACTTTCTTATCTATGTAATTATATATCCAAAACAAAATACTGTAAATATAAGGTTTAAAATAAAAAGAATGTAACAGTAGTGTAAACAGCTTTAACATCATAGCATCTGAAACCATTACCCAAAAAGGAAACTTGGTTATTCTCCTCATTAAGCACATCAAACCCAGCAGTCCCCTGGACAGTTACAAATTTCCCAAAGATTATTTTCCAGAGTCCCTATAACAGGCAGAAAGCCGACACATTGCATGAAGCCATTGGCTGCAAGTATCTTTATCTTAACATTCTGAAACATTAAGCAAATGAATGGAAAGTTAGTTAAAATGCCCTAGTTTTTAAATTAAAACATCTTCCATAGAGAAATGTTAGCCCTTTAATTTTAGTATCGTTCAGAAAGATTAAAAAGTGACAGAACTCTGTCAGAGGTGAGATCTGTCTTCATGATAAGTTTCTCTGAGGTCATGTACATGTATTAGTTAAACTGGAATTGCTTTTCCTTTTGAGAGGAATAGGTGACAAACACTCCAGTTGATCAGAAGGTCAATTCTTGGCCATCTTTCTTTCTTTTTTAATGTTTTATCTTGAAAGGGATGAAGGTTTATAGAACAAACCATCAATCAATTTTACATTCAACAATTCATATATATTTTGCTTCATATTGGAATCCTTTCAATGTTATATCACTTATTCTACTTCTTCGCTGTGTTTCCTGTTTCCATTCCTCCTTCTTTCCTAACACTTTGGGTTTTGTCCTTGGGTAAATGCTGACATTTTGATCGCAAATGGTTGATTATTCTAAGGTGTGCATACCTCAAGACTGTTGTTCCCTTTATAAACCTATTTATTGTTTGATAGGTAGTATGGTTTAAAATCAGGAAAGGTGTACACCAGTCTTTCACCATACTTATTCAATCTGTATGCTGAGCAAATAATCCAAGAAACTGGATTATATGAAGAATGTGGCATCAGCAGATATTGTATCACCTGCCATATGCAGATGACACAACCTTACTTGCTGAAAGTGAAGAGGACTTGAAATACTTACTGATGAAGATCAAAAATCACAGCCTTCAATATGGGTTGTACCTCAATGTAAAGAAGACAAAAATCCTTCTGGATCAGTAAATAGCATCCACTGGCCCAGCAAATAACATCATAATAAATGGAGAAAAGATTGAAGTTATCAAAGACATCATTTTGCTTAGATCAACACTCATGGAAGCAGTAGTCAAAAAATTAAACGATATACTACATTAGGCACATCTCATACACAAGACCTCATTAAAAGTATTCAAGAGTAAAGATATCAATTTGAGAACTAAGATACACTTGACCCAAGCCATGGTATTTTCAATAGCTTCATATGCATGTGAAAGTTGTATAATGAATAAGGAAGACTATAGTAGAATTGATGCATTTGAGTTATGTTGTTGGAGAAAAATATTGAAAGTACCATGTATTGCCAGAAGAGAAAACAAATCTGTCCAGAATATTCCTTAGAAACCATGATGGCAAGACTTTGTCTCTCATACTTTGGACATATTATCAGGAGAAACCGTCCCTGATAATATGGACATCATGCTTGGTAAAGTGGAGGGTCAGACAAAAATAGGAAGCCCCCCCGCCCAAGATGAATTGGCACAGTGGCAGAAGCAATGGGCTCAAGCTTAACAACAATTGTGAGGGCAGAACAGGACCGGACAGTGTTTCATTCAGTTGTGCATAGGGTCACTATGAGTTGGCACTGACTCGAAGATATATAACAACATTATTTGAAAATTGGTCCATGGGTTCAGTTCCAGACTTGAAGGGTGACTGAGGACCATATTTGTGAGGTTTCCACAAATGTCTATCCAACCAGTAAGCATGGTCTTTTTTATGATTTTGAGTTTTGTCCCACATTTTTTTTCCAATCTAACCAGGCCTTTCTGCTCCCTTTCAGAGCAGTTGGTAGTGTTAGCTATGCACCATCTAGTTCTTCTGGGCTCGGGGTCTTGGAGAATGATGGTCATGTCATCCACTAGTCCATTGGACTAATTGTTTCCATACTTCAATTTTCTTCATTCTTCTCCCTCCAGACAGGGAGAGACCTACAATAGTTATACTTTATGTGGTTACTCACGAGCCTTTAAGACCCCAGTCACTGCTCATCAAATTAGGCTTCAGAACATTGTCTTCGGGGACTATGTTATACCGATTGACCTTGGTGTCCTTAAAGACTAGGCTATCTTTTTAGATACTATCTTTTTAGATACAAATTACTAATCAAAATTACATTTCTTTGTTGTTGGATACTAATTTTTTGTTCTTTGCTGGAAAGAGAATCCAAGCAGTCCAATTGCTGAGCTGCCCTGAAACTACCTTCAATCTCAATTTACATCAGTTTCCCATTGTTTCTGCCTTCAAAGGTAAAAATTGCTGCATTTTACCCATCTTTTAATACAGCTCTTTAGTCACAACCTAAATATTACTTCTTCAGAAAAATCTTTGTTGGCATTCTATCTAAATTAGGTCTCCCTGTTTACTGTCAATGGAGCTTTGCTTGTCCTTCACAGTAATTAACAAAATTGTCATCATAGAAGGGGAGGGACAGGATCACAGTAATTAACAAAATTGTCATCATAAAAGGGAGGGACAGGATCACTATATATATATAAACATACATAATATGTGTCTGGGGTCTCTGACACAAAAAAGGTACGCATTCAATATTTGTTGAATTAAGTATAAATAGTTAAAAAAAAAAAAACTGTGTTCACTGTGTTTCATCGTAAATTGAGAGTTTATACATTTACCTGAAAAACTCCAAAGGCAGTGTTTAAAATATAACCAAGGCTTAAGAGCACAATGTGTATTCATATCCTAATAACCTCATCCATTGTTTTCCCTTTTCTCTCTATCCTCTCCTCTGCTGCTCAAAGAAGCATTCATTCTGGTCCTATACTAAAAAGCATCAGTGTGTCTGAGTTTTAGGGTATTGACCAATCCATCTTGCTGGGGGTCTTCCACCCTACCAAACATGATATCCTTCTCAAGCAACTGGTCCCTCCTGACAATACGTCCGAAGTATGAGAGACAAAGTTTAGCCATCCTGACCTCCAAGGAGCACTCTGGCTGCAGACAATTCAAACTCACCACCCGTTCCTTGGAAACCCTACACAAGGTTGCTATGAGTCAGTGACACTTAACAACAACTACATAGAACAGTCTAGAACTGTTCTATAGGATTTAAAAGACTGTAAACCTTTACAAAAGTGGATCACCATATCTTTCTCCTGCATAGCAGCTGGTGGGTTGGAACTTCTGACCTTTTGGTTAGCACCCTAGCTAGGGATCCCTAATCATGTGACTTTTGAAAAGTTCCCTGGATGTATGAAAATTCAGAGTTCTATAGTTGATCTGATAACCCACAAACAAAAAACACACAAACCAGTTTTCAAATTGATTCTTACCAAATGGCAATCCCGTGTGTGTCTGAGTAGAATTGTATCCCTTATTGTTTTCAGTAACATTATTTGGAAGTAGATCACCCAACCTTTTTTCTCAAAGCACCTCTGGTTGATAAGCACTGGACTGCAAACCACAAGATCCATGGTTCGAGCCCACCAGCTGCTGTACAGGAGAAAAAATGAAGCTTTCTGCTTCCACAAGGATTTTTTTTTTAAGCCTCGGAATACCTATACAGGATCTCTGAGTCAGAGCTAACTCTGTGGTTCTTAACAACATCAACTTTTGGGTAGACTCAGACCTCCAACCTTACAGTTAACAGTCAAATGCGTTAACTATCTATACCAACCTGGGACTCCTTGAGAACTCTCAGCCTTCCTTTTAACTACCGCTAATTGGAAATGTAAATTGATTGTATCATTCATTCTCATTGCTCAAACCTTATCCTAGTCCTTCTGTTCCACTGGTAAAAGAAAGTTCTCTTAAGCAATCTTTGAACCAAGGGTGTTGAAGGTCTTCTATTTCAGCTCAGTGGAGACTTTCATTCTGATATGTTTACCCTTATGGCTCTGAAAATCTAAAAATTGTTACTAGTCATGCTCACTTTCATGTACAAATTGGGAAGTTTGTTGTAAAACTAAGTTGCCATGAGTTTACAGCAACTGGTTCAAGTACTAACGTTATATTCCACCTGCACACATGTAAAATCCTACCTGCCTTCCCTTTTGCAGTTTGATTCATCATTACTGGTTGCCTGCTTCCTATGCCTCTGTTGAAGTTTTTCTGTGGATTATGTCTGAAATGTATCACACTGTGGAGGTACACCTTGGGGGGAGGTCTCTGGAACCTCTTTCTGAAGCAATTTTCTTAACTTTAAAGCATCTATTGAGTTCCTTAAAAGACACTTGAACTGTGAATTGTTTGCTGAGTTGTACACTCACCTTGTGGAATCTGCCTCACTTAAGTCTTACCATCCAAATGAAATTACAGGTCAAAGAGTGGCCACCTCTCTGCCTAATTTTTCACACTTAGAAGGGATATGGGGTCGGGGTGTGATAGGTTTAGATTTAGTCAATCAAGCTGAAGGTATCATTTGGCAAGAATATAAAATTATCCACCTGAGGGAAAGAAACACAAATTTTACTTTTTAAAATCTATATTGTTTAAAAGCTTCAAATGTAGATGCTTTTTTGAGTACCTTGCCCAAGATATAGATTCATTAGATACATATTTCAAAACTCTATCCATAGCAGTGCAGATAAAATAAATGGAAGATAGAGTAATCTTGAAATCATTCCCAACACTTAAAGATAAGTAAGTGAAACAACACATAAAAATCTAACCAATGATCACTAGAAAGCTGTCTTGCTCTCTCATTCGGCCCCCCTTCTCTCTTCTGTCTTTGTGGTTCCTTGATGTTAACACCACTATAGCTCACATAGAAGCAAAACACTAACTTAAAGTTCTGCAGGGCGTATAAATGTAATTAATTTTTTTGTTGTTTTTGCATAAGAGCCTGTTTTCTTTTTTCCTGGTCAAGTAAAGAAAGCAATTTTCACATCAACTAAAAATTTAACGATGTAGCGTAGATGGCATCAGTATGCCATTCTATTGTCTCATGAAAAAATAGAGGAGAAAAAAAAGAGAAAGAAATAGAGGAGAGAACTATAATTTTATTGTGAAATTAATATCTGTCAAGTACTGTACTAGACACTATACACATTTTATTAACTCAAATTCTCATTAAAACCCTCTGACATCTTCATTATCATCCTTATTTTTTACAGACAAAGTAATTCTTGAAGAAGCTAAGCTCATTGGCTAAAGTCACACTGCTTATAAGTGTTAAACCGAGAACGAACCCCTATATCTCACAAATATGATCATATATCTACAGCAAATTGAGATTAACTATAGCAGATGTATGAGCCAATACAATTTAAACATAGATGAATGTTTTGAAGACAGCAGAACAAGAAATGGCCTCGTCTTTGAATATTCTGAACTTATATTCCAGATTTGAGCAGTGAGAGTAGGGCAATTAATGTTCTTTAAAAAATAAAAGTCTTAAAGGGAGTATTTAACAATAAAAATGGAATCTCAACATTTAAAACATAATAGTTTGAAGCTTAAGTATATTATTGAGGGGGGGCAGGTGGGAATTCCCAGAACATTAAATATTTAACATTAAGCGCCTAGAGTTCTGAGTACAAGGGAAGAAAGTGAGACACTGAATTAATTTTCTGCTGGTGTTTAATCATTCAGGCATTTTTATCGATTCAAATTATCGTAAAGCTACTCAGACTCAGTGAGAGAGGCATAATTTTCCTGGAATCCTGTGGCCTCTTTTTCTTTCCTCTCCTAAAGTCTTCAGTACACCCAGAGGCATCTTCTTGGATTCCCAGGCACCACACCTACAGCACAGATTTCCATAATGAAGCACATGTGTTAGGAATCCAGCTTGCTTCTCCAAAGAGAGAAGAAGTAACCTAGGAAAAAGAACACAGGTGTATTCATACAACCAGGCCTATGTTCACTTTTTAACATAATAAAGATATCCTGAATAATCCTTGAGTACCTCTGGTAGCGTAGTGGCTACGAATCGGCCTGAGAACCTTTAAGGCCAGCAGTTCAAAACTACCAGCTGTTCCGCGGAAGAAAGATGAGGCTTTCTGCTCCCGTAAAGATTTACAACCTTGGAAACCCTGTGCAGGGTTGCTATGAGTCAGAACTGACTCCACGGCACACAACAATAACCACCATTAAAAATCCCAGTTCCATCATGAAGGTTTGAAAATGGAGCTGTTGTTATCCCTTGTGACAAGGTCCTTGCCTTCCTAATTCTTTAAAACTAAATCAAATCTACTGCCATCGTAGCAACTGGAGTAGAACTACCCCATAGGTTACCCAAGGTGATACACCTTTATTGGAGCAGACATCTTTCTCCTGAAGAGCAACGGGTGGTTTTGAGCTGCTAAACTTTCAACGCTGGACTGCAAAATCAGTTTGAGCTGCAAGTCAGTGGTTCAGGCTCACCAGCCGCTCCTTAGAAACCCTATACAGGGTGCTATGGGTTGCAACTGGCTCCATGGCACTTAACAACAATAACAACAATTTTTCAGTAATGTAGTGGTTACGAGGTGGGCTACTAACTACCAGCCATCCCACAGGAGAAAGATGGGGCTTTCTGCTCCTGTAAAGATTGACAGCCTCAGAAACCCTATGCATGGTTGCTATGAGTCGGAATCGACTCCACAGCACACCACCAACAACAGCCTTTCGGTTAAATAGCCAAGTACTTTTAACCATTGTGCCACCAGGGCTCTCTGTCCTACTTTGTTGTTATTAAGTGCCATCGAGTCATTATGACTCACAACAACCATAGACACAGTTTCCAAGAAGTGGCTGGTGGGTTTGAACCTCCGATCTTATCCTACAGCATCACATATGCAAATGTTATTGGAACTTCAAATATCCTCTAATTCCCCACAGAACTAGCTGAGTCTTCTCTTTGCTATGTGTCCTGATTTAGGAAAGTTTTCTACTTTAGTCTTTTGAAGTATTTTAGGGGTCTCTCAATTTCCCTTCAACGTACATGTTGTTAAGTGCCACCAAGTCTGTTTCGACACACAGTGACCTTGTATAGGGTTTCTGAGGAGCAGTTGGTGGGTTTGAACTGCCAACCTTGAGGTTCAAACTGACCTTTCGTTCTGGTGCTTATCCTACAGCACCACACCAGGACTCCTCAACGTACATTGTATTTAGTATATTTTATAGTGGTGTAGTTACATCTCTTAAATTTAGACTAACAGCCTGAATGGTGATAAATTATAGAGTATTTAAAGTGCTATTTCTCACCTTCAAGTACCCTCCCTATAAATATTCTGGTTAAGAAACAAATGCTTATAGAAGACCTATCTAACTAAAGAGGCAAAACCATGACAGTCAAATCATGCTTCTGGAAACATGTAAAACTTTCTGAGATTGACAATCTCCAACATTGTTAAAACTCCACAATCTCTGCATCATTTACATGACTCCTCTTTACCAAGTTCTACTCAATTTCCTCTAATAAGGGACAATATATTGCCAACAACCTCTACAGCTGAGAGAGTTGTTCTCAAATCTAATTGTACACTAGAACCATTTAATGGTGGTGGTGGTAGTGTGCCATGGAGTTGGTGCCGACTCATAGTGACCCTGTATAGGGTTTCTGAGGCTGTAAATCTTTATAGGAGCAGAAAGCCTCATCTTTCTTCTGTGGAACAGCTGGTAGTTTTGGACTGCTGATCTTGAGGTTAGCAGCCCTACTCGTAACCACTACACTACCAGAGCTCCTTGGAATCACATAGAGAGCATTTGAAATCACATAGAGAATGTTGTTGTAAAAACAGAATGAGATGGTATATGACCAGGCACACTGTAAATGGTAACATCTCTCAGTGTGTCATACCGGGGTGGGCTTCTGTGTTGCTGTGATGTTGGAAGCTATGCAACCAGTATGTTAAGTATCAGTGGAGTCACTGATCAGGAACAGATTTCAGCCAAGCTTCCAGACTAAGACAGACTAGGAAGTAGGAGAGGCATACCACATCTGAATGGTTAGCTACTGAAAACTTTATGAATACCAGTGGAACATTGTCTGAGAAAGTGCTGGAAGATGAGCCCCTCAAGTGGCAAGCCACTCAAAATACTCCTGGCAAAGAGCTGCCTCCTCAGAATAAAGTTGGCCATCATGATGTGAATGGAGCAAAGCTTCTGAGACCTTCATTTGCTAATGGGACACAACTCAAAATAAAGAGAAACAACAGCAAACGTGCATTAATACCATTATGTAGAGTGTACAAAGTATGAATCTAGGAAAATTGGAAGTTGTCAAAAATGAAATGAAATGCATAAACAGCAAACGTGCATTAATAACCATTATGTAGAGTGTACAAAGTATGAATCTAGGAAAATTGGAAGTTGTCAAAAATGAAATGGAACACATAAACATTGATATACTAGGTATTAGGGAGCAGAAATGAACAGGTATTGGCTCTTTTGAGTTGAACAATCATATGGTTTACTATGGTGTCCTGGTATGGCGCTATGGGTTAATACACTGGACTGCAAAGTGAGTTTGAACCGCAAGGTCAGTTGTTCAAGCTAACCAGCTGCTCCCCAGAAACCATATACAGGGTCACTAAGGGTCAGAACTGACTCGATGGTACTTAACAACAACAGCAACAAGGGTTTACTATGATGGGAATGACAAAGTCAAGAAAAATGGCATCACGTTCTTCATCAAAAACAACATTTCAAGATCTGTGTTTAAGTATAGTATTGTCTTGTCTGTGTAAGATAATATCCATATACCTACAAGGAAGACTTCTCTGACAGTGTTACACTGCTATTCATAAGGTTTTCAGTGGCTAAACACTCAGTGCTGGTGGGGCGCTGTAGGATAAGCAATGGGCTGCGAATTGTATGGTCGGTGAGTCAAACCCATCAGCCGCTACTCAGAAACCCTATACAGGGCCATTATGAGTTGGAAAAGTCCAACAGGACTTAATAACAGCAATAACAAACATTCAGAAGTACTTCATCTCTCATTCGTCTTAGTCTGTCTCAGTCTGAAAGCTCAGTTGAAACCTGTGCACTATGGGTGACCCTGGTAGTATCTTAAATACTGGTGATAGAACTTCCAGCATCATATCAACACACAAACCACCATAGTATGACAAACTGGCAGACATGGGGTGGAAATCATTGGGTATCATTGCAAGCAAAATTTTGCTAAATATAATTTAAAAGTCAGTGCAACATTACACTGACAGGGTACTTCCAGAGGTTCAAGCTGGATTCAGACCAGGATGTGGAACGAGGGATATCATTACTGATGTCAGATGGATCTTGGCTATAAACAAACAATACCAGAAACTTGTTTACCTGGTTTTTATTGACTAAGCAAAGGCTGTTGACTGCATGGATCATGACAATTTATGAATAACACTGTAAACAATGAATATTCTAGAATGCTCAATTGTGCTCATGAGAAACGTGTACATAGACCAAGAGGCAGTTGTTAGAACAGAACAAGGGGACACTAAATGATTTAAAATCAGAAAAGGTGTGTGTCAGGGTTGTATTCTTTCTCTGTACTTATTCAATCTGTATGCTAAGCAAATACTCCTAGTAGCTGGAGTATATGAAGAAAAACGTAGTATCAGGATTAAAGGAAGATACATTAACAACCTGAGATATGCAGATGATACAGCCTTGCTTGCTGAAAGCAAATAGGACTTAAAATACTTACTGATGAAGATCTGAGACCATAGCCTTCAGTATGGGTTGCACCTCCATCTAAAGAAATTAAAAATCCTTACCACTGGATCAATAAATCATATGATAAATGGAGAAAAGATTAAAGTTTTCAAAGATTTAATTTTGCTTGGATCCACTATCAACACTCATGTTGTTGTTGTTGTTAAGTGCCGTTGCACCAATTACGACCAAGAGCAACCCTGTGTAGGGTTTCCAAGGAGCAGCTGGTGAACTTGAACCACCGACCTTGCAGTTCAAATGACAGCAGTAAAGAAATCAAATGATGTATTGCATTACACAAATCTGCTGCATAAGACTCCTTTATAGTGTTCAAGAATAAAGATGTCAGTTTGAGGACTAAAATACATCTGACCAAGCCATGGTATTTTCATAGCTTCATATGCATGTAAAAGTTGGACAATGAATAAGGAAGACTGTAGAAGAATTTATACATTTGAATTATGATGTTGGAGAATAATAATAAAAGTACTACAGACTGCCAGAAGAACAAATCTCTGTTGGAAGATGTACAACAAGAATGCTTCTTAGAAGAGACTTCATCTCTTATACTGAGAACATATTATCAGGAGAAACCTGCCCCTGAGGAAGGAAATCATGTTTGGCAAAGTGGAGAGTCAGTGAAAAAAGAGGAAGAGCCCAAACAGGATGGATTGGCACAGTGGCAGCAGCAGTGGACTCAAGTGTCACAATTGTGAAGCTGGTGCGGGACTGGACAGTGTTTCCTTCTGTTGTGCAAAGTATTGCTATGAGTCAGAAATGACTCCATGGCAACTAAGAACAGCAAAGAAGACCATTTAATACCACTAGTGCTCAAGTGTATACACCAGCCACTACAGCCAGAGATGATGAAATTGAAGCATTCTACCAAATTCTTCAGTCTGAAATTGATCAAACATGCAATACAAATGCATTGATAATTACTGGTGACTGGAATGCAAAATTTGAAAATAAAGAGGTAGGATCCATAGTTAGAAAATATGTTTTTGGGGATAGAAACAATTTGGGAGATCACATGATACAATTTTGCTAAGAATAACAAATTATTCATCGCAAATATCTTTTTTCAACAATATAAAATGTGACTATATGCCTGGACCTCACCAGATGAAATACACAGAAATCAAATTGACAACATCTGTGGGAAGAGACGATAGAGAAGCTCAGTATAATCAGACAAAACAAGGCCAGGGACAAGACTGTGGAACAGACCATCAATTGCTCATATGCAAGTTCAGGCTGAAGCTAGATAAAATTACAAGCCTGTGAAGCCAAATATGACCTTGAGTATATCCCACCTACATATATAGATTTGATACATTAGACCTAATGATCAAAACCCAGAAGATTTGTGGCATTACATCAAGAACATCATATATGAAGAAAGAAAAAGGTCATTATTAAGACAGGAAAGAAAGGACAAAAAAAGATGTCAGAAAAGACTCCATAACTTACTCTTGAGCATAGAGAAGCTAAAGCAACTAGAAGAAATGATTAAGTAAAAGAGCTTACCAGAAAATTCCAAAGGGCACCTTGAGAAGACATAGTAAAGTATTACAGTGAAATGTACAAAATACCTGCAGTTAGATAGCCATTTCCAAAGCTGAAAGACCGAAGAAAAAATTCAAGCGTCAACCTGCAAAATATTGAATGACACAGGAAACATCATAAAAAATTGGAAGAAATACACTATACAAAAAAAAAAAAAAAAATGGAATGATGCTCAGTCATTTCAAGAGATAGCATATGATCAAGAACCAATGACATTGAAGGAAGAAGCCCAAGCTGCACTGCAGGCATTGACCTAAAACAAGGCTCCAGTAATTGATGAAATACAAATAGAAATATTTTTTAAAAACTAATACAGTGCTGGAGATGCTCACTCAGCTATGCCAAGAAATTTGGAAGGCAGCTACTAGGCCCACCCATTGGAAGAGATCCATATTTGTTCTCATTCCAAAGAAAGGTAACCCAGTGAAATGCATAAACCATCAAACAATATCATCAGTATCACATGTGAGTAAAATTTTGCTAACTATAATTCAAAAATGGATGCAACAGTTCATCAACAGGGAGCTGCCAGAAATTCAAGTTGGATTCAGAAGAGGGTGTGGACCAAGATATCACTGTTGATGTCAATAGCTTGTCTACAAGCAGAGAATACCAGAAAGATGTTTACTTGTGCTTTATTGGCTGTGCAAAGACATTTCTCTGTGTAAATCACCGCAAACTGTAACACTGTAAAGAATGGGTATTCCAGAGCACTAAATTGTCCTCGTGAGGAACCTTAGCATAGGACAAGAGACAGTGGTTCGAACAGAACAAGGGGATACTGAATGGTTTAAAATCAGGAAAGGTGTCCATCAGGGTGTATTCTTTCACCATATTTATTCAATCTCCATGCTGAGCAAATAATCTTAAGAAGCTGGATTATATGAAGAACACAGCATCAGCATTGGTAGAAGATACATTCCCAACCTGTGATATACAGGTAATGTAACCTTGCTTGCTGAAAATGAAGAGGACTTAAAATACCAATGAAAATCAAAGTCAGCCTTCAGTAAGGATTGCACCTCAATGTAAAGAAAACAAAATCCTCACAATTGGACCAGTAAGTAACATCCTGGTAAACAAAAAATTGAAGTTGTCAGAGACCTCATTTTGCTTGGATCCACAATCAATGCTTATGGAAGCAGCAATCAAGAAATCAAATGTTGTAAAAAAAAAAAAAAATCAAATGATGTATAATTACATTAAGCATTTGCAACAAAAGACCTTTTTAAAGTGTTAAGATCAAAGATGTCAATTTGAGAACCAAGTTGTGCATAACCCAAGCCATGATATTTTCAATAACTTCATATGTATATGAAGTACTGGTGTGGTGCTGTGGGCTAATGTGTCAGACTGCAAGTCATTTGAACTGCAAGGTCGGTGGTTCAAGCTCACCAGCTGCTCCTTGGAAACCCTATACAGGGTTGCTATGGGTCGGAATTGACTTGAAGGCACTTAACAACACAACATATGTATATGAAAGCTGGACAATAAATAAGAAAGACTGTAGAAGAATCGATGCATCTGAATTATGGTGTTAGAGAAGAATATTGAAAGTACCATGGACTGCCAGAAGAACAAACAAGTCTGTCTTGGAAAAAGTGAAGCCAGAATACTCCTTAGAAGCCACAATGGCAAAACTTAGTCTCTCGTACTTCCGACATGTTGATAGGAGGAACCAGTCGTTGGAGAAGGACATCATGCTGTTTGAAGTGGAAGATCATCCAAAAACCAGGCAGACGCCCGACGAGGTGGGTTGACAAAGTAGCAGCAGCAGTGGGCTCAAGCTTAACAATAATTGTGAGGATGGTGCCAGACGGTCAGTGTTTCATTCTTTCATTCTGTTGTGCCTAGCATCCCTTTGAATCAGAATTGACTCAATAACACCTAACAGTGGTGGTTATGTGCCATGGAGTCTATTCTGATTCATAGGACGCTGTATAAGGTCTCCGAGGCTGTAAATCTTTACGGGAGCAGAAAGCCTCATCTTTCTTCTGCTGAACTGCTGGTAGTTTCGAACTGCTTACATTGAGGTAGCAAGCCAACTCATAACCACTCTGCTACCAGAGCTCCTTATACCTAATAATAACAACATTCAAATGCCACTAATAGTGGACAATTTACTACCATCTACATTTACAGCTTTGGCAGTAGATCTTAAACCTGTTAGCACATTGAAACCACATGTAGAGTGTTTAAAATGCCAGGCACCTTTTAGAGAGTTGTTGTGGAAAATGCAATGAGTTGATGCATGAGAAAGCAAACTGTAAACTTTAATTGACCATGAACATGTGAGACATGTCGTCATTTACCCCACTAAATAGCAACTTCAAAATATTTGCCCATCATTCCACCCTATCTAAACTTTTTTAGATCCTCATTCTGACTTCTAGTGTATTTGCTATTTCTTCCAGATATATGTGCATAGATTTCTAATTAGCACTTTTGTCTATTTTATTATCAGTAAGCGACTATTTACTGAAGACCTACTGGATTGAAGACACTGGACTTACACTAATTTTTCCTACCCAGTGGTTAGATTGGTCCAATTGGGACCCCTCTTAGTGTGCTTGCTCCATTGATCAGCCTTCCTTTGCTTCCTCATTTACTGGGCATTCACTGTTTTAATACTTGTCAAGTTGTACATTTTTTCTTTAGATTTGTACAATTTTGTCAGTGTTTCCTTTTTTCATATTGTACAAATTAAGTCAAAGCGTCCTGCTACCATGGTTCCAGTTCATACATGCATGGGTTTATCACAGATACAATGTGTTCTAACATGTCTCAGCAATCAATGGATAACTGCATACAAATTCTCTCAATAATGCACTTCTTAAGGTGCCTTCAAAAAGGGGTACTTTTGTGCTATGAAGGGAAAAAAAAACAACTTGAGGTCAGAGTTAATAACAAATTTTAACAAAATTCAAGTTGACATGCTTCCAAATAGCTGAAGCTTTCCAACAAGTTTGTAAGAATGCTGTCCCACATAAAATAACAGATTTTAGATGGATTCATCATTTTAAAGGTCAGAAAGACCTCAAAGATGAACCAAGAGAGGGAATACCATGACATCTCGTGAAATGAAGAAACTGACTGAAGTCCACAAACTGGTGGAAGAAATCTGTAGCTTGACCATTGATGTGAAAGCTACTGGAATTGTGATCTCACTTGGTTTGACATTTTCCATTTAAAGTGATTATCTTTATTCACTTTCATCTTTCAGCAGATGGGTGCCAAAACATTGCATGAAGAGTGATCTTCTTATCAGTCTTTTATACAAGGTTGAAGTTGATGACATTTTGTCGAACAAATTGTAATTGGGGATGAGTCTTGGATTTACCACAGAGATTCAGAGAACAAGATTCAGTCAAGACAGTGGCTTCTGAAGGTATTTACTCAGCCAATTGGATTCAAGGCAGTGATGTTTGTTTTCAAAGTTATGGCAACTTGGGGGTGGGGGACTCAAAGGAATAACCTTGATTGGTTTTCTCAAAGAACACAGGACGATCATGTGATTTACTACAAAAAAGTTTAAGAAAACTGAAAACTGCTTTGATGAGTTAAAGACCAGGAAAGTTGCATCGAGAATTTTTTTCCCATCATAACAGCGCACCTACTCATTCTTCAAGAATAGCAAGGGTTGTCCTACAAGAATTTCATTGGGAAACCTTTCCCCATCTACCCCACGGCCCTGGTATTGCCCCTTCACACTTATTTTTGTTCCTCAAACTCAAAAAACACTTAAAAGGAAAATGATTGGTCTTCCTCAAGATGCCAAAACTGCCGTCTTTACATGGTGTAAATCAAAGCGTTCAAAATTCTTTGGGGAAGGGCTAGAAAGATGGAAACACCCCCTTCAGAAGTGTGTCAACCTAGATGGAGGATCTGTTGAGAAACAATCACTTCACATTTTGATATTTTTGTCTAATAAAATTTCCTATGATTTTGTAGAACTACTTTTGGCTTACCCTCATATTTACTTCCTGTAAAAACCCAGTGAGGTCAGTCAGAAATACAAAGTTTTAAATATTTGTAAGTTACTAAGAGTCACAATCAACTTGATGGCAAAGGGTTAAGTTTAGATTTTTGGTGACTTACAAGTAAATTAGCATTTTAGGATGTCTGAAATGACTAGTAGTTTTTTTGTCTTTCTTCTCTTAGATATAATTCCTAGAGAACTGGGATACTTTTTTTTTTTTTAGTTGTAAACATGAAGCAAGTCTAGATGCCAGAGTATATTTGCCTCTTGCTATTGAAACATTAACTCTTTTTGACTGACCATTCCTTTCTAGTCTTGGGGAGTTACGAATCTTGAGTAATAAGAATGCTTTCTTAGGCTGGCAGACACTTGCTCCCATTTAAGTGTTTCTCTGCCTCAGCAGAACCTGATGGAGATTCATTGCATTGTCTGTGTGGATCACTTATCTGGTTCAGAAAAAGATTTGACAGTGACTATATTTAGACTGAAGAGGAATCAGACTTTCTGGTGAACAATGATATGGAGAATGATGAGTGTACAGTATGCACGTGTTTATGCCTAATCTTTTTGACAGGCAGAGCAAAGAATTTCACTTTGGGAACAAATATTTCCTCTTTCCCATTGGTACTGGCCATTTAAATGCCAGATTGATTTGCCTTAGGGCTTTGAACCTTTTGACCCTACCCCATACAATATACAGAATTCAATTCCAGGTGGAACATAGATCTAAATGTGAAAATTAAATAATAAATCTTATAGAAGGAAATAGAGGAGCATCATCATGACCCTGTCAGAAGCAAAGATTTATTAAATAGAACATATAGAGTGTTAATCATAAGAGAAAGCAATGAGTAATTAAAACCTTTTTATCATCAATAGACACCATTAAGTGACTAAAATGGTAAACCATAGAGGGGAAAATGATATTTTTAAACTATAGATCCAACAAAAGACTCATAGTAGAATACATGTTTGGTATTCTCACAAATAAATAAGCCAGGCAAACCTAATAGAAAAATGGGGAAGAGACTTGGGCACTACAAAAGAGGAGATGCAAATGAGAAATAAATAAAAGAAGACTTGCTCAACTAGTCATCAGAGAAATGCACATTGTACCCACAATGTGATTCCACTCCACGGTCAGCTGAATGGCTGCCATGGAAAAGGCTGACCATAGTGAAAGTGAGAGATACATGGAGGAACTGGAAGTCTCCTTCCCTGCTGGTAGAAAAGTTCATTGATGCAACAAATTTGTTGATTCTATCCTCTAAAAATTAATAATTCTATTCCTATTGTGGCTCCTAAAGAAAACCATACCAAAACGTATGTACTAGAATGTTCAAAGAGCACTATTTGTTATAATGAGAGCTCAGAAAATACTTAAATAATAGAATGGATAAATGTTGGCATGTTCACACAATAGAATGATATACAGAAATGAGAATAAATTATCTAAAACTACTCCCACCAATGGATATCATTGCTAATGTCCAGTGGATCTTGGCTGAAAGCAGAGACTATCAGAAAGATGTTTACCTGTGCTTTATTGACTATGCAAAGGCTTTTTATTGTGATTGTGTGGATCATGACAAACTATGGCCAACATTGCGAAGTATGAGTATTCCAGATCACTCAATTGTGCTCATGAGGAATCTGTACCTGGACCAAGAGGCAGTTGTTGGAACAGAACATGGGAACACTGAACGGTTTAAAATTAAGCAAGGTGTGTGACAAAGTTGTATTCTTTCACCATACTTATTCAACCTGTATGCTGAGCAAATAATCTGAGAAGCTGGGTTCTATGAAGAAAAATGTGGCATCAAGATTGGAGGAAGACTCATTACAACCTGCGATATGCAGATGATACAACCCTGCTTGCTGAAAATGAAGAGGACTTAAAATATTTGCTGATGAAGATCAAATCACATCCTTCGGTGTGGATTACATCTCAATATAACGAAAACAAAAATCCTCACCACTGGACCAATCAACAACATTCTTATCAATGGAGAAAGGATTGAAGTTGTCAAGGACTTCATTCTTCTGGGATCAACTATCAACACTCGTGGGAGCAGCAGTCAAGAAATCAAAGGATGTATTGCATTAGGCAAATCTGTTGCACAAGACCTTTTGAAAGTGTTGAAAAGCAAAGATGTCAGCTTGAGGACTAAGGTGTGCCTGACCCACGCCATGGTATTTTCAATCACCTCATATGCATACGAAAGCTGGACAGTAAATAAGGAAGATCGTAGAATTGATGCTTTTGAGTTATGCTGTTGGAGGAAAATATTGAAAGTGCCATGGGCTGCCAAAAGAACCAATAGATCCATTTTGGAAGAAGTGCAGCCAGAGTGCTTCTTGAAGGCCAGGATGGCCAAACTTCATCTCTTATACTTCAGACATATTGTCAGGAGGGACCAGTCGCTGGAGAAGGATACCATGTTTGGTAAGGTGGAGGGTCAGAGAAAAAGAGGAAGATCCCCAATGAGATGGATTGGCCAAGTGGCAGCATCAATGGACTCAAGTGTGGCAACAGTAGTGAGGTTGGCCCAGGATTGGGCAGTGTTTTGTTCTGCTGTGCATAAGGTCGCTATGAGTCGATACCGACTCGATGGCACTTATCAACAACAACAACTCCCAACAATATGTCTGAATCATCCAAACACTATAGAAGGAACTATGCACAGAATAGTACAAGCTGTTTTAATCTATGTGCATTGCATTGAGTAAAAGAATAAACAAAACACCTGTGCTGTTAGAAGTCAAGCTAGTGATTCCCGAGGGTATGGGAGAATGATTTAAAGGGTATATGTGGCGGTATTTAACAACAGCCACGGCATGTGGGGTGCTGAAAATGGTCTATTTCTAGAAATGCCTATGGTACACAGATACCGTTCAATTCTTTTAAATGTATTTATCAGTAAACTTACTATTTGTGCATATCTCTGTTTATTTGAATGAAGCTCTGATAGCATAGTGGGTTATGAATTGGGCTGTTGAGCACAAATTCAGCAGTTTGAATCCACCAGCCACTCAGTGGGAGAAAGATGAGGATTTCTGCCCCCATAAAGATTTACAGCCTTAGAAATCCTACCCAGGATCGCAGTAAGTCGGAATTGACTCGATGGCACACCACCACCACCATCTGTTTGTTATACTTCACAATAAAAAGTTTTAACCTACTATAACCCAAAAAGTGGGTTACAGAAATTATCAGTCACTTAAAATGTCAAATGATTCCAAAATTAATACAATATCAGGATGAATCTGATAGCTGCAGAAAATGCTAATCAAACACAAATCATGCTTTATCCAAACTGTTAGCAAGGGATATTTTACTGAGTTTCACTCACCTTGGACTCTGCTTGCAATATAATGAATGTTCAAGTTGTCTTTTCAGCTCTCCAGGAAAAAATTAGGATTTAAAATAAAGTTGATTTGCACATGGAAGGTGCATCTCATTTCATTGCATCTGAATATTTTTCAAGAAGTACATTTCAGTAGGAGTCCTGGTGTGGTACTGTGGGTTAATGTGCTGGACTGCAAATTGGTCTGAACTGCAAGGTCAGCGGTTCAATCTCACCAGCCACTCCTCGGAAGCCCTATACAGGGTCACTATGGGTCGTAACCGATTTGATGGCACTTAACAACAACAACATGTTTCAACAGGCAAAAAATAGAAAGGAAATAATGGTTTCTAAATTTCTTTTAAATTTTTCTTCTTGGTATTTGACTTATCAGAAAAGGGTTGAAATTATTAGTAGCATGATATGACTGAGAAATCATTAGTAAAAATACTTTCTAAAAGTGGGTCAAGCTGAAGAGACTCTCAAAAGGTACTTTTTATCTGAAGGAATGAATGCAAGGCAGGCAAAGCGAACATCACCATGCAGTCTTTCTGCTACCCCCAGGAGGTTCTAATCAAGCCTTGTGCACTGATTGAAATGCTGGGTGCAGAAGTGGGAAAACTGATTAACAAAATAAAAAATCCAGAGTGTTTCCCATGCAAACAGTCATCAGCGTATCTTATGTAATTATGTAGCCCATAAATCAACACAGCATGCTAGGGCTTCGCTCGTGGTGTAAATATCTTAATGATTGAGATGTCTTTAGCCATGAATAATTTATGTCTGCATGATCCATTTTTCTCCACCTTGCTTCACTTCGGTAGGATAAACTAATTTTCTGTCAGGGGATGGGCTCTTGATTATTTCTTCCTGGTTTCTCTTCTGTTGATTTTACTTATTTTGACACACTTAATTTTTCCTCTTGTGCTTTCTTAAATGAGAGTGTCCTCTCCATCCACCCTGCCTACTTGCTTTTACTTTCCCTAGGCATCTTGCTAGACATCTTGGAATATAGCCGAGGCTTTTGGAACCCTATTTCTCATAAGGCCCTCTGTGAATGAAATTAGTTGGCAACCAGGGAAATAGACTTAACGCTACCAGGCAATATGAGCTTCTTGATGTTGTTGTGTGGGAAAACATTTATTATGGAAAGCAATTGCCAGAAAAGACTAATGATCAATTAAACGTTAGCATTTGTAGCTCCTCTTCTGTGATGCAGAAAGTAACTACCACATAGGTGATGCTGGAAAGCAGTACTTGTTAAAATAGTTTTGTTGTTTTCCTAGACTCCATTACAATGAAGGCAGCGTGCAAATCAAACTCAATCTTACCTAATAAGCTCATCTCCACCATCACTGCACACCATATTCAGTCCCCTTCGATGATGAGGGGTCTCAATGTTACTGTTTCCTTGGCATTTGCCATGGTTATTTGATAATAATTGCCTTTCCTTGTAGACAAGGATCTTCAGTCACTTTCTGTAGATCTTTTGACACCTTTTTTTGTTTTAAAATAATATTTTATATTGTGTTTCAGTAAAAGTTTGCACAGCAAATTCGGTTTCCATTAGAAATTTTATGCAAATTGTTGATGGGATCAAACGTAACAACAATTATGGGTATGGCGCAGGGCCGGACATTGTTTTGTTCTGTTTGCATAGGGTCCATACAAACTGGAGCTAATTTGACAGCACCTAACAACAAAAACAACATTGTTCTGTGATCTTTTGACAGTTTTGACATGTTTGAGTCATTTTTCTAGAGACCTGAAAATCACATCTTGCTAGATAACTCAATTTTTATTAACTATATAAGCATTTTGCCCATTCTGCAATAAAGTTGATTTCATTAAGAGAAATAATGCAAATAGTGTATGTACTGCAGTTAGAAAATACCTTAAAATTCTATGAGATTCAGCAGAATATATTTCCATGTTGAAATCCTAGAATCTAGCCACCACCTTGCACTACCTTCTGGGTAGTGATGTCTTGGGATCCCAAGATGTCACTAAAGAACAAGGATTAATATCTTTTCTTCTTTGAATCCACAGTACTTTCTGATGTGCCTTGCATCCAATAAATGTATTTTGAAATTAATGTTTCATGAATTATGGTCTAATTTGAACTTAAAAAGCTCCTTTCTGTGATAGTGCTAGGTAGGTGGTCTTCTGTCTAGTTCAAATTATCATACAAGAGGGTTTTCTACAGATAAATTTAGCAACTAGGTAACCTCTAGTCTGCTTTCTGTCAACTCTATATTGCTGCCTGCTCTGGACAGTTCATATCAATGAAATCATTACGATGTTGTCTTTTGTGACTGGCATCTT
This sequence comes from Chrysochloris asiatica, assembly GCF_000296735.1. Taxonomy (NCBI): domain Eukaryota; kingdom Metazoa; phylum Chordata; class Mammalia; order Afrosoricida; family Chrysochloridae; genus Chrysochloris; species Chrysochloris asiatica. The sequence goes on along the minus strand of NW_006408551.1, from coordinate 17,196,590 downwards.
TCATATAGTATTATGGTTTGATGGTTGCAGATATGTGTTTGGGACAGTGAAAGACATGAGAATATGTAGGGCTATCTATCCACTGATGATACCTTGTACTGAAATGGTGATCATGGAGATAGAAAGGATGAAGGTGAGAGGCACTTCAGAAGCAAAATCCAGATGACTTTGTGATTGAATACAGAAGATGAGGAAGAAGTTGGAGTCAAGAATGACACCTTAGTTTCTGGTTTGTGTAGTGGAGTAGAATGTGAGCCACTCACTGGGAGAGGTAACCTTCAGAAGAGCTAATGGAATGGGGGAGGCTCATTGTTCCATTTTAGACAGGTTGTGTTTGCCTTGTCTTTGAGACATCTAAGAATAATTCTAAGTGACAGTTGAAGCTGAGAGGGAGGACATATCCTGAAAAGATAAACTGAAGCATGATCATGGTAAGTGAAGACTATGAGCTACTAAGGAGAAAGAATCAAGATGTGAACTCATGTTCAGTAAGCAGTTGTCAATAATCCTTGATCACCTTTACAGAAGATGACTTTGCTTTCCTAGCCATATAATCGTATTAGAAAGTTAAACCTGTGCCCTGGAAATGCCACAATATGAAATGCCTTAATATTATGTGTGTACCAATGTGGAAGACCACCCCTCAAAATCAGCCTCTAAAGGTAGGGATTATTGTCATAAGGAGTTCTGGTGGCACTCTGGGTTAGGCATTGGCCGCTAACCTCAAGATCAGCAGCTCAAAACCATCAGTCATGCCATGGAAGAAAGATGAGGCTCTCTTCTCCCATAAAGATGTACAGACCTGAAAAGCTTACATAGGGTCGCTATGATTGGAATTGACATGATGATAATGTGCAAAAACGTGAAACAACAACCCTTCCTCCTACAGCCCTTTCTATTAAGCTGGCTTCAGTAATCCACACACGACTTCATACCACAGTTTTGGAGTTTATTAGGGAAGTTAACAGGTTTCGATAAAGGATCAGAAAAAGCTCAGGGCACAGTTGTTCCAATCAGCTGCTGTTACATGCCCATAGGACACACCACTCCACCATCAACCTCAGCCTGAAGGTACTCAGCTCTAGCTCTGTGGATCAGCAAACCTAGCTCCCTGCTTAAGTTACCAGAGGCACTCCATTCTACAAACAAGCTTCCTGCCCAAGTCACTCAGCTTTACTTGCTCTGTCTCTTGGTTCTGCTGCAGCTGCTCCTCTGACAAACCTGTGCTATCACAGCTTTCTGTCCCTAGGTTGAGGAGGTACAGTGTGCAAGGGATCCCAGGGTTCAGAGGATGCACTTCATTCACTCCTGGCTCTTCTCTTCTCTTTTAGTGGCAGTGAGAGCCCCACTCCTGCTTCTGAGAAGGTGCATTTCAAACTCAAGTTAGAGTTCCAAGTTTTCACAATTACAATGAATTTTAAACATCTACAGCTGAATCATGTCATCCTATCAGGAAGAGTTGTTTGATGGGAGGTACAAAGACAAGGCTTGTTGTTGTTGTCAGGTGCCATCGAGTTGGAACTGACTCATAGTGACCCCATGCACAGCAGAATGAAACAATGTCTGATCCTGGGCCAACCTCATTACTGCCACCACACTTGACACCATTAATGATGCCGCACCTGGCCGATCCATCTCTTTGGGAGTCTTCCTCTTTTTCTCTAACCCTCCACCTTACCCAGCATGACATCCTTCTCCAGCGACTCTTCCCTCCTGAAAATGTGTCCAAAGTATGAGAGACGAAGTTTAGCCATCTTGGCCTCCAAGGAGCACTCTGGCTGCACTTCTTCCAAAACAGATCTATTGGTTCTTTTGGCAGTCCATGGCACTTTCAGTATTCTCCTCCAACACCACAACTCAAAGGCATCAATTCTTCTACGATCTTCCTTATTTACTGTCCAGCTTTCGCATCCATATATGTGGCTACTGAAAATACCATGACTTGGGTCAGGCGCACCTTAGTCCTCAAGCTGACATCTTTGCTCTTTAACACTTTAAAAAGTTCCTGTGCAGCAGATTTACCGAACGCAATACGTCGTCTGATCTCTTGACTGCTGCTTCCACAAATGTTGGTAGTTGATCCAAGAAGAATGAAGTCCTTGACAACTTCAATCTTTTCTCCATTGATAAGAATGTTATTTATTGGTCCAGAAGTGAGGATTTTTGTTTTCTTGACATTGAGATGCAATCCATACCGAAGGCTGTGTTCTTTGATCTTCATCAGTAAATGTTTCAAGTCCTCTTCACTTTCAGCAAGCAAGGTTGTATCATCTGCATATCTCAGGCTGTTAATGAGTCTTCCTCCAATCCTGATGCCACGTTCTTCTTCATAGAACCCAACTTCTCATATTATTTGCTCAGCATACAGGTTGAATAAGTATGGTGAAAGAACATAACCTTGTGGCACACCTTTCCCAATTTTAAAACATTCAGTGTTCCCATACTCTGTTCGAACAACTGCTTCTTGGTCCAGGTACAGATTTCTCAGAAATACAATTAAGTGTTCTGGAATACTCATACTTCATGATGTTGTCCATAGCTTGTCATGATCCACACCATCGAAAGCCTTTGCATAGTCAATAAAGCATAGGTAAACATCTTTATGATAATCTCTGCTTTCAGCCAAGATCCATCGGACATCAGCAATGATATCCCTCGTTGCACGGCCTCTTCTGAATCCAGCTCAAGACTCTGGAAGTTCTCTGTCAATGTATGATTGTAGCCATTTCTGTATTACCTTTAGCAAAACTTAACTCGCTTGAGATATCAAAGAGATTGTCTGATGATTTACGCATTCCGTTGGGTCACCTCTCTTTGGAATGGGCACAAATACGGATCTCTTCCAATAAGTTGGCCAGATAGTTGTCTTCCAGATTTGTTGGCAGAGTGCCTCTTGTGCCGCCTCACTTTCTTGAAAGATTTAAATTTTTATTCCATCAGTTCCTGGTGCCTTGTTCTTTGCCAATTCCTTCAATGCACTTTGGACTTCCTCCCTGAGTATCATTGGCTCTTGACCATATGGTACCTCTTAAAATGGTTGAACATTAACCATTTCCTTTTGGTACAATGACCCTGTGTGTTCTTTCCATCTTTTCTTGATGCATTCTGCATGTATAAAACCAAACGGGCACCACTCGTCTGTCTATCGTGCTGTGGTGGATTGAGTTGCTCTGATTCTGAGGGCTCTGCCACCGGTATTTTAAATAACCAGTAGGGGTACCCATAGTGGATAGGTTTCAGATGAGCTTACAGACAAAGACAGACTAGGAAGAAAGAGCGATGAACTACTTCCGAATCACTAGTCACCGAAAACTCTATGAATAGCAGAGAAACACTGTCAGATACAGGACCGGAAAATGAGCCCCTCAGGTGGGAAGGCACTCAGAATGTGACTGGGAAAAAAATGCCTCCTCAAAGTAGAGTTGACCATGATGACGTGAATAGAGTTAAGCTCGGGGGAGAAAAGCGCACAGAACCTTCATTTGCTGATGGGCCACAACTCAAAATGAAGAGAAACAGCTGTAAACATCCATTGAAAATCGGAACATGGAACGTACGAAGTATGAATCTGGGAAAATTGGAAGTTGTCAAAAATGAAATGGAACGCATCAACATCAATACCTTAGGCATTAGTGAGCTGAAATGGACTGGTATTGGCCATTTTGAATCTGACAACCCCATAGTTTACTATGCAGGGAATGTCAAATTGAAAAGGAATGGTGTTGCAGTCATCATCAAAAAGTTATTGAAAGACAAGGCTAGAAGAGAAGTATTAAATAATTCACTGCACCACACAGTGAGTGAATCTGGTTTTTCATTGTCATGAATATATTTTAAATCTGAACATTTTCCTCCCATCTTGATAAGCACCAGTGATCTGGAATCACTTTTATCTCTAGGAGTTTCCCTTTCCATTCTTTAGTAGCTATTGCAATTTAGATCCCAGAGATTGTGTACTTTTTTGAAGTTTATAAATCTTTCCTAATTTTCTCAGGCTGGCCACTAACCTCTTATTGATTTAGCATTACTCTCTTGCTCACTTGCTGTAGGCTCATAGATTGTTGGGGCTAAAGAGCTTTTATTTGAATCCCCTCATTTTACAGATAAAGATAATGAAATCCAAGGGGGATGATGTCTGAAGTCCCATGGTAAGCTGGTGGCATAGTTAAGACCACTCTCCAGGCTCCCAGCTCTGAGCCCAGCTCAGCACCACACTGTTTCTTCCTCTATTGTGACTTTACCTTTTTCATGTCTCAGAATTTTGAGGTTTTCTAATTTGTTTAAAAAGAAACTCACTAATTGCATTTTGTTGTTGGTAAGTGCCATCGAGTTGGTTCTGACCCATAGCAACCCTGTATAGGGTTTCTGAGGAGCAACTGGTGAACTTGAACCACCGACCTTGTGGTTCAAACTGACTTTGCAGTCTACCGCATTAACCCAGCTTCCACAAATAAAAATGTTATATTCCTCCTTTGAATTGTTAATAAGAAAACTACTACTTAAAGATAGACTGTTGTTCTAGTTTCAGAAAAAGAGCTTTACTGAACCAGCTATGGGTACTCTTTTAATGCCAGCAAAGGATCCAGCATCCTTTTCCCAAGTTTCTTGATATTCCAATCTTTTTTCCTAAATAACTTGAACATTAATTCTTCACTATAACTGGAATATTGGAACCATATAAGAATATAATTTTCAAGACTTTGGCAAATATATAGGCTAGGAAAGAAGAGTAATTGAAAGAATATATTTAAATCTCATCTGAAGCTGAATGATAGTCTTTCTTAAAACTGTTGTTTAATCCTGATATATATGGAATCCTGTGTGGCACTGTGGGGTAATGCACTGGGCCACAAGGTCATTTCGATCACAAGGTCAGCAGTTCAAATTCACCAGCTGCTCCTGGGAAACTTTATAAAGGGTTGCTATGAGTCGAAATCAACTCAATAGTAACAACAACAGCAAAACCATTAAAAAATGAACACCTAGTGTGTGTTCTGGGTAATGGTTGATTATAGTTTTATAAAATGTGTATCTGCAAATATCTAGCTTGGGATAGCTACTTCTTAGAATAAAGATTCAGGATCAATTCAATTGAAAAGGCCTAATCAAGTTGCCAAGACCTGGTGTGGCACTTTGGGATAAAGCACTGACCGTAAGGTCAGTTTGAACCATAAGGTCAGCAGTTCAAATCTACCAGCTGCTCCTTGGAAATCCTACACAGGGTCTCTATGAGTTGGAGCCAACTCAACGGCACATAACAACAACAACAATCGGGATGCACATTCAGCTGTCATAGACTGACACTACAACACTAGTATCAATGGGACAAAAGTTTATTTCACGAGCGCATAAGCTGATTACTGGAGATATAGTTTCAGGAAGTTTGGCTTCTTCTATCTTGTGGCACTATGTCCTTGTCTGCAGGACTGAAGATAACAAGTTCTAGGTTTACATTCCACAGCAAGAAAGAAATGAGGGAAGGGAGGATACAGCCTTGTCTTTAAGAATACCTCCTGAAAATGTCCCCTTTCATATCCACTTATTTCCTGTTGGCTCAAACTTCGTCACAGAGTTATACCTCAGTGTAAAAAGCCTGGGAAATGCTGTCCTTCGATGAGCAGCCATTTGCTTAAGCAACACTTAGAAATTCTATTACTGAATAAAGAAGGAAAGATGAAATACCAAGGAACAACTACCAATTTTTGTAATTTGTGAGATTAAATTATATATAATATAGAAACTTTAATATATTACTTCCATCTATAAAACCAGAGACCTGGTGTTGTGCTGTGGGTCAATGTGTCAGACTGCAAAGTCAGCTTGAACCACAAGGTTGGCGGTTCAAGCTCACCAGCTCCTCCTTGGAAACCCTATGAAGGGTCGCTATGGGTCAGAACCAACTCGATGGCTTTTAACAACAACAACAGAAAATCTACAAAACTAAATACATTTCTCTTTAGACATGAGAAGATCATGTGGAAATGAATAAATGATTATGACCTTACAATCCTATCTATTGAAATCAATCAAGACTATGACTATGGTAAATGGTTTGGGAAATCTAACATTCTAAATGTGGTGCAATAAATTACCTGATATGGCCTTTCTAATCATGATCTTTGTTAACTCTTACCAAATGACTGCATAGGGCCATGCACATGAGGTGCTTGTGGCCCACCAAGGAGACTGGATAGCTTGCTAATGTAAATGTGCTATATAGTATCCTTGGGAAGTTGGATCATGCAAATAAAGTGTATGGAACCTTGACAAAGGACTTGGTCAGTTTTGACATTGCACTAAGTTTAAAATGAGCCATCCCAAAGGCAGAAAGGGGGACCTCACAATCACCAAGAAAAAGAGATGGGAAGCAGAGTGCATTCTTTGGATATGGGATCCCTGTACAGAGAACATGAGACAGACAGACAGACAGAGACAGTGAGAAGCAGCAGTAGAGAAAGAATGGCAGCAGAACTAGGAGACCAGCAGGAGAGAGTGCAAAGGGCTCCCTGGTCCACAGAGCAAGAAAGCTGAGCACTTTCTGGCAGAAGGCTTGCTGGAAGAATGGGGTGCCTTCAAGAACTTGGTGGAACTAGGTTCACTGACCCATGGAGCTAGAGCTGAGTGCCTTTGACCAAGGTTTACTGCTAGTGTGGGGTAACTCTAGGCACTTATCAACAGAGTGAAAAGAACTTTGTAACTGTTGTCCACACCAGACACAGGACAAACCAAGGGGCCAAGGGCCAAAGAAAGATCAACATACAGGCACTGCTTTGAAGAGACTGCCCTGATCATAGAATTGTGCCTTAGCATCCCTGAACCGGAATTGTTTCCCTAATAAGTCCAATATCTTAGTTATTTAGTGATACTATAACAGAAATGCCACAACCGGATGGCTTTAACAAACATAAATTTATTCTCTCCAAGTTTAGAAGTTTAGAAGTCCAAATTCAGAGTGCCAGCTTTAGAGGAATTCTTTCTCTGTTTGCTGGATCTACGGAAAGGTCCTTGTCTGCACTCAGCTTCTGTAGGCCCAGTATTCCTTGGAGATCTCCGTGCATCTTGGCATCAATCCTTCCCTGGATCTAGGAGCTTCACAGTGTTCACTTCTTGATCCTTTTATTTTGTAAAATAAAAGATGTTGCAGGCCACACCCCTGAGGAAAATTCCTTTTGATCAACTTCTCATAGCACATCTAACTATGCAAGTGATTACATTGTATTAGATCTCATCATAAGGGATGACTACGTCTTAACTGCAAAACCACTGAGAATCCTGGCCCATTCAAATCGACACAAAATCTAAACTATCACATCCCGTAACTCTTAGTATGATCTGTAAGTTCTGTGTGGCCAATGCAACAATTTATTGAGCCCGGTAGAGAAGCAGAGCATGGTATGGGAGGGACAACTGGTGTCAGAGTTGGTAAAGAAGGCTGGAGGGTAGAGGCATGTCTGACCTCCGCCTCAGAGGAATCAGCCTTGGGTTGTTAATGCAGACAATGACTCCCTCTTCCCCTCATGAAGCTAGAGGAGGCTAGACACCTCCCCCACACCATTTTTAGATACTGCACGAAAAGGTATGGTGGACCAGAGCTCAGGTGAGGTACAACTTTAGCCAGAAAAGAGACTACTAGAGAGTGTGTTCAAAGAAGAGGACATCAGCCTGCTGAGAGTGGAGGTAGAAATATCAGACTATGTGTACTCAGGCTCAACAACAGATCTTTGTTAAAGTCAGGAGGTAGACACAATCAACCACCCCAATAATGCAAGAACAGCTAAAACAGGTCTGCAGAGACTGACTGGAATTCTTTACCAAGAGACCCAATTGAGGCAGATGCAAACCACTGTTGCATATGACCATGGGTCACGCAAAATGAGAATTAGGTAGGAACCTAGGCCATATGAGATATGAAGAGAAACAAAACAGAAAATGAGGGAAGAAAGAACGCAAGACATTGTCAACGGCCTAGTCAGACATCAGAAGATTCCGGTGATTAACTCAGCAAGCTGAACAAGACCAGGGAGCAGCATCCACTTCCATGGAGTTAAATTCATGAGCAGATTACAAACAACATCCTAAAACCAAGAAGGCTTCCTAGTAAAGTTCGACCTCCAGCTCCTCCCAGATGGTACTAATGGACTTTGTCTCAAGTTGACTGGAAGATGTACAGTTTCTAATGCTCTTTTAACATTTTTTAGGACTAAATTATTTCAGTAACACTGATCATGTCGCATAGTACATACAAGAATTGTTGACATTGGAATCTATTTGTTGTTGGCGTGAATATTCTCATCTTTGCTTATTGAAATATTCATCTTGTTTCGTCTTGAACAGAAGATGGGTCTCTCTATGACATTTGGAGCCTCTGGCAAGACAAATACAGATGGGTCTCTCTATGACATTTGGAGCTCCTGCAAGACAAATACAGACATGCTAGCTCACCATTTTTGAGTGATGTCTTGATGATAAAAATATACCTGAAGAGGAGGCTTCCTGAGGAGTCTCTGAATTATACAAGATTCAGGTGGAATCCTGAACAGCATCCAGAATTTTCTGAGGGGAAAGTTCTACTTTAAAGGACAAGCAGACAAGCTTGGAGTGGACAGAAGAACAAGAGATACTTCTTGAAAGAAAGAC
>NW_006408551.1:17184951-17187509 GCF_000296735.1 Chrysochloris asiatica | reverse complement strand
CTGGATGATCAGAGCTCAACCAGAAGAAAGAGGAGGAAAAAAAAGAATAATCTGATACAATTTGATGAACTTGACATACACCTATGGAAGCAGTAAATCAAAAGAGGTAACAAATCTTCACAGTGAGGATCATTCCCACCACTCCACACACGGAGATGACAGGGATGGGCAACTTGGATATTGTCTACCCAGAATGGGGGGGCTACAAAGGCAAGAAGTGACTGGTTTATAAGCTTTCAAGAGGGAACCTAGATCCAGAGGGCATGGAGCAAGGTAGAATCGCCACTGAGTAGTATCCAGTCTGTCTAGGTGGGGCAGAGGCAAGGAGATGGGGATAGGTCTCTTGTGATACAATAGTGAATAATTGTTATCTGGACTGATTGTAAGGGCTGGAAACGTAAAGGTAGACATTTTGTGGCAAAGGAAGGGGAGTGATTAACTTTGCAGTCTAGGAGCGGAGGTCCCTGAGACTATCAAGGGAGAAGAGCAGAGAACGGAACCCTACCCAGAGAAGCAGTGATGCAAGAGATGGTGACAGAGACGATGATGTGGAGAGATGGAGCAGCTGAGGACTTTGGACCCGGAGAGGGAGAGGGGCCATGTGCTGACGACCGGGGGATAGGCTTATGGGGTATACCCTGTAGTTGATAGATGATACATTGAGGGGATTGTAACCATGGCAAGGAAATGATGTAAGATGGGATCAATGTGAAGCTAATGTCCTCTCACATAAACTATCACATAATTCACAATAAAGCATTTTAAATATATATGTATATATATGTACTTAAGGAAGGACAAAATTATATGAATGAAGTCTCAAACACCAGAGCAGCAGAAAAATATTCCAGACCAATGTGTAGTCTTTAAAAATGGGATGACTCACAGACTTGAGGTCGTAACATATTAATAGTAATAATGTATATGTGTGATACTTTTTAAATTACAAAATGCTTTATGTGCTGGTGTGACTGTAACAAACACTGTGGAACAAGTATTGTTTTTATAGATAGATAATTAGGTTTAGAAGGTTTTAGTAACTTTTCTATAATGTACCATATCCAAAAAATTGTGAAAAGAATTTTCAACATGACTGGTTGAGCTTCACATCCTGCGCTCTTTCCCTTTTGGCCTCTGCCTCATCGGAACTTTAAGCAATGTTGTAGATGTTGTCATTTGTACACTCACACTCATTTGGCAACTATTTCTTGCACACCTATGATGCTCCGCTCATTATGCCAGGCCCCGAGGATGCTGTAATTGACAAGACACAGTCTCTGCCTTCACAGTAAGCTTCCAGTCTGGCAAAGATGTAATGTGAACCACCAATATGAAACAGTGAGGTGTAGGCTACACAGCTGTCTGCGAGAGCACATGAGAAAGGCATCTTACCAGGTCATGAGTCAGGGGAAGCTCCCCAGAGGTATTGACATTTACAGAGTCCCAAAGGGTAAGTAGGAACTATAGAAACCAAGTGTGTTCTAGACCCAAACTAAAGCATGTATGAAGTTACTCCTTAGGGGAGATGACCCTAGATCAGGTCCAGAATAGGTAAAGACCCACGGGGTTTAAAAATTCAACTTAGTATATGCCCAATTATTCATCTAATTAGAGACATCATCCATCCATCCACTAATCCATTCATGCATAGTAGCCTCTAAGATACACAATTATTGATTTAATTAATTTTATTAATGTTTATTGAGATATCTAATATATGCAAGGAGTCCTGGTATGGCGCTCTGGGTTAATGCACCAGACTGTGAAGCCATCTGAACTGCAAGGTCGGCGGTTCAAACTCACCAGCTGCTCCTCAGAAACCCTATACAGGATTGTTAGGGATCAGAACTAACTCGACAGCACTTAACAACAACAATATATGCAAAACCTGTCCCAGTCCATGTGCAGGATATAACAATACATGAGACATTATCCCAGCTGGTGTGAACCTTAGAATCTAATTGAAGAGATAAACGTGAACCCACATTACTGCAATCTGGAATGAAAGAGGTGCCCTAAGAGGCTACCATTGCCTGTGGGCATGATTTTATGGAGGGATATCGAAGTTTTAGTGGTCAAATTGTTTGCAAGCCAACATCTGTCATTCTTTTTTTCTTCTGTCTTTTAGCTTATTTGTTTTGTTTTGTTTTCTGAAATTTGTTCTTTGACAGATTCGGTGGCAACAGCATCCGGGCCACTACTAGTGGAAGTTGCCAAAACTCCTGGTGCCAGCCTGGGGGTTGCCCTAACTACCTCGATGTGCTGTAACAAACAGGTCATTGTCATAGACAAAATCAAATCTGCAAGTATTGCAGACAGGTGAGTGTTGTAGAAAGTGCCTGCTTTTCAAAACCGCATGTATGTTTCAAAAACGTGTGTAGCATATGTTATACAAGGAGGCTTCAAAAAGTTCATGTTCAAAAAGTACACCATAAACTAGAAGAGGAAAAAAAAAGAGTAATCTAATAAAAATTTATGAACCTGACCTATACCTATGGATGCAGTAGATCAAAAGAGGGAACAAATCTTTACAGCAAGGATCATTCCCACCCCCTCCA
>NW_006408551.1:17168524-17184411 GCF_000296735.1 Chrysochloris asiatica | reverse complement strand
CATAATTCACAATAAAACGTTTAAATAAATAAAAAAATAAAAGTACACCATAATCTTCAAAGGTCCTTTAAAGGTTCTTAACAATTGAAAACAAAAATCAAAATTCCTTTTTCTTGAAACATGTTTTTCCTAATTAATAATTTGGATTTAAGGTAGATGGAAGGAAAGACTGCCTTCTCACCTAATAAATCATCTTTACAACTCCTGATAAGAAACCCTTGCCTCTTCACCTCTCCACCTCTCATAGCAGGAGACCCTGAGTGCACCAACCATAAATGTTTTTTTTTTTTACATGGAAAAGGGGACTTGAGACTCTACGGTCTTGAGAAATAAACTGTTCAAAGTGCGGACATTTTTATATGTACTCCAGCAATCAGTCTACCCTGCATGTCTCCAGCCCTCTTCTCCACCCTCACCCTGCCTGGTAAACTTCCAACTGGGAAGCAGTGATTTGTAGCAACCCTGGGTCATGGTCAGTGGGCAGCTCCACTATGGGCTCACCATGGGCTCACCCTACATTTAATCCCCTAAAGAGGCGGCCTCTGATCCAAGGGTGGTCTCCAGCTCTGTGGTTTAAGTGCTTTCATTTTCTTTTCTCACCCATTCCACAAGGGGCAACCAGTTTAAGGAGCTGTCCACTTGACTGGTACATCAGGAGGCTGACTACTGGGTTTGCTTTTCTCAACTCATCCAGTTCAGCAAGATGTAGCAGCTAGCCTCCCGCCCCTTCCCTCCCCTCAGTTTTCCCCTTGACTCACCATGCAGGCCTGGGTTCATTACTCATATGACTCATGCATAATTTCCATCATCATTGAGATCTTCTGTACTAATAAGTGCTTAACTCCAGAATAACAAAGTAAAACATCATATTAAAGAGCTGGTGATCTGGGAGCTTGTGTGAGAGGCTTCTGAGGAAGCATTAGCTGAATACCTCCTCATCCAAGTCATTGCCATTCACATTGAAAATCATTGTAAATTACTCTATTCCAATTCTGTGATTCATGTCTTGGGATTCTGATTATTTACCAACGCATACGTATAAATATAGAAACATAGAGAGGGGTTAAAAAAAAACCCACAATAAAGTCCTGGGGGAAATATTTTCCTGTTATTCTACGTGTTGGGCTGCTAATGCCAACTGCAAGGACCACGGTTCAAGTCTACCAAGCACTCCAAAGTAGAAAGATGAGGCTTTCTGCTCCAATAAAGATTTTCAGCCTTGAAAACCCTTTAGAGGGCTTGCTGTGTCTGAATTGATTCCACTGCATACCAACATCACCCCAAACTAATATTATAAAAATAGAGAAAACAATCATTTTCCTGAATTTTTCTGGATTTTCTACAAGGTTTTACATTCCTATTCCTACCCAAAGTACTTAAAGTTTGACCGGTGGTGTTTCCTCCTATAACACGTGAGCTTTTCTTTTAAGTAATTGAAAACTGTGTGATATTAATAATGAAGGTCTAGAGCATCATATTTCAAACAGGAAGGCACATTGAGGCACCGTTTCTCCTTTCTGTAGATGTGGAGCACTGCACGTGGGAGATCACATCCTGTCTATTGATGGAACTAGCATGGAGTACTGTACACTAGCAGAAGCAACCCAGTTCCTGGCGAACACCACCGACCAGGTCAAGCTAGAGATTCTTCCCCATCACCAGACTCGCCTGGCCCTGAAGGGACCTGAACACGGTGAGAAGACCTGTCTAGATAAAGTCTCTTTACTTTCCCTTCACTCACTGCTTCTGCCGGCAGAATTAGAAAGCAGAAAGGCACTGATTTACGTCTGCCCATATTATTTATTTCTCTTTAAAATTACACATCATCTTTGTTTACTCTTCTGCCAAATCCCCTTTTCTAAGCCACATGCAATTTATTTGAAACCCCAAATTGAAGAAAGGTTACTACATATATATATATATACATGTTGGTTAAAAAAATTCTCAAACTAGTACTATTTTATATTTTTTTAAAAAAAGCATTTGGTACAAATTGAATGTGGAAAGAAGGGACTTAATTTGATTTCAAGTATTCATGTTGAATTTTGTCTCCACACGAAGGGTATTAAAGGCAAATAATACAGCTCTCAAGCATATATTTTTTACAATAGCTCTGAGATAGTTACGAATAGCAGACCCTGCAAATAACCTGAAGAAGAAGAAAAAAAAAAAAACAGTTTTATGAAGGGTCAACTTTCTATATATTTTGTCAGCTTTCCAAAATAGCTTGGGGTAGGAGGAAGGAGAATGGAGAACAACTCTCATTCCAACTAAGCATCTTGCTTGGGTGTATCAGAATACTTGACATTTATTTAATAAAAAGTACAAACTAAGAGAATCTGCATTTTTGACTCCTTGCAACTCACAAATATATTTGCTGAGCATTTACATACTCTCTGCCCCAGGCATGCTTAAACATCTTTAACCACAAACTGGCACATTTTTATTCGAACCCAAAATCAAATGAAGAAATGTTCTCCAATGGAAATTTTGTCCCAGCTTCTTGTTTTTCCTTTCAGTGAAATCAAGTACACCCTCCTCTCTTTTGTTTAATTCCTCAAAATCAGAGGGCCTCATTAGTATTGTAAAGGAGGAAAATATGTTTGCGTATATTTAGGCAGAGAGCAATTTTCTCTGGAATCGGAATTTTGCTTATGAGAAGGTCATTTGTATTACATGTCTCTGACCTACTATAACACAGTTTGGGGGTGGGGGGAAGGGCCCAGATAATTTTCATACTGAATGAGTCAGCTGAATGCAACCTTTTTAATTAAATGGAGCTTAGACAACCCTGGAGCTAATGAAAATCTCTAGTACAGCAGTACCCTTATCAGATTTTAATTTTACACATTGGAGTAGAGAAATGATGCAGCATAGGCAGGTTATGAAAAGAAATTCAGCATCATTTGGATAGAAATGATAAGGAACTCCAGGAAGATGCAGTTCATCAGTGTGCATACCCATCCTGTCTGGAGGCCTCATGGGCCTTTCCCACATATTGGCTGAGAGTAGAGGTTTCTAAAACTGTAAGTGTCCCCTCAACTAATCTAAAGTCATCATTGGACTTGAAGCACAGTGCATATAGGACTGTATATTTGCACTGACACTTTCTGCATGGGATTATGATTCCATAATTCTTTTATACTTTTATAATGTGCTTTCCTTGAACAACCTCATTCTTTTTTTTTTCCTTTTGCTTAAACTATATACATAGCATTAATAATTGAGATAGTTTTCTGCTCATAAAATATTCATTGTTTTTACATTTTGAAAGGATAAATTTGCATGCTAAATGTATGGATTGAGAGCCAAATCTTTTCTTCACCATGGAAAATTCAACGGCACTTGGAGAAGAAGGCCTGATGGTTTCAGTTGTCCTTTCTTCTACTTTTGACTCCACCCACACCTACTTTTGCTGAAAGTTGTACACCACATTTTTTATCTACCATTCTAGAAAGTAAAAATTAGACTTACATGTCTAAGAGTAGATAAATATTGACTCCTAAATAGAAGCAAATCACAGTTGAAGAATGAAAAAAAAGGGAAAATTTTATTGTGTATATAATTTAAAACTTTTAATTTTGTCTGTAACAGAACGGTTACATAGTTTTAACTGTTTCTACAAGAAAGTTCTAATAATTTTCTCAGAAACTCTGATAACTGAAGAGTGTGTTTCTAAACTCATGGGTGGATGGAGATACTGTTTTTCCCACATTTTACTTGGCAACAAATCATATTCACTACAATATTTGCTGGGAAATGTAAGAAATGGGATTATCCACTTGGAATACAAGAACAGCCATGTCTTCTGCTGATACATATCAGTACTAAAGAAGGAGAGTTTTCTACTAGTTTAGAAATTATTTTCATTCAGCATTTTTGGTAGGCATACTCTTCTACATCATTTTCTTTTTGTCATGATGTATCCTTGTACGTCATGGATTTCTGAGATATTCTGTAAAGCTCAGTGTCTAATGAGTGAAATTCATTAAGTGGCAGATATAGCTAGCTATTCCCTTTGGAAGATACTTTGTCAGTCCGTGCAGAGAAGCACAGGAGAATCAAAGTTACTTGTAGCTGATATGCATTTATTCTGTGTAACCGTACCATGCTAAGAACCTGGTATGCATAATCTCTTATAGCAGAAGTCCTTTCATGGTTTCCATTTGACAGATGAGGAAATTGAGCTGTAGAGAAGTTGAGTAACAGGCTTCGGTCATAGAAAGGGATGGCTGCCAGAAGTGTAACCCAGGTCCTCCTCACTCCACATGTGTTCCATGCCCTTGTTCCATTCCCTAAATCATCTAAGAATAGCAGGAAAGTGGACAGTGGACAGTGAGCCTGGTATGTTATGACCTATGCTCTCATCTAAATGATCCTCCTTAAAATATAGATAGTGTTCAACCTCCCTATATGAATAAATATGAACACCGTAAAATCATTTACATATAGGACATCAAGAGTCAGGAAGTTAGAAGTAGATTGTGTTCATATGTTGATTGTAGCTCTTCAAGATTGCTAAATGAAAAATTTTATGTCAGAGTAATGAATATGATATTAGTCATATTTCAGAATGCTGGGTAGAAAATTGTGTCTTAACAACATTGCACGAAGAATGGAATCATGATAAAGATTTATTTATAATAAAAGGAGGGAACATCAAGACTTGGAAATAAACCTAAAATTTTATGGTATCTTCAGGAAACATAAGAACATGTGATCTATTTTCAAAGTTAAATATGTATTTCAATTTTAAAGAACATTTTCAGGAATACTAAAATATATATCAAATATATTGTAATTTCACCCTACTTATTAGTTAAGATAAGTTTCTTATAATGATAGATGATGAGACTGGTCTACTATTGAGGAAAATTAAATGCAAGTGATGGATCTTAGTGTAATTAAAATGTCTGAGCAGTGAAGTGTGGTGGGTAACTAGTGAACCACTTGATTCACAAGCCAATGTGATTTATTGTTCTTTCTTTTCTTTTTCTCTAAACAAGTGCTACTAACTAGCCAAAATTTGCAAATCTTTAATTACTAATGTGTGCCATACATCTTTATGGGGTTGGCTTTTAAGTTTAAAAAAAAAATGTTTTTAATCTCTGTTTCGAAGCACAGGGGAGATTAGAAATTGATTCAGTACTCATCTTAAAAGGAGGGGGAAAAATGGACTAAGGAAAGACATGCATTATTCTTGGGAAGATGAAAAATTTCTACTCCTGATGTTAATCATCTGTTTTGCTGACCACTGAGAAAAGGCAAAGCCAAATAGATTTTTTTTTTCTTTGCAAGCAACTTTCATTTGCCTACACTTTTTATTTGTGCGGTTCAGTTACTTTTTCCTTTTTGTTTCTTTTTTTTTTTTTTGGTTCTTTGTTTTGTTTTTGTTTCCTCATCATCACTTCATATGGGCAGTGAAAATTCAGAGGAGCGACAGGCAACTTACGTGGGAATCCTGGGCCAGCAACCACAGCAGCCTTCACACCTACCACCAGTCTAACCCCTACCATGCTGACCACTGCAGAGTACCAGCCCTGACGCTCCCGAAAGCGCCTCCTCCCAACAGCCCTCGTAATGTTCCAGGCTTTCTCCTCCTGCTCTTTTATTTCAATTCTGTTCTTCTCACCCCTTCCTCATCTAATTTGTTACATCTTTGGCTTTGTGCATGTTGTGTGCTTTTTACGTAATAGCAAATGATCATTTCTGGCATCTCTTAAGTCTTCTTTTCTACCAGAGAGTGTTGGTTGCCAGAAAAGTATGTTAATGTTCAGAATGCTTTATATGTGGTCAGGAGACTATAATTTAGGATGTTACGTAGAGTTTAATGTTCTCAGATCTTCTTCGTGTATATGGGACCCTTTCTGAGATTCATGTAAGAACATGGCTATGAAAAAACAACATGTGTTTCTGATGCATTGAGTTGTTTATTGAGGAATTTGTTATAATGTTTGTTTTCAGTCTAAAGCAAAATTCATGGAGTTTCTCTGTGTTCCAGTTAGTTTCCCATGTTCCTCAGGCATTTACAGTCTCTTTGAACTCTGAGTTTCTAAAATGCTGTCTCCCTGGTTCCTGAGCCTAGTCTCTGTCTGCTTGGGGTACTTGGTAGTCATTGCTGTGCATCTTGTGTGTCTCTACATTGTTACTGATTGTCTCACACCTGCCGGAGAATGTTCTGTGCCAAGTCTTCACTCTCTTACAGCAGCGTTGGTGTCTTCATCCTTCTCTCCTACCTCCATGAGTGCATACAGCCTGAGTTCCCTGAACATGGGGACTTTACCTCGAAGCCTCTACTCCACTAGCCCACGTGGAACCATGATGAGGAGGAGACTGAAAAAGAAAGACTTCAAAAGTTCACGTAAGTGAAATGGTAGCTGATGCTGTTTGGTATGGAGAGTATGTATAGGTATTGCAGGGTTGAACTATTGATCCCAAATGGAAGTGTGCTTTACAGTACTTAAATAATCAAATCCCTGGTAATAGAAATGGTTGACCCACTTGGTGCTAGCTGAAAACTTAGAGGTCCATGTTCTCCCAGTAGCATCTTTGATGAAAGTCCCGGTGATCTACTTCTAAAACATCAGTCTTTGAAAACTCTGTGCAGCACAGTTACATTCTTACACATATGGGGTTGCTATGAGTCAACTCAGTAGAAACAGGATTTGTTTTGTTTTATTTGTTTTGTTGTAAATAGTCAGATAAATGATAATTACTCACCGCTGTGGCAAACACCATTAAAATAATACCCATTATGTGTACGCTACTGATTGCACTGAATAGAATTTCAGCCTGAATTAGCTAAAACAACCTCTGCCTACTACTTTTTTTTTTCCTTGCTCATTCAATCTGTTCAAATAATCAAAGATTTGTTGTTTTGGCTTTTTCCTTCTTATTATTTAAGAATCTTTTCTTATAGCCTAGGTAGCTTTGGACACGAAATCTTTGTTCTGAGTTTCTTATTCACTTTAAAGCAATCTAAAGCCTATACCCCCTCTTGAAGAGTCTCATGGCTTTTAAAAAAAAAATGTTATTACAAAAAATTGTTATTACAAATTTCATATGAAACTACATTTCATGATCAAAATGTAGAAGTCATGGTAAGTTTAAACATGTATTTTCAAATTCTATCCCATTCATCAGGAGTCTAATACTTTCCCCAGAAACCAAGTCCCTGCCACCTCCCATTGAGAATCACTGCTGTAAGATGTACATATCTTATTGCTTACTTCAGCCTTTGGAAGGATGACAGTATGCTCAATTTTACAACAAGCATCCTATTTTCTAGGAATTTCAACAATGATTATTGGAAATATGATCTGCTAAGACAGCCAAGCACCGTATAGACAAAGCAGGACTAGAAAGATGTGGTTGGATACTTGCTTTTGGATAGTTTGTTATATGTCTAAGGAAAAGGATGATAGTATAGCTTAACAGGGAAAAAGCACAAATGATGCCTGAATTTTCCCTCTTCTCTTGGGGAAAATCTTATTCTCTTAGCTGATGGCACAGCTATAGGAGGAAGAGAGCATATACCTTTCCAAACAGACCAGTCAAATCATAGTCCAGAGAGGTGTGAATATGTCTTGTCCTGTATGTTCTCTCTGATTATGATTGCTATAAAAGAAACACAATGAATTTGGAGTCTCTTCCCGTGCTAACCATAAAAATAATAGGCATCCTTAAGTGACTTAAATAAAATCAAACCCAGTTATTTCTAGGCTGGTATTAAAGAGAACATGTTCTAGTGAGAAAGAGTGGTTGAACCTTTTAGCTTTTAAGCTTGTTTGTCAGAGATTCATCTTCCCAGGAGGATCTCTCACCAATGCCGCTGGTATAGTAGACCAGCCAACACTCACACCAGGAAATGATGTCTTCATGCTATAGTAACCATCGCAGCAGATAGGACACAACTGTGTTGTGTTGATGATTTTGACCTGCAGTTCCATTCAACAATAAGGAGATGTATTATATTTAATATAGTTGTTGTTGTTAAGTGCCATCGAGTTGGTTCCGACTCATAGCGACCCTGCATAGGGTTTCCGAGGAGCAGCTGGTGAGTTTGAACCACCAGCCTTGCAATTCAAACCAACCAGGTGATCGAGTGTTTATCCTACAGTACAACATCAGTGACAGTAAATCAGAAACTGGAAAAATGGAAAGAACAATGAGTTTGAGTCAAAACAAGAACAAGAAGCTTCTAGAGTTCCATGTGTTTTAAGCTAATATTGGAGTAACTTAATTTTACTGGTTGAAGCACTGGGATGAACAGATTATGATCAAGGACTCTGAAGCTAGGCCGCTTGAGTTCTCACTCAGGCATCGTTACTTTCTAACTGTACAGCCTTGTGTGAGTGTCTTAAGCTCGCCCTGCTTTGAAGCTCTTATCTACAAAAAACAGAGATAATTATAATACTTAGCTTGTGGGTTAATTATGAAGAGCATAATATATGTGCTTAGAACAACACATGGTAAATAGGAAACACTACTTAATTGTTAGCTAATTAGAAAATAACAGTATTAGGTTTTATTATGCCTATATCTGAATTATCCTATCTAAAAACCTGTCAACCTTCCTTTCAGATTTAGGCATTTTCACAGTGGCTACACTTTGGCGTAAGGGGCTCTGGTAGCATAGAGGTTATGAATCGGACTGCTAACCTCAAGGTCAGCAGTTCGAAACTACCAGCTGTTCCGTGGGAGAAAGGTGAGGCTTTCTGCTCCCTTGAAGATTTACAGCCTCAGAAACCCTGTACAGGGTCACTATGAGTCTGAACTGACTCCATGGCACATAACAACAACACTTTGGCATGATTCATATGTTTGGAATTTTCCATGTCTGAAGGGTTGTTGATGGTTATTTTATATATATATATATATATATATATATGTTGTTGTTGTTAAGTGCCGTGGAGTCAGGTCCGTAAATATATATATTTACATATAATGGAGTACTGGTGCGGATCCATCAGATATAATACTTGACCTCAAGGTTGAGTTGAACCACAGATCAGCTGTTCAAACTCACCAGCCACTTCTCAGAAACCCTCTACAGGGTTACTATGAGTCAGAACTGACTCAATAGCACTTAACAACAACAACAATAATGAATTCATGTACCGCACTCATAACTGATAGAAACATGCTAACAGCTCTTAACTAGGAAGAGCGATTAAGATGAATTCATTAATGTTTATTCTTCTGCATCGAAGACCAACCATTTGTTTGTGGTAGGTAAGACTTGCTTTGTTGATTAAGGCCATTAATGAATATAAATGAATGATAATATGTTTGACTATCTCAGGTTGATATTTACACATCTTGAATTTTGTAACAGGGTAAAAAACTGAGGCCACATTGTCATTGATAGCATAGCCAACAGATAAATTCTCTCTTGAACCAACATGTCATTCTCTAACATAGTAGAAGTTTAAATAGAGACCTTATTCCT
Source organism: Chrysochloris asiatica (assembly GCF_000296735.1). Lineage (NCBI taxonomy): Eukaryota > Metazoa > Chordata > Mammalia > Afrosoricida > Chrysochloridae > Chrysochloris > Chrysochloris asiatica. The sequence goes on along the minus strand of NW_006408551.1, from coordinate 17,174,960 downwards.
GAAATTTCTAATTGTGTTAGATGCAGACACTAGTCAGTCAAGTGCCACTGACAAGATACCAGAATGTTTACAAATATGTCTCAGGAGAGCATACATTTTATATTTTAACCAAACAATAACATTCAAAATGAACTTTTATCCCCACTTTTAAAAGACCTGATAAATCCAAATTCAGATTTTAAAAAATGAGGATGTTTCTTTCTATCCTTTTATTATTATTGTTATTACTGAAACTTAGTATGGTCACTTTAGATATAAAGGTTTTCCCAAGTAACTGATAGTAAAAATTTTATTGCCACTCTTCCTATATACAGTGGTTTATTCCCACCACTTTATTTATGTCTCTATTCTGTGCCATCATTTTCTGCCCCCTTTCTAATACATACGTTTCTATAGCAACCAAGTCATTTGTATGGATGGTGAGTCATGGCAAAAGTCACTCCTATAATAAAAAAATCTCTTTGTATTGGTGGTGAGTTAAGATCAGAGCTTTCAAATAGAAGGGGGCAAAAAAAAAAAGTCTTACATATGTTTCTAGTGCAGAGGAAGCAATGGCCCAACAACAATGTCAACTCACACAAATACTAAGATATTCTGTAGCATTGGACAAAGGGGGAAAACAGAAGTCTGTACAAACATGTTAGAAAACAGGTTTCTTGGAAGTTGATTCCAACTCACGGCAACCCCTTCCTTATGTGTCTGATTGGAAATGTGTTTCATGGAGTTTTCAATGACTGATTTTTGAAGTAGAAAGCCCAGCCTTTCTTCTAAAGTGCCTCTGCGTGGACTCCCACCTCCAGCCTTGTGATTAGCATTTGAGTGCCTTACCTTTTTGTATCACCCAGAAACTTCGCATGGAACACGTATGCTTGTTTGACAGGGAGCACAGTGGATACAGCAAGCACTAGGCTTTCAGGGAGGGTCACAAAGCCCTGGGCAGACTAAAGAGCCATGTCACAGAGGGAACTCTCTCATCATCTCCTCCAGGGACTTGCTGACCTTTCCCCCTGTGCTTTGTCACAGAGGACCAGGCTCCTACAAGAATCCACACATCCCCCAGACATGGGGGCAGGATTGACAGGGAATCTGACTAGTTGCCCCAATGTTCTGCTTCTTTTACCTGCACGTAGACTCAGTGTAGAGACTGCCTATTCCCTGTCCAACTGAATGGCAGCTAAGAGCAGAAGTTAGAACACACTGTCAGAATAGTCTTTGCCTTGCTGGTCATCACTGCCTACTAGGGAAAACAACATTGAAAACAGTTTTAAGGAAGAGAATGAGAAAGCCTAACAACTTTTCTGGTCCCTTCCATCTACCTCTGAAAAAAGAATGGACAATAAAGGCAGCTAATGGTAAGTGTCTATAAGTGACAGTGCAGGGAAGCCTGAAAGGGGCTGCCTTGAGAGCTTCCCCACCATTGGAGAACGGAGCTGTTGACTGTCACCCATGTGCTCCTAATGTGGATCATGTGAAACCTGATGTCTTTGGTCTGCAGCATGCTGACTCTAATGTAGAGAGCTTTGACACCAGGCTCACCAAATTACAGGATCGAGCATGTTATATTCATAAATCTTAGAGATCTTATGCTTTCTATTTTTTAAATGTTCATCGTATTTGCGAGTATACCTCACTACCGACAATCTCTTTTTCCCTTCCCTTCCTTACACCAGGAAAGATGAGAGTTAACAAAACTCCAAATTAATTCTCTTTGTGAACAGAACCCTCTATACACAAATGGGAACTAGACAGGACAGAGATGATTCCTGAACACAACTTCTGCACACAACAGTTAACAGTGTTCAACCACAGTGTCCACAGTTTAGTCATTTCTACTTTCACCTGTCTGTGGCACTGTAGGATAAGCACTGGACTGCTGATCGCAAGGTCAGTAGTTCAAACCCACCAGCTACTCCTCAGAAACTCTATACAAGAGTCACAGCCTACCCAACGGCAGTTAACAACAACGACCTTCACCTGTGAGTAGAGCTAGGTACTTGGAGCCCAGTACCATATGAATACCTTGCAGGAGTATGAGCTACTGGAGAGAGAATCTAGCATATAAATTTTTGAACTACAAGATTATAATTCATAAATCAATCACCTTTATTTTCTTCTGCTGCTTGACCACATTAATGATGCAGGATAATCAAGTTCATCTTATTCTCCAACTAATACTGGTTGTATTGTCTTCTGGCTCATCGTCTCTAAATAGATCATTTATCTTTTTCATACCGGGTTCTAGTTTTTAAGATTTCAATATGTATGAGAAATCAATACATGCAGTTTTCTAATGAGGTTTTACTGTTTCAAAAAATAGATTCCAATATGTCAGAGGACTTTCAGAGTTCATTGTAAGAAATCTAAGTTATTTAATATAATCCTATATTAATAATATAGATTATCACTTTACATAATTATGGATGTGTTTCTAAAGTAAATGTGTGGTACATTTATTTTAGAGTAATCCTAATTTAAATGTACAGTACATTTATTTTACAGTAATCCTAGTAATTTCTATTGCCTTCAGATAGATCTCAGACTGAAGCAGTACTTTTTTTCTATTTTCAAAACCTTTAGAAAATGAAATTTCTCAACTGTCTTCTCTAACAGTTCCAGAAAGTATGTTGTTGTTGTTGTGTGCCATCGAGTCAGTTCCAACCCATAGCAACCCTGTATAGGGTTTCCAAGGAGTAGCAGGTGAGCTTGAACTGCTGACCTTGTGGTTCAAACCAACTTTGCAGTCCAGTGCATTAACCCACAGAGCCACACCTGGGCTTCCTAGAAAATATAACAAATCAAATATAATAAGTCTTACCTTTGAAAGATCTTCCCTTATCTAGTCTCATATTCTCTTATTATTAAATTGACTCATGTCTTCTTGATTTTTTCTTTAATGAAGATGGAGTGGAAGTAATTGTCAAAGAAGTGATGTTCTAATATACCTTAGACAGAGTCGTTGTGAGTCAGGAACAACAGCAATATGATATGTGTTATAACGGAAAAGAAACTTTCAAGATCTTGACAGAATATGGCATCTTCGAATGGTTTTGTACAGCTGGTAGCAAAAAGTATGATCTAGAAAGCAAAGTATACCTGCTATCAGCAAAATTACATTGAAAAATATAACTTTAATTAATATGGTTAGCTCACATGTTAGATCTTGGAACTGTAGGCCACCCACCTGTAAAAAGCTTAGTGTTGGAGATGACCTCCACCCTTCTTGCTGCAGGCTGTGTTTGTCTCACTGAAGATAATCGGTGGAGATAAAACAGTGATTCTGAAGCAGAAGTCAATTTTTCCTGATTCTTCCTAGAGGAACAATCCATCCCGTCAGCCTTGTCAGCTACAATGCTACAGTGATCTCCCACGGTAGAAAAGTTTGGATCCCAAAGAACGCTTTCTGGTTCTTAGAAGCATCTACATGAAGTGCTAATTCCAAAAAAGAAAACGGAAATGATATTATAAAATCTGATTCTCTTATGTAGCCTTGAATGAATGTCCCTGGAATTTCAGAGATTAAAAAATCTGGTTCCAGCTTTTAAAGAACTCAGGATTACTATATATTAAAGAATAATGAAAAGACCAAAAAACATTACGTGAATGAACCTGGAAGACATTATGTTGAATGAAATATGTTAATCACATGAGAACAAATATTGCATGGTCCCACTATTATAAAAAAAGTTAGGAATAGATATGCACTTAAAAAGAAATGTTCCTTGATGGTGATCAGGGATGGGAGGGAGCAAGAAATGAGGGTAGACACTTTTGATTTTTGATCATGGGAAAGACAATACCAAATAAGGGTGAGATCCGTATAACGTGACCAGAGTAAATCAAGACACTAATAAGTATGCAAGGAAAAGGACACGTTCTGTAAATGCTATAGTGTATTCAATTTTGCAACAACAGTAATAACCTAAAAATATGTATGTGATTACATGGATGGAAGTATATATATGCATATCTATTTGAATGTACTACATGTAGATATAGGAGTATCTATGGTGTTGTTATGTGTTATTGAGTCAGTTCTGACTCATAGCAACCCTATATAGGGTTTCTGAGGAGTAGATGGTAGGTTTGAACTGCCAACCTTGCTGTTAGCAGTCTAGTGCTTATTCTGCAAGCACCACCCCAGGTGTTTATCTATAGGCTTATGTAATTGTGTGCTGCATATATATTGATAGAAGTCATAAAACGCATAGGGGACACATTTACAGAGACTTCCTAGACATCTCCAAAGAACTTGTGGGCTTGGTTTACTGGATTAAAAGATTTAGGACCATAGCCTCATGGAACAACTAAGTCAATTGGCATAACACAGTTCATAAAGTTACTGTTCTACACCCTAGTTTGGTGAGCAGCCATCTAAGATACAACTATAAGTCTCTACTCATTTGGAGGGAAAGAAAATGAAGACTCTAGAAAGAAACTGGAGTCCAGATGTAGCACTGCAGGTTAATGTGCTGGACTGCAAGGTCAGTTTAACCTTCAAGGTCAGTGGTCCAAGCTCATCAGCCACTCCTAGGAAACCCTATACAGGGTCACTGTGAGTCAGAACTGAATCAATGGCACTTAATAAAAACAGTAAGACACTAGTCTACAGAACCTCTTCTAACCTGAGACAAGAAGAACTAGGTAGCACCTGGCTACCACTACCAACCCTTCTGACCAGAGACAATAGAAGGTCCCAGTTAGAATGGGAGAAAAACATAGATGAACATTCAAATTAATTTAAAAAAAAAAAAAAAATCCTAGACTTACAAAATTGATAGAGACTGGAGGAACCCCCAAGACTATCACTCTAAGATACTCTTTTAACTAAAAATGATAACCACTCCTGGAGGTCACCCTTCAGCCAAACAATAGATTGAATTAGAAAATGATATCCCCCACGAATGATGCATTTCTTAAACAATTAACTACACAAGAATGAAGGGAGCCTGTGGGTCTTTGCAATAAGCACTGGATTGCAAACCACAAGGTCTTTGATTTGAGCCCACCAACCATACTGCAAAGACTCACATCCCCAGAAACTCTATACAGGGTTGCTATGAGTTGGAACTAACTCAACAGCACTTAGCAACAACAACATATGAGACTAAAAAGTTAACGTTTACCCATGATGGCACGGAAAGGAAAGGAATGGAAGCCAGATCAATGGAAATAGAACCAACATCACAGAAATGATGAAAGACACAGAAGACTGGATGGGTTGGAGAAAATGAACTTATGAAGGACCTGTGGGCTCTGCTAGAATTGAAGATTGTGGTATGTAGCAAATAGGAAAACACTGAAAGATTCTAGTTGGAGAATGACACTTCATATTATAAAGGTCTTTCTGGCAGAAATGTGGAGGCTTTTAGTTTAATAAAGGAGGCGGAAACATTGGTTAGACGTTTCTACAATAGTCTATACTAGTGATTATGAAGTTGTCATGAAGGGAAAGCCTTCTCTCAATAATACGTAGAAAGTATTGGACATGAGAGGACCTAGAGTATGGACATTAGAATATGATAAAAAAAAAAAAAAATGAAGGCCTGAACTAAGACATTAACAGTAGTCAGGGGTGGGGAAGGATTTATCCAAGAGATACTTCAGTGATTGTCGTGAAAGGATTTAGTAATTAATAGGGTTTAAAAGACAATGTGGAGTTGTGAGTCAAAGATCACTGAGATCTCAAATCTGGAGAAATAGAAGCATTATGGTCCCATTGATAAAACAGTAGTGGCAATGATGAAGGGACTGTGATTAATGAGACCTCTTTATGGCTAGGATGTCAGCAGGTGAGGAAATTCAGAACTGGACCTTGAAAAACACTTGACAGATTTGAGAAGCCACATGCATCATCATATTAGAAAACGTAAAAGCGTATGAGGGAAAATCTGAGAATGAGAGTAGATACAGGACCATGGGGGCTGTGTTAGGAGAGCAAAAGGAAGCTAATGAACTGGCAGGAGCTGAAAAAATAAGACTAAGAGCACTGAAACCAAGAAAGGAATTCCAAAAAGAAATGGGTAGTTACTGAAGCTACAAGATGCACGCAGATAATCTAACATAAGAAAATTTGATTAAAAAAAAAAAAAGTGTTGCTAAGTTCTGCACTTTTTGCAAACCTTATTGATCTAAGGAATAAACAATAGAGCAAAACTTTGGACCAGTTGTCAAAGCTTACTCATACGTGTGCTTACATATACAAGGGGGATTTCAAAAGTTCATGGAAAGATTACATTATCTTTTAATTCTTTTTTTCAGAAGCTATTTGAAGTCCTCATATATAGGCAGATAGGTAGGTAGGTAGGTAGACAGACAGACAGACAGACACACCAATTTGGTATATGGAACATATGCAGAAATAGGTCAACAATTATGTATGCATACTAGAACAGAATCTTTCACCAGATAAAATATAGAAACTGAATGCAGTTCAACT
>NW_006408551.1:17107559-17167535 GCF_000296735.1 Chrysochloris asiatica | reverse complement strand
AAAAAAAGATGCTAGAGATCGCATGATATAATTTTACAAGGTCAATCACTTCTTCATGGCAAATACCTTTTTTAAACAACATAAAAGACCACTATACTCATGGACCTCACCAGATGGGATACACAGAAATCAAAGTGACTACATCTGTGGAAAGAGACAGAGGAAAATCTCCACCATCAACCAAAACAGGGCCAGGAACAGACTGAAGAACAGGCCATCAATTGTTTATATGCAAATTCAGGCTGAAACTGAAGAAAATGAAAAGCAGTCCGTGAGAGTCAGATAGGACCTTTAAACATATCCCACCTGAATTTAGAGATCATCTGAAGAACACATTTGATACATTAGACACTAAAGACCGAAGACCAGAAGAGTTGTGGGATGACATCAAGAACATCATACAGGAAGAAAGCAAAAGGTTGTTGAGAAGACAAGAAAGAAGGAAAAGACAAAAATAGATGTCACACAAGGAGATTAAAGGATTTACCTCAAGGTCACCCGGCTGGTTGCTTAAAGTAAGAGCTGGAACTGGAATCCAAACACATTAACCCCAAGGCTACTCCTTTCCTCCATCCCCCATAGCTATTCATAGTGTACTGCATTGGCATTAATGACTGAAATGTAACAAGTATTGGGAGATTTACTTATCTTGTTTGTCTCTAAACTTTTTCTAGAAGACCAGTATTTGACCTCTCCCCATTACCAATAAGTTTTTTTCTTTCAGAGACATGATCTTTTTGAGAAATTCTGGTATTCCTCTTGCTTGTGCCAACCTAAAGTTATTTTTTTGTGTGTGTATATTCCTCTAGTGTCTTTAGCCTCGAGTACGGTTGGCTTGGCTGGACAGGTTGTTCACACAGAAACCACAGAGGTTGTGCTGACAGCGGATCCTGTCACTGGATTTGGGATACAACTGCAGGGCAGTGTGTTTGCCACAGAGACTCTCTCTTCTCCGCCTCTGATTTCCTACATTGAAGCTGACAGCCCGGCAGAGAGGTGAGGCTCTTCCTTTCACAGCATCTTCCTCTACTCTGCATTTCTGGTGCTAGCTATCTTTGAGTAGCTAATAAATTATGTAACAGTGCTCGATGCAGGAAATGCAAGATGTAATGAACTCTCTGTTCTGACAATAAAATGTTATGTTCTTGATCAGGTTTGAGAAGAGTTAATGAGTATGGATACCTTTATCTATAAGATTTTGTCCATCAGGGACCACAGGCTATATTAATTAAAAAGGACAAAATCCATAAAAAAAAAAATCTCTTAAATTCAAACTTTAATAATTTCTCCGCCATGGGGGATTGTACACTCATTATTACTGCATGTTGGCTCAGATCAGAATCTAACAAATACCACAGTGCTGAATTATTAATTACTTGACTAGGATGCTTCAGGTTTCCCTTGATCACATAAGTAGCCATGAAATGCAAACGTGCAAGACATTGTAGCTATGGGTTGGGCACTGAGCTGCTAACCTCAAGGTTGGCAGTTCTAACCCACCAGCCACTCCTTAGAAGAAAGATGCGGCTGTCTACTCCCTTCAAGATTTACAGGCTCAGAAACCCTCTCTACAGTTGCTGTGAGTCGGAATCAACTCAATGGCAGTAGGTTTGGTTTTGGTTTAATATGATCCCTGGTGGCACAAACAGTTAAACGCTCAATAGCTCGCTGAAAGGTTGGTGGTTCTAACCTCTTCCTCCCCACCCAGAAACAACTGGGAACATGGACTTGGCATTCTGCTTCTGAAAGGTCACAGCCTTGAAAACCCTGTGAAGCAGCTCGACTCTGCACACATGGCATTGCTATTAGTTAAGAGTTGACCAGACAACATGTACAGCAGCCATGGGATGCCCCTAGTTGTCATTAAGTGCTGTCAAGTTGGTTCTGTGTATGGTTTCAAGGAGCAACTGGTGGGTTTAAACCACTAACCTTACAGTTACAGTCTAGTGCATATCCTATAGCACCACACCGAATAACAAGGTAAAATTGTTAATGCTTTTGTACAAGGAGCATATAAGGTAGATTTGGCCATCTCAGCTTTAGAATTTTTTCTTCTATCTACAGTCTCTTAACACGTGGTTCTAAATTTAGGTGTGGGGTGCTACAGATTGGAGATCGAGTGATGGTCATTAATGGAATTCCAACTGAAGACAGCACCTTCGAGGAAGCCAATCAGCTCCTCCGAGATTCTTCCATCACTAACAAGGTCACCCTGGAGATTGAGTTTGATGTTGCAGGTAGGATCATATAGCTGTCAGGACTGGAATGCATGAGAACTATGTTGATTGTGTAGAAGAGGGGAAACATTTTTTTTTAAGTTTTTGTTGTGAATTGAGTGATAGTTTACATGGGAGAACATCAGCTTTACATTCATCCTGTTGTATTTTGTTGCATCGCCATGATTACAATTTCCTCCATACATCATCATTCAACAGCATTTGCTTCCATTCCCTCTGTTACTGTTTTTTTTTGGTTGTTTTTTTTGTAATACACTGAAACACTCAGGAATATATAACCATTCAAACAACCAAAGAGTACACTGGGACGGGACATTTTTTAAAATAATAAAATGTTTTTGTTCAGGAGGTTTAGAGAATTATTTTGAATTAAGCACTGTTTTTGTATTACTCATTAAAATATCAACATAAGAACAACTGAAAATAAATGTGACAAACTGAATCAGTAATAACCACTATGCTGTTTTTATGTGCCGTCAAGTTGGTTCCACCTCAAAGCGACCTTGTATAGTGTTTCCAAGGAGCAGCTGGTGGGTTTGAACTGCCGACCTTGTGGTTCGCAGTCCAGTGCTGATCCTACAGCGCCACCGCAAGAGTCTGATAGTCACTGCTGAGAAGATTTTTTTTATAAAAATCATGTAAGTCTTATTCTTTCTGACTTTCCTCTACCTGCTAAGGAAATAATATTCTTCCGTCAGAGGCACCAATAACCTCTCTTTGTCCCTTCCCACAATCTCTTTACCTTGAAAAGAACACGTGAGAGTTCTGTAGGAAGCAAAGAGCATTCATTAGGTGGATTTATACAAGTCCAATAGGTAAATATTTGTTCTGTAACGAACAAGTATAGCTAGGTCCCATTGAAGAAAGTTGTCTTCACAAAGGGAACTCCTACTCCACAGACCCAAGAATTCTTACCAATAAGTAAAGACATATCACATCATCTCAACGAACACTGAGCATATGACAGAGGGACTCTAGTGGCACAACGGTTAAGCACTTGGCTACTAACCAAAAAAAAAAAAAATCTGCAGTTCAAACCCACCTTGAGGCTCTGGGGAGAAAAGACCTGGTCTTCAGCTCCCAGAAAGATTACAGCCTAGGAAACCCTATAGGGTAGTTCTGCTCTGTCCCACTGTGAGTCAAAAATTACTCAACAGCACACAACAATACAACATACACTAGTTACTCTTCTAGCAGTGGTAAACAAGAAGCTTGGATTATTTTTGTCCTCATTAAGCACCTGCATTATAACAGCACAGAAAGGTAATAAAATTTATTGAAATACAAATTAGATCCCGAGAAGAACTCTGAGGAAAATAAAGCCAGGTATGAAATGAAAGAATGACTGTTGGATAATTCTCTAGGAAGAGACATTGGAGCAGAGATTCAAAAGTTGAGAAGGAGCCAGTCATGCCAGGATCTGGGAGGAATGCTTTCTGTCGACAGAGAAAGCAGCCAGTGTAATGGCTGGGAGCCAGAATTATAAGCTTGATCTGTTTTAGAAACAGCAAGGAAAAGCTGTTGCTGAAATGTATAGGAGGGTCAAATTTGTATTTGGAAATGGGTTTGGAGAGGTCAGAACGGGCCATGTCATATAGTGCTTAACAAATCGTCTCGATTATATCCTAAGTGTAATGAAGCCATGGAACATTTTATCCAGAGAGTGAGGAAATCTGATTAATGGTTTAGAAACATTTAGAAAGGTCCCTTTAAGTGGAGTGGAGGCAAATATCCTTCAACCAGGGAAGCTCTGGGAATTGGAAATTGAATGTAATGAAAGGACCATCCACACAGTGAAATCCCCTCACAGTGACGGGCAGACTTGGAATGAGGAAAAGAATCTGAACCAGCGTCACTTGGCATGCCAAGTACAATCCTGTCTAAAGAACTTAGCAAGATTTGTTTCCTCTGCCTGGACAGCTCTTCACTGAAGTGGCAGAGTGTTTGTGTGCTCACGTTATTAAGTCTTTGTTCAAATGTCACCTGCTTCAAGAAGCCTTTTCTGGTCATCTATCACTCTCTCTCATCTTGCCCATATTTATGTTTCTTCATAGCCTTGATGTTGTGTTGTATGTTTGTTTATTTATTGTCTCTCTACCAGTAGATAATCTAGAATGACAGGTATATTGTGCCTTTTGCTCACAAATGCATGTCTGGAGCCCAAAATAGTGCATGAAATACAAAAGGCTACTCTTAGTCAATATTTGATGAATTAATGAATGAGTGGGTGAGTAGAGTGGGTTGGCTCTCTGGAAGGACTGGGATCAGTAGCTTTGGTTTGCATCCAGAACTGAAATCCTTCTCACAGTTTCTCTGGGGCTCCTGGTCTCTCAGTGCTGATTGATTTAACACATCTGCTCCATTTGTATCTAGGCATTTTATTGTACATGATTCTCCCATACCTGTTGACATGCCCAACCAGGAACAGTCAGTTCTAATTTCTAATTCCCAAGAGAAAGAACATAATTGGCCCAGGTTGGGTTTGGTATCCTCCTCATCCTGTCAGCTATGAACAAACAGGAATCAGATAGAAGGATCCTGGAAGAACCATTCATGTAAGGAAAGGGTGTTCATGGAAGAAGGCTGTGCATCTTCCAAAAAAATGTACTAATGATAATCACAGAACAACAGTGGTGAAAGGAATCTTAGTATCCAGTACCTTTCTCTCTTAATAAATGGAGAAACTGAGGCTCAGGTGAGGAAACTGAAGATCAAACAGCAAAGTGAACAGTAGATCCCAGATCTGGTGACTTGCCTCCTGTATTTTTCACACTCTGCTCCATTGCTGCTTCTCTGCAGAGAGATGTATGAGTTAGCCAGCATGAAACAATTAGAGCAAGATTTCTTAGCCTTCACACTAGTGACACTCTATGTTGTGGGAGGTGGCTGTCCTGTGCACTGTAGGATAGTTAGCAGCATCTGCCCACTACATTTCAGGAGTATAATGACCAGCATGATTTGACCTTCTCCATAAGCAATATCTAAGTATTTTTATGTTATAAATTCATTTTTCCTTTATATTTATCCTCAATATTTGTTAATTATTTGTTTCATGTATACTTAATGCATATGTGTCTTTTAACATTTGTTAATTAAATGCTTTAATATCTTTAGCTTATGCTTCTAAAAAATTTAAAACTATGTCTACTACAACTACTATGTTCAGTACAATATTTGACAACAGCCAGGAAAAAGGAGCCCAGGGCCACCTCTCCATGCACTTGATTGTTTCAAAACTCACCGATCCATTGTAAATGTATAGAGGTCATCTAGAATAGGGCCAGGGCAACACTTGCCCATCCTGCCATAATCTCTTGCCTTGCACAAGGCAATCATCCCTAACTGACCCCAGCACCTTCTACTGAGACACAACATCAGATTCGGCAGCAAGCATTCTAGTTATTTGTTTCTAACCTACAGAAATCTTTTGGGGTCAGAAAACTCTTTTACAACCAATCCTGAACAAGGGACTTTGGTAGGGAATCTGGATGTGAGCTATGTATGTCAAGCCTTCCCTGTGTTTCTGACTCTGAGCCATCCATGGTCTGGGTATGAGCCATCCATTTCCAAAAATTCCTCCTGAAAAATATATTATGCCTGGATTTTAATTCTCAAACCTGTGAGTTCAGAGATAATCTCTTTATTTTATAGATATTTTAAATGGCATAGAGAGTGGATAAAAGGCTGGAATATGACTCCACTTTTGCCTAAATTGATCTCTTAAGCATAAATTGCTATACAAACAGCATTGTGATAACAGGAATTTTGTCTGTTTGAGGTACTTATTCTAATAAAACTGAAGTAATATGTTTTTACATTCTTTTGCCAAAGTCCTTTACCATACATGTAATTTTATAAAGCTTGCAGTCATGCAAAACACCACCTGCCTGTCAGTGGAGGCTTATGTGTTGCTACGATTCTGTTCAAGTTTCAAGGGAGCTTCCAGGCTAAAAATAGATTAAGAAGAAAAGTCTGGCATTCCATTTCCGAAAATCAGCTAATGAAAGGCGTATGAATCATAGCAGTATGAGTCACAGCTCATCATGGGCATGGTACAGGGTGTGCACAGTGTCACCCTGAGTAAGAGCCAACTCAACAGCAGTGAACAACAACAGTTACCATAGTACAGACACAAGTTACACTTCACCTCATGCACTTCTGTCATCTAAACACTAATCTACAATTAGTACCATAAATATTTAAAATTTCAACATTAATTCTGAAGTGAGTTTGGTAGAGAAAAATACCACTTTGTTCTGGAATGCAGTCCCAGTGAAAATCCTATGAAATGAATGTTGGTCGTCATTATTAGCAATGCTAGTGTCTTTTTCTGAATGGATGGAAGTTGAACATTTGCATTCACCCCTTAGCAATCCCTTAGTTTTTTTGCAGATCTCACAAGGGTGTTTAGGTTGATGAATTAAGATTTGGTGTTATCTTACTGTGCTAACAATAAACAATTCAGACAAAAAAAGCAACCAATTGGAAAGAAGAAAGTCTTTGCTTATCCAAATGTACTTTTAATTATAGTATTACCAAAGATAAAGAAAAACCAGAGAAGCACAAAATAATTGCGTGGGATTCTAACAAAATAAACACCATTTGTTCTCAGATTCCATTTGCCTACTCTAAACCTATTTTTTCCAAATATTGGATTTTTTCCCCTCTTTACTTATACTCATATTTCATCAAGAAATCTCAACTTATATGTGCCTTTGGTTTAGCAACTAAACAGCTATCCAAGAAACACACACACCAAATATAAAATAAATCATGTTGACATTTAAAGATTAAAATGAAGCCACAGCTTGATCAAAGAGATTCATTTGTTGATATTTGCTCATCGTTATGAATATTTCAAATCTTATGTAGTCAAAAGTGATCCATTACTGTTTTCCAGGAAGTGATAATATCTCCTCAAGTGTCATTAACAATGTTAATCTTGGTCAAGGTTGCTTACATTAAAAATGTATAAAAGTGGAATGTTGCCATAGTAACTGCTCTACTTCAGTGTTTCCCGGCCCTTGTGCTTCAAAGACCTTGCTGATTATATAAGCATAGCATTATGGACATGATTTTATATACAGACATTCATTGTTATTGTCAGTAGGTATCAAGTAGATTCCAACACATGGCGCCCCCACATGTGCAGCGTAGAACTGCTGCATAACGTTTTCAAGGCTGCTACCTTTCAAACTTAAAATCCTTACTGATGAAGATCAAAGAGCACAGCCTTCGGTATGGATTGCATCTCAATGTAAAGAAAACAAAAATCCTCACCACTGAACCAATAAACAACATTCTTATCAACGGAGAAAAGATTGAAGTTGTCAAGGACTTCATTCTTCTTGAATCAACCATCAACACTCATGGAAGTAGCAGTCAAGAAATTAAACGTTAGATTGCATTTGGCAAATCTGCTGCAAAGACCTTTTTATAAAGTGTTGAAGAGCAAAGATGTCAGCTTGAGGACTAAGGTATATCTGACCCAAGCCATGGTAGTTTCAGTAACCTCATATGCATGCAAAAGTTGAAATAAGGAAGACTGTAGAAGAATTGATGCATTTGAGTCATGATGTTGGAGGAGAATATTGAAAGTGCCGAGGGCTGCCAAAAGAACCAACAGATGTGTGTTGGAAGAAGGGCAGCCAGAGTGCTCCTTGGAGGCCAAGATGGCCAAACTTCCTCTCTCATACTTCAGACATATTGTCAGGAGGAACCAAGAGGTGGAGAAGGATATCATGTTTGGTAAGGTGGAGGGTCAGAGGAAAAGAGGAAGACCCCCAGCGAGATGGATTGGCAAAGTGGCAGCATCAATGGGTTCAAGCGTGGCAACAATTGTGAGGTTGACCCAGGATTGGGCAGTGTTTTGTTCTGTTGTGCATAGGGTTGCTATGGGTTGGTACCGACTCGATGACACCTAACAACAACAACCTTTCAGAAGCAGATCTCCAGGCCTGTCTTCCAAGGCACGTCTGGTTGGATTAGAACCACCAATCTTTTGGTTAGTATTTGAACAATTAACCATTTTTGCCACCCAGAGACTCCCAAACATGCATAGATACAAATATGCTCCCCCTCTCCATCTACAAAGAACTTTTTCTTAAATTAGAAAACACTGAAACTATCAAACATATAAAAAATGGCTTCTGTAAATAGTGGAGCCATTTGTCCTTCTGCAGCTGTCTGCTCACTTACTTATGGCCTTTTAGTCAGGTAATCACATCACAGATTCATGCTGCACTCTCACACACGCTGGGGGAAGGGAAGCCACGTCGTTCATCTCCCATCCCGTTTCCTCATCTGGATCAATGTGTTTATCTGAGATCTTTCCTTTGCAAGCAACAGAAATGTGCTCAAACTAGTATAGGCAAAGAAGAGGGATTTTGGAAGCATACAAAGTGTGTCTCAGCCCTTGAGGACAGAAACATAAGCAGGTCCCAAAGGGCTGGAACCTGGCATCAAAGACTGTTAAGGCCAAGAGCAAGCTCTCTCTTCAGGACCTCATGGTCTCTCTGCATGTATATTTGTTACTTTCTTCCTTCTTCCTGCAGACTGGCTATTGGTGCATATGGAAGAAACTTGACCACTTCCAAAGGCCCTCTCAGCCCCAAGTCTGGATGCTGGGTCTCTTAGCCTTCCACTTCTGGGATGGGAAATAGGAAGGGTTCAGGAAAGACATGGAGTTGAGACATCATTTGGAAATAAATTTTTATAATATGAGGGTGAGCTAAAAATTATCTGCACTCTGGTTATATTGAAATGCCCATCCCACAACAGATGACAACATTGAGCATGCCCTTGAAATGATTTTGTCGAATAGACAAGTGACAGTGGATTATGTGGCAAATAATTTGCAAATCAGCCATGGCTCTGTCTATGAAATAATCTAAAGTAGACTTGGATTTCTTATCAATGGAGAAAAGATTGAAATTGTCAAGGACTTCATTCTTCTTGGATCAACTATCAACACTCACGGAAGCAGCAGTCAAGAGATCAGACAACGTATTGCACTGGGCAAATCTGCTGCACAGGAACTTTTTTAAGTATTGAAGAGCAGAGATGTCAGCTTGAGGACTAAGGTGCTCCTGACCCAAGCCATGGTATTTTCAATAACCTCATATGGATGCGAAAGCTGGACAGTGAATAAGGAAGATCGTAGAAGAATTGATGCCTTTGAGTTGTGGTGTTGGAGGAGAATACTAAAAGTGCCATGGACTGCCAAAAGAACCAATAGATCTGTTTTGGAAGAAGTGCAACCAGAGTGCTCCTTGGAGGCCAGGATGGCTAAGCTTCATCTCTCATACTTTGGACATATTGTCAGGAGGGAATAGTCGCTGGAGAAGGATGTCATGTTGGGTAAGATGTAGGGTCAGAGAAAAAGAGGAAGACCCCTAACGAGATGGATTGGCCAGGTGGCATTGTTGATGGACTCAAGTGTGGTAGCGATAGTGTGGTAGCGATAGGATTGGACATTGTTTCGTTCTGCTGTGCATGGGGTTGCTATGAGTCGGTTCCGACTCGATGGCCCCTGACAACAACAACAACAGACTTGGATTTTAAAAGTTTGTGTAAGATGAGTACTGAACAACTCACAGAAGAGCCTAAACAGAAGCATTTGGACATCTGTGACCAAAATTTGGACTGATACTTGAAGGAAGATAAACATTTCTTTAAAAAAAATCATTACTGGTGACAAGACATGGATTCACCACAACGAGACTGAGAGTAAACAGCAGGAAACATCCTCAATCACTGACAAAGAGAAAGTTCAAAAGTCAACCATCTACTGGAAAAGTGATGCTTACAGTTTTCTGTAAGGGTCAGTATTGGAACTCTATTGGGTAAAAAGGTTCAACAATCAACAGTGCTCATTACAGTCAGATACTCAATGAAGCGCTGAAGTCTAAATTTCGGATTAAACACAGAGGACTGCTATCCAAGTGCATTGTGATCTTGCATGATAATGAATGTCTGCACACCTCTGCCCACACTGTTGACACTCTGCAAAAATTTCATTTTGAGGTGTTAAAGCATCCTCTGTGTAGTCCGGATCTAGCCCCATCAGACTTTCACCTTTTTGGTCCCCTGAAAGCAACCCTTCACCTCTGATGAAGAAGTGAAGACAGCAATGCATTTGTGCCTCACAGCTCAGCTTAAAACATTTTTTAAAAAGGGAATACGAATGCTTATTGACAGATGGACAAAGGATATTGAAAAGCAAGGCGATTATGTTGAAAAATAATATATTTGTCTTTTCTAAAATTTGATTAAATTCTATAGCCAGCATACAGACAAATTTTGACTCACCGTTCTACTTGCAACACTTGAAGTAAGGAAGTGAAACTCACCTGTTCTTGCTTTTGGTGTTCCCCCTCCATTACCTCACTTCTCCTTTTCTTCCCCAGTGCATCAAAAGTAGTGTTTTGAAGTCTATTGGAGAAATAATTTCCCCTTCCTCAATTCTATGGGGAATGGAAATGATAAAAAAATTTTGTTATGATTTTGTTTTATTGTGATGAAAATATGCACAACAAAACCTTCAATTCAATAATTTTCAAATGCACAGTTCCATGACATTGCTTACATTCCTCATGTTGTGCAACCTTTGTTGTTATTCTTTTTCAAATTATTCTACCATCGTGATAAAGTCAATGACCCCTAAGCAAAGCCTCTTCTTCCCCTCTCCCACATGTGTTGTTGTTGTTAAGTGCTGCAGAGTAGGGTCCTACTCATAGCAACCCTGTATGGGGTTTCCAAGATTTTACATCTTCGTGGGACCAGAAATCCTCATCTTCCTCCCCAGAGTGACTGGTAGGCTCGAACCACAGACCTTACGTTTCACAGTCCAGTACTTATAATATGGAGCCACCCCTAGTGGTGGTGGTGGTGGTTATGTGCTGTGTAGTCAGTTCCAACTCATAACGATCCTGTACAGGGTTTCCAAGGCTATAAATCTTTACAGGAGCAGACAGCCTCATCTTTCTCCCATGGAACAACTGGTAGTTTCGAACTACTAACCTTAAGGTTCTCAGCCCGATTCGTAACCACTACGCTAGTCACTATTAATCTTTGGATTCTCTTTCTATAATAGTTGTCCTTTGGCAGCTGATTTTCATCACTCATGGGTTTATCCATGCTGTGGCATGCCTCAGGACATCATTCCTCTTTATATCTTGGTAATATTCCAGTGTATACGTCGGCCACATGTTGCTTATCCATTCATCTATGGATGGGCATTTTGGTTGTTTCCACCTTTTGGCTGTTTGAAAAATGCTGCAATGGAAATTGGTGTGCAGGGTACAAATTCTGAATGAATAAATAATAAATGAATAAATAAACAGAAGTGGGAGGCTCATTCACTGACTAATCAAAGTGTTAGTTGAGGACACTGAAGAAATTAAAGATATGAACTCACCCAGAGACATCTGACAGAACAGGAGAATTAAGAGGAATTGGAAAAAGTGGGAGAAGATAGCAAATTTTCTCACTCTTCTGGAAAGTGGAAGGAGGAGGAGGAAAAACATCCCTTCACCCAGCAGCACTAGCTGAGACTGAGAAGGGGCTGTTTGGAGATCCTTTTTCACAAGTGGCCTTCTAGGCCTTCTAGCCTGGGAGGTCCAGGGAAATCAAATTTTACTGTTTTCTCCTGTTAAAGACTCCATATAAACCTTCTGAGTCAGAAGATGAGACACAGATCTTGTAAAGGGTTTACTAGCAGAATTTCTCTTGGGAAAGGACAAAAAGGCCAAGAAGAACAAGTTGAGGCAGAACAAGGGAGGGAGTACTCTAACACCCCACCCACCACCTCCAACAGTTCAAAGATGGCATTCTCAGATTCCCTTCTCTGCTGTGTAGGGACTGAAGATGTATTAAATTAACCAATTGGATGAGAGGCCCTAGGGTCTAGTAGTTCTACACACTTCACAGCCTCAATAGTTAAATTCTTTGTTTGCAGGTTGGAGAACTAGTCTTGAGCAAAACTAGGCAGTAGCCTTTATTTTGATCATTCTGTAATCTTCCCCTTCTGCTACAGTTTCATTTACTTCGTAGAGTCCTTTCTCTCCCCTTTCTAAAACCTTCAGGAAGGGATTATGGTCATTAATAACCTAGTGTAGATAGAAGATAACTTTCCAGAGGATGTTTCCATTTTACCCTTCTCTATAACTGAAGGTCTCCAGATTTTTTAGCAATTTTAAGAGTATATTTAAGAATATGCAACAATTTCTTGGCATCCCTCAGTGTAGTGCAAATGGTTACAATGCTAGGCTGTTAACTTAAAGGTTGAAAGTTTGAATCCACCCAGAGAATTTCTTCAGAGGAAGTCTGGTTCTCTATTTCTGAAAACCAGTCATTGAAACTCAGATATATGTGTGTTACCATGAGTGGAAATCAACTCAAAGGCAACTAGTAACTGGTAGCAATTCCCCTTGCTTTCTCAAATACTAGTCAAATCAAATCAGCTTAGTTCTTTACAGGATTGAAATTCAGCCAGTACACACTGGTTCCTTCTGCTTTGCTGTATTGGTTGGTCAGTATCTGAGTCTACCTTCATCCAACATTAGTGCTGTCTGCCCCCTGATTCTCCTTGAAAACTGTGAGACCTCCACAAACTCAGGGGTCCTTGGTACTCAAGAGACCTTGGGGCCTTGTCTTAGGCCAGGTTTTCTAGAGAAGAAAAACCAGTGAAACATACATATGTATGTTTCATACACACAAACCTCAAACCAGTAACCATCACAACAATCTGAAATCTACACAACTCTCCTGAAATCTACTCCTCCTTGTTGTTGTTGTTGTTAGGTGTCATCGAGTCGGTACCAACCCATAGCTGTCTTATGAACAACAGAAGGAAACACTGCATGATCCTGGGCCATCCTCACTACTGTTGCCACACTTGAGTCCATCGATTCTGCCACTTGGCTAATCTATCTCATTGGGAGATCTTCCTCTTTTTCTCTGACCCTCCACCTTACCAAACATGATATCCTTACCTTCAAACATCAGATGAAAAAAAAAACAAACATATGCTGAATAGTAAATTATGAGAAAATATATATAGCTATGGAAGAAAGAAAATAACCTACCTGTGGTTCTTAAGCTTTACTTTCCATAATAATTAACTGCAGAACATGTAATAATGCAGATTCCCTCACTATCATCAGGAAGTCTGATTCCACAGATCTGAGATGGTTCTGGAATCTCCTCCTTACTTGCATCCCAGGTAATGTTGAATCACACCTAAGAAATACTGAACTCTACTATTGCTGTGAATTGTGCATAGTTGCCTATGTGTGGGTCATATATTCATCACCATGAATGTAGTATACTAGGATTTTACAGAAAGTCACTATACTTCAATTCCTGCCCTTTTAATTACAAATGATTATGAAGAATGTATTCCTAGTACACTTTCATTAATTGGTGCTATATCCTTCTTAAGGCTCTGGTAGTGTAGTCATTACGAATCAGGCTGCTAATCTCAGAGTCAGCAGTTCGAAACTATCAGCTGTTCTGCAGGAGAAAGATGAGGCTTTCTGCTCCCATAAAGATTTACAGCCGTAAAGATGTACAGGGTGGCTATGAGTCGAAACGAACTCCCCGGCACATAACAAAAACAACAACATATCCTTCTTGATAATGGTGCTTGTTGTGTGCTATGGAGTCGCTTCCAACTCGTAGTGACCTTATTTATGATTTCTGAGAGTGTAAATCTTTACAGGAGCAGAAAACCTCATCTTTCTCCCGAGGAGCGACTGGTAGACTCGTACTACTGACCTTGCAGTTAGGAGCCCAACTTGTAACCCAGTACACTACTAGAACCCCTTTATAGTCTTCTTGGGCCTCTATAAACACACTCTCTTTTGTTTGAAATTACAGAGTCTGTCATCCCAAGTAGTGGAACGTTTCATGTAAAGCTACCTAAGAAGCACAATGTGGAACTGGGAATAACCATAAGCTGTAAGTTAAAAAGTATATTTTTTAATATTGGATTTTGAGAAGACATTATCAAATTGTGTTGTCAAATGGTTTCCAGGTGTGGCAAATGTTTCAAGTGCCATTGCCAACTCCCTATGTAATGATTCAAAAATGTGAGTCACCATGCCTCAGTCACTTACTAGTTGTGTGAATGGAACCAGTTACTTAAAGTCTCTTCAGTCTTAGGTGTCTTCATCTCTAAAATGACAAGTAATAAGTAGACAATAAGTGTCTGTCTCGCATCCCCCATGAGTAAGTAGAGGAACATACAAAAATGCATGTAGGTTCTCTACATTTTAGTGTTTTGTGAATTAGGGTTGTACAAAAAACTATCTAACTAGCAAAGGTTGTATTTATTTCCTTAAAAGGTTACCTTCCCATCTTTTCACTTGTTGTCATTGTTGTTATTATTTCTTGCCATCAAGGTGGCCTGGACTCATGGTGACCTTCTCTATAACAGAGCCAAACGCTGCCTTGAACCTGTTCCATCGTCATGTTTGTTGCATGTTTGAGTCCATAGCTGTGAATAATGTTCATTATAGGTCTATAATTCATTCATTAAACTAATACAGTGTCTCTTACCATAGCAAATTCCTGAATTCCTCCATGGTGCAGAATCTCTGGGTAACCAAACCAAAAGGCAAAGCCAAACACAAAAGTCTCTCATTCCCCATTCCCTTAGGTTGTAGGCTTATAACTGTGGTGGGAAAAGAACTTCAAAAATGACAGTCCCAACAAACAAACAAAAAAATGACAGTCCCAATGGAATTATGAAGAATAGAAATTGAGATTTTTGTACTTGTAGTATCCATAGACTAAATCATCTGTAAGTGAAGCATGAAACGGAAGCATCTGATTAATACATAATGACCAAAGGAGTCATAGAGATGCTATCTATGACCAAAAGGTGTCCCATTGAGAAAGAAGGATGAGCCCACATAAAAATGCTTTACTATTATACGAGGTCAGACAGTATTTAGGTCCGTAGCTAAGGCAAAGATAAATAAGAATTCTTGATGGACAGTGTGAAATGAAGCTGTCCAATTCAACTTTGAGTATATAAATGTAACACTGAAAATGAAATTTTATTTTAGTTAATAAACCACAGATAGACTACTCATCTGCCAGTTTGTCATAGTGTGGTTGGCGTGCCACCAGTATTTCAAATACAGTCACTGATGGTGGACAGATTTCAGGGAAGCTTCCAGGAAAAAAAAACAGATTAGAAAGAAGGACTTGACAATTTTTTCTACTTCTGAAAACATTTGACCAATGAAAACACTATGAATAGCAGTGGAACATTGTCTGATATAGTGGGAAAATGAGACCCTCAGGTTGGAAGGCAGTCAAAATACAACTGAGAAAGAGCTGACTTCTCAAAGTAGAGTCAACCGTAATGACATAAATAGAGCAAACTTTGGAGACCTTCATTTGCTGACGTGGTATGGCTCAAAATAAGGAGAAACAACTGCAAACATCCATTAATAAATGGAATATGGAATGTACAAAGTGTGAATTTAGGAAAATTGGAAGTTGTAAAGAACGAAATGGAACACATGATGGTCAATATCCTAAGTATTAGTGAGCTGAAATGGACTGGAATTGCCATTTTGAATCTGATAATCATATGATTTACTCTGTCAGGAATGACTAATTGAAGCGGAATGGCATTGCATTAATTGTTTTACAGATAGATAGATAGATAGATAGATAGATAGATAGATAGATAGATAGATAGATAGATAGATAGATCAATCCCAAAGTGATAGAGTAATATCCATACACATATGACTTATGACTATTATTCAATTTTACCTACCAAACACTACTGCCAAAAATGAAGAAATTAAAGAATTTTATCAGCTTCTGCAGTCTGAAATTGATCAAACATATAATCAAGGTGTATTGATAATTACTAGTGATTGGAATATAAAAATTGGAAACAAAGAGGGATCAGCATTTGGAAAATAATGCCTTGGTGATAGACATGATTCCAAAGATCACATGTTAGAATATTGTAAGATCAATGACTTATTCATTTTAAATACCTTTTCAGCAACATTAGTGGTGGCTAGACATATGGACAAGGAACTCTAGTAACATAGTGGTTACGAGTCAGGCTGCTAGCCTCAAGGTCAACAGTTCGAAACTCCCAGCTGTTCCACGGGAGAAAGATGAGACCTTCTGCTTCTGTAAAGATTTACAGCCTCGGAAACCCTATACAGGGTCGCTATAAGTCGGAACTGACTCCATGGCACTCCACCACCACCACCATATATATGGAACTGACTGGATAGAATACACCGGAATCAAATTGACTACATCCGTGGAAAGAGACAATGGAGACATACAATATCATCAGTCAGGACAAACTGTGGAACAGACCATCAATTGTTCATATGCAAGTTCAGGCTGAAGCTAAAGAAAATTAAAACAAGTACATGAAAGCCAAATTACAACCTTGAATATATCTCATCTAAATTTAGAAACCATCTCAAGAATATATTTGATTCATTAAACAACAGTGGCATAACACCAGAAGAATTGTGGGATTACATAAAGGACATCATATGTGAAGAAAGGAAAAGGTCATTGAAAAAACAGGAAAGAAAGAAAATAACAAAGTAGATGGGAAACTTCTCCTAAACACAGAGAAGCTAAAGCAACGGGAAGAAATGGTGAAGTTAAAAAAAAACTGGGCAAAAGATTTCAAAAGGCAGCTTGAGAAGACAAAGTATTGAAAGAAAATGTGCAAAGATCTGCAGTTAGAAAGCCAAAAGGAGGAACATGCTGGACATTTCTGAAGCTGAAAGAACTGAAGAAAAATGTCAAGCTTATTTTGCCCAAGCCCTGTTGAAGGATTGGGGTTGGGGGGGGATATTGAACAATGCAGGAAGCGACAACAGAAGAGAGGAAACACAGAAAAAGCATATGTTCAAGAACTGTCGGTATTGAAGGAAGAGACAAACTGCAGTTAAGGCACTGACAAACAAGGCTCAGAAATTGATGGAATACTATTAGAAATGTTTTAATACATGGATGCAGTGCTGCAGGTGCTCACTCATATACCAAGAAGTTTGGGAGATAGCTACCTAATCAAATACAAGTAGATTATTAAAAAGCAGTTGTGTGGTTTATCAACAAGAAATTGCCAGAAATTCAAGCCAGATTCAGAAGAGGGTATGGAATGAGATGTCATTGGTAATGTCACATAGATCTTGTCTTAAAGCAGGCAATACTGAAAGATATTTACTTGTCCTTTATGACTTTGCAAATCCATTTGACTGTGTTGATGAAAACAAATTATGGATGACATTGCAAAGAATGGGAATTACAGAGCACATAATCCTACTCATGAGTAACCTGTACAGAGACCACAGAACAAGAAATACCGTGTGGTTTAAAATCAAGATAGGTGTGAGCCAGTGTTGTATCCTTTCACCGTATTTGTTCAGTGTATGTGCTTATTGAATAAGCAAATCATTTGAGAAGCTGGAGTATATCCGCAGGTTCAAAAAATTCATAGAAAAGTGGAATTAAAAGATAATGGATTTTTTCTATGAACTTTTTGAAGCTCCTTCGTGTATAAAGAAGAATGCGGCATCAGGATTGGATGAAGAATCGTTCGTTGGTGGTGGTGGTGTGCGGTGGAGTCGGTTCCAACTCAGAGCGACCCTATAGAAGGTTTCCAAGGCTGTAAATCTTTGTGGGAGCAGAAAGCCTCATCTTTCTACTGCCAAGACTCATTAGCAACCTACAAAATTAATAACCTTGTTTGCTGAAAGCACAGGAGACTTGAAGAATGTACAGATGAAAATCAAAACTACAGCCTACAGAGATTATACCTCAACATAAAGGAAACAAAACTCTTCACCACTGGACCAATAAGCAACATCATGATAAATAGAGAAAAGATTAACATTGCATCAAAGATTTCATTTTACTTAAATCCACAGTCAACACTCATGGAAACATTACATTGGAGACCTCTTTAAAACGTTAAAAAGCAAAAGATATCATTTTGAGGACTTCATTAACCCAAGCCCTGGTATTTTCAATTTCCTTGTCTACATATGAAAGCTGGACAATGAATAAAGAAGACCTAAATCCTAGTGTGGAGCTGTAGGGTAAGCACTGGACTGTTAACTGCAAGGTTGGTAGTTCAAACCCACCAGCTGCTCCTTGGAAACACTATAAATAAATGATCACTGTGAGTCAGAATTCACTCTACAGCACTTCAAAACAACAACAGTGAGTCCAGACTAAAAATGACCACAACAAGAATTGAGAAGCAGCCCTAGTGTGGCACTGTAGGTTACTGAAATGGTAAATGCAAGGTCACCAGTGTGAACCCACCAGCCGCTCTCAAAAAGCCAATACAAAACCACTCGATGGCATACAATAACAACAAGAAGAACTGATGCCTTTAATTATGGTGTTGTGAAGAATATTGAATATACCACGGACTGCCAGAAGAATGAACAAATCAATCTCAGAAAAAGTAGAGGTAGAATGCTCCTTACAAGAAAGGACTGGGAAACTTTGTCATAAGTACTTGGGTCAAGCTATCAAGAGGGACCAGTCCCTGAAGAATGGCACCATACTTGGTCAAGTGGAAGGCCAATGAAAAAAATGAAGACCCTGAAATATATTAATTGATACAGTAGCTATACCAATGGGCTCAAGCATAACAATGATTATGAGGATGGTGCAAGAGCAAGTTGTGTTTCTTTCCGTTATACACTGGGAGGCTGTGAGTTGAAACTGACTCATTGGCACCTAACAAACCACAGATATCTACTACGACACTAAAAAGAATAGTACTGTAATTCTGAGCAAACGATAAGAACAAGAAAGCCATATACAATGACTCCTTTAAAAGAGCAAGAAATCAGTGGGACTGACACACATTTTCTGCATTTAACAATACATTCTTCCCATTTTTGTTGTTGTTGTTGTTGTTGTTGTTGTTAAGTGCCATCAAGTGGGTTCCGACTCATAGTAACTCATAGGCACAATAGAATGAAACACTGCCCAGTCCTGCGCCATCCTCACAATGTTAAGGTCGAGCCCATTGCTAATGCCACTGTGCCAGTCCATCTCGTTAGGGGTCTTCCTCTTTTTTGTTGACTCTCCACTTTACCAAGCATGATGTCCTTCTTCAGGAACTGACGCCTCCTGATAATATGTCCAAAGATGAAGTCTCATCATCCTGCATTCTAATGAGCATTCTGGCTATACTTTTCAACACAGTTTTGCGTGTTCCTTTGGCAGTCCACAGTACTTTTAATATTCTTTTCAACACTATAACTCAAATGCATCAATTCTTCTATGGTCTTCTTTATTCATTGTCCAACTTTCACATGCATATGACGTTATTGAAAATGACTTAGACCTCAAACAGACATCTTTGCACTTGAACACTTTAAAGAGGTCTTGTGCAGCAGATTTGTCTACTACAATACATCGTTAATTTCTTGACTTCTGCTCCCATGAGTGTTGACAGTGGAGCCAAGCAAAATGAAATATTTGACAACTTTAATATTTTCTCCATTTTTCATGATGTTGGTTATTAGTCCAATGGTGAGGATTTTTATTTTCTTTACATTAAGTTGCAACCCATACCAAAGGCTGTAGTCTTTGATCTTCACCAGTAAGTATTTTAAGTCCTCTTCACTTTCCCACCTGTCTTGCAAGTCAGAGAGCCCTGGTTGTTAGCAAGCAAGGTTGTATCATCTGCATATTGCAAGTTGTTGATGTGTCTTCCTCCAATCTTGATGCCACACTCTTATTCATATAACCCAGCTTCTTGTTTTATTTGCTCAGCATGCAGATTGAATGTTGTTGTTGTTGTTAGGTGCCATCAAGTCAGTACCGACTCATAGCGACCTTACACACAGCAGAACGAAACACTTCCCAATCCTGGGCCAACCTCACTACTGTTGCCACGCTTGAGTCCATCGATGCTGCCACTTGGCCAATCCATCTCGTTGGGGGTCTTCTTCTTTTTCTCTGACCCTCCACCTTATCAAACATGATATCCTTCTCCAGCGACTGGTCCCTCCTGACAATATGTCTGAAGTATGAGAGATGAAGTTTGGCCATCATGGCCTCCAAGGAACACTCTGGCTGCACTTCGCCCAGAATGGATCTATTGGTTCTTTTGGCAGCCCATGACACTTTCAATATTCTCCTCCAACACCATAACTCAAAAGCCTCAATTCTTCTATTGTCTTCCTTATTCATTGTCCAGCTTTCGCATGCATATGAGGTAATAACAAATTGAATAAGTATGGTGAAATAATACAACCCTAGTGTACCTTTCTTGATTTAAAACCATTCAGTGTCCCCTTGTTCTGTTTGAAAGACTGCCTCTTTGTCTATGTATGTACAGGTTCCTCATTAGCACAATTAAGTGTTCTGGAATATCCATTCTTCTTACATGTCATGTTCCACACAGTTGAAAGCCTTTGCATAGTCAACAAAGCACAGGTAAACATCATTCTGGTATTCTCTACTTTCAGCCAAGATCCATCTGAAGTCAGAAATGATATCCCTAGTTCCACATCCTGGTGTGAATCTGACTTGAACCTCTGGCAGTTCCCTTTCAGTGTACTGTTGCAGCATTTTTTGAATTGTCTTTAGAAAAATTTACTTGCATGTGACATTAATGATATTGTCCAATGATTTCCACATTCTGTTGGCTCACCTCTCTTTGTAATGGGCACAAATAGGGATATTTTCCAATCACTTGGTTAGGTAAATGTCTTCAAATTTCTTGGCATAGGTGAGTAGGTTTCTCCAGTGCTACATCAGTTTGTTGAATGAATTCAATTTGCATTCCATCCAGTCTCAGAGCCTGTTTCTTTGCCAATGCCTTCGGTGCACAGGTTGCTATGAGTCGGAACAGACACTATGGCACTTAACAACAACAACATTGATATAAATAAAATCACTATTTAACTACTCAGGGTAGTACCTATTTGAAAAACACTCCTGTGATATAATCCTTTTGAAATATAGGAGTTTATATATCCAATTTGTTTGTGATGGAGTCAGTGTGAACTACAAAACACTTGTCTTAGTCACACGAAAAACTGCTTTAAAGTATGTATGATAATGGTGGTATGCATGTACTAAGTCTTCTAAATGGATTTTAATTTCGATAATGGCAGCAACCCAAACCCCCACATGAGTGGTCTGAATTTTAATCAGCCATAAACTACCACTATTCATGGAAGCTAAAAGTGTTATTGTATTCCTGGTTGGAAAAATGATCCATAAACTTATCAGGCATACTTGTCAGCCTTTTTAGAGGTACCGTTTCATTTGCACAGAGAAACATCACCATGCTGAGTTTGTATCTCCTCATGGGAAATACTCATATTTTTCCAGGGAGAAAGCAGAATTTTCTTTAAAAAATTGTTCAGAGTTCATTTTAATATGAGCTAGTCAACTCCAAAGGCCCACCAGGGTTCCTGGAACATGCAAGGTGCTTATTAACGATCTACGTTTGTTGAATGAATGAGAAGTATTTATCTGTAAATAATTCTGTAGTAAGCACCATACTCTCCAAGAAATGAGTTTTTAAATGGGATGATGAATACAGACGTTTGTACAAAGGCTATTGAGTGATTAAGAGTATGGAATCAGAGCCCAGAATGCCTAATTCCCCTCTTCCTGTGGACCTCCCTCTACTCAGTTTCCTCTGGAGCTCTGGTAGTGTAGCGGTTACAAATCGGGCTGCGAACCGCAAGGTCAGTAGTTCGAAACTACCAGCTGTTCTGAGGGAGAAAGATGAGGCTTTCTGTTCCCATAAAGATTTACAGCCTTGGAAACCCTGTACGGGGTCACTATGAGTTGGAACCAACTCCATGGCACATAACAACAACAACTCAGTTTCCTCATCTGTAAATTGGGGTGCATATTACTTTCTTCGTTGCCTGTTGACTATATTGAATTGGTGGTGGTGAAGGTGTTTAGTGCCATCAAGTAGGTTGTGACTCATACCAACCCTGTAAAGGGTTTCCAAGGAGTAGCTATGTAAAATGCCTAGGACACATGGTGAAGCCTAATAAATGTTAGTTGTTATGATAATGGTCATTCTTATTAATACTTTATTTTACACACAGAGCCTGGTGAAATACCTTAAGCAAAGATCTAGACTTCAAAATTTAATGCTGAGATATGAAACAAAGTGTATTTGTTGAATGTAAAACTGATCATCTTCTCTCTAAACCTTCACTCAATTCACACACACACACAAAATAATAATAATTAATGCCAGCTCTAGCGTAGTGGTTATGAATCGGGCTGCGAACCTTAAGGTCAGCGGTCCGCGGGAGAAAGATGAGGCTTTCTACTCCCATAAAGATTTACACTCTCGGAAACCCTGTACAGGGTCACTATGGGTCGGAACCGACTAGATGGCACTTAACTTACTGGTGTGGCTAGGAGTTCTGGTAGTGTACTGGTTACCTAACAACAATAACAACAACACTCTGATGTGGCACTGTGGGTTAAAGCACTGGAATGCAAAGTCATTTGAACTGCAAGGTTGGTGGTTCAAGCTCACCAGCCATTCCTCAGAAACCCTATACAGGTTCACTATGGGTCGAAATCGACTCGATGACACTTAACAACAACAACAACATACTGGTGTGGTGCTTTAGGATAAGCACTAGACCACAAGGTCTGTTTGAACCACAAGGTCGGCAGTTCAAACCCATTATTTATTCCGCCCAAACCCTATACAGGGTCACTGAGTTGGAACCACTAGTCGACAGTTAACAACTAGGTTGGTGGTTCAAGCTCACCACCTGCTCCTTAGAAACCCTATGCAGGGTTGTTATGGGTCGGAATCGACTCAATGGCACTTAACAACAATACTATACATGGCATATACCAAGAGCCAGAATCTTATACTTTTTGGGGAGGAGGTGGGGACACTGTTTCTTCATAATTCCCAAGGACGAAATCAAGAAAACTTCTCATCATACATGGGTAATATGTTAGTGAAACAGGCACTGCAAGGCTTTACTGACTGGTGTCATTGTTTTCTTCATGTTGTGAAGCTGAGTGTAAGAACAGGCATGTATCTCTTGACGTATACCGTCAGAGCTTTCACACGTGACTTAAGAAACACTTTGTCCTACCTAATTGACTGAGAAATGAGTCCCTCTTATTTTGGATGTGGTGAGCAATTTTGGACTAATTTTCTTAAGTTGTCAATGGGATATTCATTGCACATTAGCATCAGGCGTTACTCTTACTGATATTATTGCCATACTAGGAGTGATTTATTATAGAAAATCAAGTGAAACAACCTACCAGAAGCGTGCAGCTGGAGGCTGGAAGCCATGTTCTATCTAATTGGCTACACACCTCAGCCAATTACAAACCAGTGCTGTGTTCCATCAGTTGCTTCCCTCCTGTCTTTCAAGTCACAGAACACTGGTTGTCTCTGTCATGTGCAGTTGTCAGTCAAGCCCTTGCAATATTGATGTTTTCTTTTGAGGTTTTATGATAAGGATTTGTATCTACTCTGTACTGGGCACAGTATTAAGCAATTTATACATTTTTTTCTTATTTCATCTTCAAAGCATCCATGTGGCATCTAATCCTGTTTTATATAGAGGAAAATAAGGCTCTGCTAGGTCACTGGCCCAAAAACACAGAGCTAATAAAAAGCAAAGCAGGGATTCAGACTCATTCTGCCTGACTTAACACAGGCTTTACTGCCTCTCCCCCACTCATCCCGCCACCATCTGATTGATGAACCTTTCCAGATCCTACATCAGAAAAGCAAGAGGCAGCATTTTGTGAGTGAAGTTAATTTGTTGGCTTTCCTTTCTAGTTGTGACGGAATCATTTGCAGAACAAAGGCTAGCTTTACTTTAAATTAAAAAAAAAAAAAAATCATAAAGCAGCCTCTATGACAAGTCCAATAAATCTGTCATTTTCTCCTGAAGTCTTAAATGTATTTAGAAGAGAAAATGGTTCCTGCTTTTTGCCAACTTTGCAATAAAAACTACTCACAGTTCTACTTCCAATCAAACAACTTGTTTTAGTTGCCATGTATTGTTGCAATTAAAATGGAATGATTGGATTTTGCATGTGTGTGCATGTGTGTGAGAGTGTTTCTCCAGCATAATTTGGAAACTTAATGAGCCTCTTTGAGCTATCTGCCTTGACTAACAGTAAATTCCAAGAATGGCTGGATATTATAGAATGTTATTAGGATATTTTGTTAATGCATATTTGTTGTTGTTAAGTGTCATCGAGTTGGTTCCAACTCATAGCGACCCTGTATAGGGTTTCTGAGAATCAGCTGGTGAGTTTGAACCACCAACCTTGTGGCTCCTACTGACCTGACAGTCCAGCAGATTAACCCACAGAGCCACACCAGGACTCCTGACTCATTTTAATTTAGCTTGGAAATTCTGATTTTACCTATATTCAAATACAGAAAAAGTTATTTAAGCCAAGTATAGAGAATTTAATTTTCTCTTTAATGTGAGAAATATTTGAGAGGAAAAGGACCTATGTTCCCTGTAAGAATAAGTTTCTGGTAGTAAGGTATGATTAATGACTTTAAAACTTTAAAACTGGAGGTGGTTGTGTGCCACCAAGTCTGTTCCGACTCCTACTGACCCTGTATAGGGTTTCTGAGGCTATAATTCTTTACAGGAGCAGAAAACTTCATCTTTCTTCCGAAGACCAACTGGTAGATTTGAACTACTGACCTTACAGTTACCAGTTCAACTTGTAAACCACTGTACTACTAGGACCCCTCCCTCCCAATTTTGTTGTTGTTAAGTGAAGTGGAGTTCTTTCTGACTCATAGTAACCCTATATAGGTTTTCCAAGGAGCATTTGGAGGGTTTGAACTACAAACCTTGTGGCTCACAGTCCAGTGCTGATCTTCCAGTACCACATCAGGAGTCCTACCCAATACTCCATTTTTTAATGAATGTTAAGATTTTGCAAAAGGCAAAATTGCACAGAAAGAAAAATAGTAGAAAAGTAGACAACAGCAACCAAATTTGGAAATTACAAAGAAGGTGGAGAATGATGAGTTTATCTTTAAAAGCTGATGGGAAAGCTGTGAATGAGTCTGATGTATACCCTAAACTCCTAAAAGTCTCAGGAACTGGTAAAACTGGGAACTTGGAGATGAAAACGATGGTAGAGCTAAGGCAGGAAGATTGGTGGAAAGACTGTTAAGAATTAGGTCCTAAGATGCCATCCGTATGCAGCACAGTCAACTACCCCTACCCAACTCAGAGAGTAGACACCTAGAATTTTATTCCTGAGAAAGCTTGAAATGGAGGGTCTCTGGACTAGAAGAATACAGCTGAGTCCAGAAGTAGTCTTCTAAAAGTAGAGATTAAGTGAAAGTTCATAGGCTGAATGCTGAACCTGCCAGCTGTCTTTCCCCAGAAAATTCATAGAAGCCAGGAAGCTAGGCTTAATATGCTCCCAACAGAATACAGAATCAGGCCCATGTTTCCCAAAGAAACAACCTGATCTGAACTAGACATTGAAGCCCACAGCCCACCGGCCCCACTCCAGTGAATCAAGCTATGAAGTATCTTTGTTGGGTCACAATTTTATATATGAGCATACAGAAGGAACAACAAAAATAAAAGATTCCTGAAGAAATAATCTAGAATTTAAGACTATAACCAAAACTAAGAAGGATAAAACAGGAAATGACAAATGAAGGAAGAAAATTTCAAAAATAAAAATGCTACCATTAACATCCTAAAAAGAACACAAAAGGCAAGTTTAAATGATGCTACACAAAGAAAAGCCGTAGTGAAACAAAGAGCTCTTGATATTAAGAATATGGCAGAAATGATGTGAAGAATATTGAAATGGCAAATGTTTTCTGTTTGCCACAAAAAAAATTTTAATTGCAGAAATGGAGAAACTCGGTCAGAATATTAAAAAGTTAAGTTAATATAAAATTCCAGAAATTAAACAGTACAGACAAATGGGAAATGAAAAATAGATACAATTATAATGATGAATCCAAATAATACAATAACCAAACAACAGGTGTTATAGAATGAGGAGAAAAAAGCATCAAAGAAATAATAATCATAAGATTTCCCAGAATTCACAGATAGGAATTTCTAAATTGGTGGAATGCACGATCAATGAAAATTTTCTTGCACGAAAGCATGTTATCATGAAATCAACACAGTGGGACAAAGAGGCAGTCCTACTGGTTTTTAGAGGGGGTTGGAGGAATGTTTTCATCCAATGTATAAGAATAATATAAACAATAATCAATCTTCAGAATGGTATCAGATTTTCCAACAACCACACTGGAAGCTAGACAACAATGGATAAATGTCCTAACCCAGAATTCTTTATCCAGACACATTATCAATTAAATGTCAAGGTAGCAAAACACACTTGGAGCTAAGAAAGGTCTCTGAAAGCATTCTTTTTATGCATACTTCCTCAGAAAGCTACTAGAGAATGTGCACTATGACAAGTGAGAAGCGACTCCGAAGGAGGAAGAGCTGGGATTCAGGATGCAGGGGTGCCCAGGAGGCAAGTGAAGAAAGCCTCTGAGATAATAATGGGGTTTCCCAAAATCTATGCCACAAGCCTAGAAAGCAACCAGTCCAGACAGTGGGAAGGCTCTGATAGGATTCTGAGCAGGCTTTAGCAAATTGACAGGCTTACACAGTATGGGAGGCCTGAGGAGTTGATTTAGTGATTGTTATTGTTAAGTGCCTTGGAGTCGGTTTCGACTCAGAGACTCTGTGTAGGGTTTCCAAGGAGCGACTTGTGAGTGAACCGCTGACCTTGTGGTTCAAAGTGACCTAGAAACAACAACAAAAATCAAAAATCCAAACCATAAATAACTGTGAGGTAAATGGATTGTGCAGAGAAGAAACAGCAATAATCATAATCTACAGCATGACTTGTCTGCAAACATGACTGTTTAGAAAGCAGTAATAAATAACACCAAATATTGAGCTCCTGAAATGGCAAACTACTGAGACAAAAAAATGTAGGGCGGGGGTGTATAGGTGTAGCGCATAGACTAGGTTCTCTAGAGAAATAAAACCAGTGAAGCTTCTATATGCATCTACCCACCCACACTGCTATGTAGTCAATTCTGAATCATAGTGACCCTGTATAGGATTTCTGAGGTTGTAAATCATTATGGGACTAGAAAGCCTCATCTTTCTCTTGCAGACTGGCTGGTGGTTTTAAACTGGAGTCCTGATGTGGTGCTGTGGGTTATTGCACTGGACTGCAATATCAATTTGAAGTGTACTGTTGATGGTTCAAGCTTACCAGCCTCTCCTCGGAAAGCCTATTCAGGGTCGCTATGGATCAGAAGTGACTTGAAAGCACTTAACAACAACAACCTTATAGTTAGCTGTCCAATGCTTATCCTACAGTGCCACCTGGGCTTCTTATATATGTCTAGAGAGAGAGAGAAAGAGACAGACATTTGTCTCAAGGAAATGGCTCACACAATTGTAGAGGCTGACAAGTTCCAAGTCCATGGATCGGAGGTCAAACTGGAGGCTTCTCCTGACTCAGAAAGCTGCAGGAACTGATGAACCCAAGATCAGCAGATCAGATGGCAGTCTGCTGGCTATTGAGGTGAATGAACCCAAGGTCAGCAGGTTAGCTGGCATCTCTCAGGATCAGCCAGCCATACAACAGGCTGCTGTCTCATGTTCAATGACCTGGAAGTTAGATAACAATCCAGATGCTGGATCCAGAAACAGCAACAAGCAAGCAGAGTATTACAGGCCACACCCCCGACGAAACTCACTTTCAATTGATTGGTTGCTCATAGCATATCCCATCGTGAATGCTATTACATAACTATATCTTAACTGCGAAACTGCTGAGGATCATGGCCCAGCCAAGTTGGCACAACCGTCACCATCACAATGTGTAAGAGAATTCAATTCTCATTTTCCATAACAGAAAGTAAATAATGAATGAAACTAAAAATAGTTAAGGAATAATTGTTATATTATTAAATGCTATGGAGGTAATGCCAAAAGAGTAGAAAGTAATTGCATCTGGGAAGTAGAAAGTCTTGTAGGACTTTCAACTCTTCAAATTGTAGACATGTATAATTTTGGAAATTTTAGGTGTTTCCAGCCAATGCCAAGCAATAGATGTCACCTAAAACACTGGCACAAGCATCACAAAACCCAGGCAAGAACAAGCCTACCATCAGATATGGAAATATGAGCTGGGAGACCACACTAAGATTGATCCCAGCCACATACACACACTTTCTGTGAAAGAAGGCCGTAAGGCTGAATACAGGGAACTTATCCTGGGGCTGAGTGCTAGATACCTGGGAAAAACAGGAACATCAGTGATATCTACAAGGCATCCAGTAACGAGTTGGTCGCACCAAAAGCCTGGTGAAGAACTGCGTTGTCTTTGTTGATAGCACTCCATTCCAGCAGTGGTACAAGTCCCACTATGCACTAGCCTTAGGAACAAGAAGAGGGCCAAACTGACTCCTGGGGAGGAAGGGATTTTAAACAAAAAGCTAATGGAGAAAATTCAGGAAGAAGTATGATGACAGGAAAAGGATGGCCAATCTCGGTAGTTTTCTGGCGGAACAGTTCCATCAGGGTAAGCTTCTTCCATGTGTCATCTTAAGGCTAAGAACCCACCTCCCTCCCATCACAGCTCATGTATTAAAGGTGTTCATTCTCTTAAAAAAGAAGTGTGTGAGATAGGGAGACTTTAAAAAGGCAGGGCTGGTGAAATCTCATGAGGTCATTAGGCATAAAATAGTTTTTTTCTGTGAAGGAATTTTAACTTGTAAGTTCACAAAAACATGACATATGTGGATCCTGGTGCGGCACGATAGAATACACACTGTACTGCTAACCTAAGGGTCGACAGTTCAAATTCACCAGTCACTCTTTGGAAACCCTATACAGAGTCACTATGAGTTGGAATTACTTGATAACGCTTAACAACAATGAGGATTTGGGAGGAGGGAAACAGGGGTACACCAGACAGGAATGTGGCAGAGAAATGGTACAACCAGAACAAGAATGAATAAGAGTAATGACAGATTATGAAAACTGTTCCCAATATCACCAAAGTAATTTGTGCAGAAATTGTTACATGGGAACTTAATCTGCCATGTAAATGCTCACCTTAAATACTATAAAATATTAAATTAAAAAAACAAAACAAAAATGAGGCTAGCCCATAAAACCCAAGTTACTGCCATGGAGTTGATCGTGATTCATCATAGTGATCCTGTGTAGGATTTCTGAGGCTATCCATCTTTATGGGAACAGAAAGTCTCCTCTCCTGCGGAGTGACTGGTGGACTTGATCTATTGATCTGGTGGCTAGCAGCTCAAGTTACTGCCATGGAGTTGATCGTGATTCATCATAGTGATCCTGTGTAGGATTTCTGAGGCTATCCATCTTTATGGGAACAGAAAGTCTCCTCTCCTGCGGAGTGACTGGTGGACTTGAACTATTGATCTGGTGGCTAGCAGCTCAACGCATAACCCACTCTTAAAGTATGTGTTCATAAAGAAGCACATGTGGTATTATATCAAAAAACAACATTTGGATCATTTAATTTCAATAAAAACTCATCTCTTTTGTTTTTTAAAAAATTATAACTTAGAAAGGAAAGGCAACAAAATGCTAAATTCTGAAAAAGAAAATGAGAACAAAACTAAAACAACCGCTCTTCTCTCTCTGGCAGAGGTCACCTTCCTCTTCCTTACCCTGAATAAAAGTCTCTAGACGGGCACAAAAAACAACCAATAACAATTTGAAATCTCAACTTAACTGTCCAAACATATAGGACTAAAAGCCTGACAATTGAGAGACCAATAATGTCAAATTCCATGGGACATGATGTTCATTATGTTGGAAATATTGCCTTTCCCCCCACTCATATGTCACTTCAAGAAATAAAATAATTTTCATTTAAATTCTTCATGTCTATCTTCCATGTGTGGGCCTTTGTTGTTTCTAGAACCACAGTGTTTACATCACCTACAGACTTCCCCAGATCCCATCGCTGTCCTGTCTGTCTCCATGGAAGGCCAAATCACTGAAAACTGTATTCCATTATATGTATATGCCACATTTCGTCTATCTGTTTCACTCTCTAAACTTTTAGGAGCAACTAGATATTGGTATGAAATCTTGTTAATGTCTTTGTTACAGGTTGCTGTTGAGTTAGTTACAAGCCATGGTAGTCCCATGTATAACAGAACAAAACAATGCCTCGTCTTGTCCTAGCCCTCCCTCTTCATGATCATTTGTTCGCCTGGAATACATTATTGTGACCACTGGGTATTTTTAGTGCCTTCCAACCAAGAGGACCTATCTTTCAGTATGAATATCAGGCAACATTCACAGGGTTTTCATTGGCCAATTTTAGGAAGTAGATTGCTCCCTTTCTTCTGAGTCGGCCTTAGTCTGAAAACTCCACTGAAACCTGTCCACTGTGACTGATCCTGCTTTTTGATTCACCCTGAAATACTAGGGTAAGTCAAAAAGTGTGGGTTTATTGTGGACGATAATGTTTAAACATGTCTCTATAATCAGTGGACGACTGCGGACAAGTTCTCTTAGTAATACGCTTGTCTTAGTCTCGTTAGGGTGCCTTCAAGAAAGAAAGGCACATTAAAGACATTGGCTTCCAAGGAGATATGTGCTGGGCCAGTTACATTCAAGGCAGAGAGGTCAGCTCAGAAGGTTTTGGTGACTCTTGTTTTGGGATCATCTTGATTGATTTTCTCAATAAGCTCACAGAGGCTTATTATAAAGAGGCTTTAAGAAATTTTAGTAACTGCATTGATGAGAAAAAGGTCAGGGAAGTTGCACCGTGGAATTTTGGTTCCATCACAATTCATCTGCTGATTCTTCGAGGTGTTGTTAAGTGCCCTGTATAGGGTCTCTGAGGAGCAGCTGCTGGGTTTGAACCACTGACCTCTCGGTTCAAACTGACCTTTTGGTCCAGTGCTTTATCTTGCAATGCCACACCATAAGTCCATACGGGGAAGGGTTAGAGAGATGGAAACACCACCTTCACACTTGTTTAGACATAGATGGAAATAATGTCTAAGTCTAAAAACATAGCATTACTTTTTTTTTTTTCAGGTAAACTGGTCATTTATTTGTATTATGACTGTTTTGTGTAACTGGTTAAATAAGCTCAGTTGCATGGAGGTTCACACACATCTTATTTCTTCCACTCGTTCTTGTCGTAGTCCCACTTGGCAGAGAACCCCTGGATCGGGCTGACCTTCATGTCCAGCATCCTCTTGGTCTGCTTGGCCACCCAATCCTCCTCGAAGGTGTGTGGGAGGGGACCGTAGACATAATACTTCTCCCAGATCAGGATCAGTGCCGTGAAGCTGATGAAGAACAGGGCAGACCCCACAACTGTTTTCCACTCGTTGGTGCTTCGATTCATTTCCGCAAAGCTCTCATTGAACTTAATGCGGTACAATTCTATTTTCTCATCGATGGAAAGGGTGTTCCAAGCAGCCTTCACCTTCAAGGCCTTCTGCTGGGCAGAAAGGGTCTTGACGTGAGCCACATCAGGCAAAGGGTAGTCCCGCCGGTCGACATAGACTGAGAGAGCATAGTCTTCGGACTTCACGACACTTCCCTTGCGCTGGCACACACGCGGAGGTGGAAATGGCTTGCTTGCCGATGAGGCTCAACACTCTGGTAGACAACATTCTGCCACCGCAGTCCAGCCGCTATCCCGCCGCTACCGCCCTCTACCAGCATTACATTTTGGTATTTTTGTTTAATGAAGCTTTATATGATTTTGTAGCAATACTTTTTGACAGACCCTCACACTAGTGGCATAGCTTCCGACGTCATAGCAACTTGCAAGCCACCACAGGCTGACAGACATGGAATGGATATGAAATCTACCAACGTTCAAATGTTGGCTACTAATTCAATATTCTCAAAGCATTGCAAGCTAATCAAAGCCTGCTTGGCTTGTACCTGCTTCCCAAGTAATAGAAAATTAAAATGTGGTGCTGGTGTGTATAAGCCACGACTGAGCCCCAGGAGCATGCATTGCCAGAATTCAAGTCTATATGGTAGTTACCAAGTCAGAAGCTTATTCAGAACTGAGTTCTTTCTAGGTCCCATTTCATCAATCCAATAGGCATCCACTCTGATGAGTCTTTTAAGTGTCAGCTATGTAACTGATTAAGGGAGACAGAGTAGAACCTAGTAAATGAGGAATGGCTGTCACACATGTCCGTTAACCAAATGCAGTTTCAAACTGCTCTGAAAAGCTCCGAGTTTTCTAGGAGTTCACTGTGCTATTTTTCTCTATTACAAAGATGACAAGGGTAAATTTGATGTATTCTGTTGCCTCTGCTATGGTCGTTTCACAGACCATTTCAGTGGATTGTAGATATTTTAAAACACCAAAGGAAATATTGAATGTGATGTGGTGGTTACTCCAGTTTAGCAAAATATTGTGTAAATACATTGACAGATGCTGGAAAAGTTCTACTTGCTGATAATAAC
The DNA here is from genome assembly GCF_000296735.1 of Chrysochloris asiatica. NCBI lineage: Eukaryota > Metazoa > Chordata > Mammalia > Afrosoricida > Chrysochloridae > Chrysochloris > Chrysochloris asiatica. The sequence goes on along the minus strand of NW_006408551.1, from coordinate 17,134,765 downwards.
GAAGTTTTATTTTTGTGCCCTCTATTCAGAACAGTTTACAGTTTTGAAAGAGGACATGAGTGAAAATTATAGATTCTTCTATTTCTTTAGAGGATTTATATTAAAGCATTGAGTACAGGTTTAATTTATGAATTAAATGTAGAAAATAGAATATTTTTCATGCTTTGCTAGCAATTAAAAATATTGATTGAATGTAGTTCCATTAACATTTGCTATAAACCTATGTAGACAGTGGGTGAGGTATCAGTATGTATGTTTGCTTTTCCTTCAGATGTTGGACTGAAATATTAAACCATCTGTTCTTGTGCATAATAAGCATTTTCTTGGGATTCAGGTGGGATTATGAGATATGATATGATTCTGTGGTTATTATGGGATAATCAGATTGTTTATAATAAAATCTTACTTTAGAAGCCTTTTAATGATCTTTAAAAGGAAACAACTCCAGGCTTCAGGTTGGCAAAAACATCTCAGAGGCAAATTGTGCTTTATAAACGTTGGTCTGGTTAAGTATCAAATGCCTAACGTAAACTCAGAGGCAAATGTGCTTTATAAATGTTCGTTTGGTTAAGTATCAAATGCCTAACGTGAATGTAAACTTTCTAGGGCAAGATGATACTTTTATGGCTTTCTGGACTATAATTCATTTTCACAGTTACTTCTAAGTAGATTCTTTTTTCTAATTACTCTTTATTCTCCTTAAATGGAATGATTTCTAAGAAAAGTTAAAAAGTCCAAAACTGACCACTATCCAGGATAATAGGTTTATCTGTAAAGTCAATGAAAGTTACATGTGCATGTTTAGAATATGAGCATGTATTAAAATAGAATTAAGTAGAAACATAATGTTTACTTTTTCAATAAAATTAAATGGTCATATTCAAGAACATTTCAGAGCTTTCTAGGTATGGATTTATGTGCAGAATTTACAGATTTATAGTCTATCTAGCAAAAAATTTTCATCTGGAAATAAAACAACAACCCTAAACCAGTAATTCACATCCATTTTGTACTTGGTACACTTGAGTAGTGTGGCACATTCCTAGAAACAGTGGTATCTCATCACTGAAAATAGTGGAGGAAAGAGTGGGAGAAAAAATTGAGTATCAACACCTAATTGATTTTAATATGTCCCTATAAGGTTGCCCAGCTTTTACTTCCCCTCTTGAGACTCATTGATTAAAATAAATTTATATGGACAGTTCTTGTCATTATGTGTTCTCCGACTGCAAATTTTAAATGACTTTGCTTTATTTTTTATCAACATTTTAACGTAAACATAATTTTAGGTAAAGAGGATATAATATGTCCAGTTTTAAATTCATCTGATGATCATCTTTGCTTTAGATGCAAACTAAACTTGCATTAACAGTTGTTGTAAAATAAGGAGATAAACACTAGCAATTGATCAATGTATAAATATATCACTATTTCTGTCTTCATTATTACAGCACCATCCAGTAGAAAACCAGGGGACCCTCTTGTCATTTCCGATATCAAGAAAGGCAGTGTGGCGCACAGGTAAGGAAAATTAATTGTCTGGCCAAAATAACAATGATCCCTACCACGCCCAAGGCATACCTTATTAATGGATCACTGGATTCTGGATCTCATGATAAAGACAGCCACAATTAATCAGTAAGACTTGACATTCCTTTTAACAATGGATGGAGCTCTGATAGCGTAGTGGTTAAGAATCAGGCTGCGAACCTTAAGGTCAGCAGTTCGAAACTACCAGCTGCTCCGCGGGAGAAAGATGAGGCTTTCTGCTCCCATAAAGATTTACAGCCTCGGAAACCCTGTACAGGGTCACTATGAGTCTGAACCAACTCCACGGCACATAACAACAACAAAGCTAAGATACTTTCCCTCATGTCAGTTTATTTCTGTATCCAGTACAGACAACATTCAACTGATAGTGGTTATTAGGGTCTTTTTTGAGGCGGGCACAAATTATCCTTTAATGATAATCTTCCATCCTTCATTTTCCAGCTTACAAAAAATGAAATTGTTCCTAATTATGAGATGTGCCCCACATGGAGACAATAGCCTATGGAAGGGTTTTGGTTTATGTTGGATATGCCATTATGGCCTTTGACCTCCAACAAGTCTGTCTGTCTTATTAAAATAGGCTAAAAGACACTAACTTCTTACCACCACTTTCCAAATCCCATCACAATCAGGAGTTGTCAAATGTTTTTTATTTCACAGATCAAAAATGTTTTTGAATGATGAGGAATACTTTATGACATCATTAACTTTCTTTTTTATTTTTCAAATAAGCACATTATTTTTAAAAAACATCCTATCTATGATCGTAATCATTTCATTAAAGAAATAATATTTTGACATTCCAAAAGAGGAAAGGACATTGTGTGAGTCAAAGTATAGGTCAAGTACTAGGACAAAGAGACTCATAAGCACAGTGGTTCAAACAAGACAGAAGTTTTTTCTCATACAAGAGTTGGGAGTTTGGCAGGCAATCCAGGACTAGGGAGCATGGCCATCTAAACTAACTGACTCTGGTCATTGTAATTTTCTAGCCAGAGGGAATGTGAACAGGGGATAGACAAGGAAGGAGAGTCCAGAGAAAGGGGTGACCCAGAATTTGCATATCACTTTCCAATCCCAGTGCCAAGGTTAGTGTCCTGTTCACAACTATGAGCCCACATGTGTATGAACCCACAACTATGAGCCCAGCTCAAGCTAGGGAGGGTCTATTACTAAAAGAAGGAAGAAGAAGGGATTTTAAGAAACAATTAGCAGTCTCAGTCACAGACAACAGGCGTCCTGGTGTGGCGATGTGGGTTAATGCACTGGACTGCAGGGTCAGTTTGAACTGCAAGATCGGCGGTTCAAGCTCACCAGCTGTTCTTTGGAAACCCTATACAGGGTCGCTAAGAGTCAGAACCGATTCAAAGGACTTAACAACAAACAATATCACAGACAGACGACATTTATAAAGGGTGTTGTTGTTGTGAAGTGCCGGGGAGTCTATTATGACTCATAGCGACTTTGTATAGGGTTTCCAAGGTGGTGGGTTTGAACTACCAACTTTGCGGTTAACTATCCAGGGCTTGGAGTCCTGGTGTGGTGCTGTGGGCTAGTGTGTCAGACTGCAAAGTCATTTGAACTGCAAGGTCAGTTCAGAGACTCCAAGCCCCCACCAGTAACTCCTTGGAAACCCTATACAGGGTCATTATGGGTCAGAATCTACTCAATGGCACTTAACAACAACAACAAATCCAGGGCTCATCCTACAGTACCACACCAGGACTATGTTAAAAAGTATAGTTCTTCCCAGCACATTACAGTTGTTAACCTTTCCTACAACTATTCGTATTTGTGTATGTTTATACACATATTGTTATGTGCCATCGAGTGTATTTTTGACTCATAGTGACCCTGTGGGATGCAGCAGAACGCTCCCATAGGTTTTTTAAATCACTAGATCTTACTCCCACAGAGCTGCTTGGTGGATTCAAACCACCAACTTTTGGTTAGCAACTGAACACTTAATTGTTGTGCCACCAGGTAAATGCACAAACAAATATGCACACTCTATTCTCATTATTTTTCTCTTTTCATGGTGGACCCTGAATATTTTCCACAGACCTGCGTGATCAGTATCAGAGTCTCAAAGTCTACTCTCAGGAGTCACTTGTAGCCACGGGTGAAGGTAGAAGTGGCAGAGACTCCAAGCCCCCATGCTGTACCATCTCCATCCCACCTTGCCTCCCTCACTCCCCCAGCCCTCTTCTAGTGTCTGACTGCCAAGGCTCACAAGTGGAGCAATAGTGTGGAGGAGCAAAAAGACTCCCACCTTCCAAGGAACATTGGGTTTCCTGAGGGACGGTTATATGAGTGCCCCAATTGAATTGAAGAAAAGATAAGACAAATGTTTTTAATGCTCTTCAATTTAATGTCACAACAGTCATGCAAAATAAGACTGGAGAAAGAGGTAACAGGTTGCCTGTAAAATACAATTTAAAAGCTATTGAAGAACCTCTTCCCCTGTAAAGACCCAGAATGCTGCAGTATCCTTCATACTTCTTTAAATGGCCTAGGTGCTCATTTATTAGTCTTGTGTGGCTATGCATTTACAAACAGAACCGGAACTCTGGAACTTGGGGATAAACTACTTGCAATCGATAACATCCGGCTGGACAACTGTTCCATGGAAGATGCAGTTCAGATCCTCCAGCAGTGTGAAGACCTGGTGAAACTCAAAATCCGCAAAGATGAGGATAATTCAGGTATTCAGACATTCTTAGTTAAAGCTTATCCTTTTAACTACCCATCTGTCACAAAAGATAATACATCTTGAGGTTTTTACATGCAGCAGCTGGTTAGTGACATATTGCAGAAATGTTTCACATAATTAAAAGGGTCTTCATAGTGTGTGTTCAGAGTGTAGTGTGAATTTTAAATCATGTAATTAAGGTCTTTTCATTATATAAGCATTGTTATAACTAAATTAATTTTTTTCTCATTATGAGAACTAAATCTTCATGTAATCCTACCCTAATATAATGGAACTAGTAATTTTCTAGTCTTTGTTGATATTTCTACTGGGGATAAAGCACTGGACTGGAAGGTCAATTTGAACCACAAGATGGGTGGTTCAAACTCACCAGCTACACCTTGGAAACCCTATACAAGGTTGATGTGAGTTGGAACCAACTCGATGGCACTTAATAACAAGCACAACAATGATGGCTGTAGTAAATGCTACATTTTCTACTTAACTTTATATTATAAACACTTCACCATCTTTTAAAACCTTAATGTGTGTGTATATATATATATATTTGAGTTTGTTTTGTTTTTTGTTTGTTGAGTACCGTCGAGTAGGTTCTGACTCATAGTGAACCTATACTTCCTATCATTTATTTACTAGTTTTCTCTTCTTAGTCACATTGCTATCATTCTCATAAAAATTAGTGTAGCTAGTATTACCATGGATATCTTTATGCATCCTAAAAGCAGGATTGTTGAATCAGAATAAAAAAGAATTTTTAAATTTGTCTTGTGCCATATTACTTTCTAACTGTGCTGTTTCAACTTGTACTGCCTTCAGTAGCACTGTATCTCTGGCCTCAGAATCACCTGAAGAGCTTGGTAAAACCCAGATCTTGGGCATTACTGCAAAGGGAAGCTGAAATTCTGCATTTTGGATTGGCCAAGTGGCAGCATCATTGATGGACTCAAGCGTGGCAACAGTAGTGAGGTTGGCCTAGGATCAGGCAGTGTTTAGTTCTGCTGTGCATAAGGTTGCTGTGGGTCCGTACCCATACCGACTTGATGACCCCTAACAACAACAACCACCACCCTCTGGGTGCTACTAATGTTGTGGTCTAAGGACCATACTTAATGGGAGCCCTTTTTATATGCATGTGATAAGTGCTTATCCTAAGGGCTCCTTTAAATACTGATGACTAACTGAAAAATGCCTATGCATTGAGCAAAGTTAGGTAATGTGGCGAATCATAGAAAGTGATACATATCTATAGTATCAACATTAAATTTAAAAGTTTGCTAACCTTAGGATTGAAACTAAAGTCTTCACTATAACCATGGTTCAGTTAATTACAGTTAAGGAGTTGAGGTGGGTTTTTTTTCACCCCTAAACCATACCCTTAATATGTAGATAGTGATTTCCAGTTTGATTTTTTTAATTTATTTAATGCACTGGTAATTTAAAGAAGGTAAAGTAGCGTGAGGGGGTTTCAAATAGTTCATGTAAAAATTGAAAGAAAAGATAATGGAATTTTTCCACAAACCTTTTGAACCTTTTGCATATGAATACATCTAGATTTTTATTATTTTCCACAATGTTTAAGTTTTTCTCTATATAATTAATAGTAGATTATTGCCTAAGCCTCATCCCACCCTTGAATCTTTCCAAAGCATTAGCTCTGTAGAGCCATTACACTCATATTTTGTAGGTTATTTGAAATGAAATTCCATAGCTACAATGACAAATATGGCATAAACAGACTTGAGAATAAACACATTTGACTCTATATTTTAAAATTTATGTCTCAAATTGTAGCAAAAGAAGTGTTCATGCATACTAGAGAAAGAAACCTATTACTTGTGGGTATTCCATAACATTGGTCAATAGATTTTACCAAGAGAATGCAGAACCACAATTAATCCAGAAAAGTGGTTAAGAAGAGATTAGTTAAGGGAGCTTCTGTATCTAATTTCATCCTAACCAAGAATGAGTTATTGGCCAGATTCTGGCATATCCTTAATCCAAGTCATCTAGAGCTAGAATTCTTGGGCATGTTAGGCTATATGTGTATGATTCCTATTCAAAGTCAAAACAAGTTGGTAGTTACATTCATTAATACAGCTGGTAATGAGGAATACCTTCAAGTACATCTTCTATAGCCAGCATTTCAAAATGTGCAGTTATAGACTCACTGTTGTTTCTCCAACAACTAATTTTCTGTGCCAACATTTTCATTCCTTTTCTTACAAGCCTGCTTCAAATGCACTTTCTTTTTGGGATTTATTTCAAGAGATGGATAAAAACTCCAGCATGGGTCTGGGTTCTATCCTTGTGAAGAAGCAAAGCCCTGTGGCGAAACCTATTTTGCATAATTTGCCAGGCTAAGCAGATCTAAGCTACCTTCCTTGCAGAGCAAAAAAGCCAAGCCAGAGATGAATATGTATAGTGCACACAATTGGCAATGCTCCCAATTCCAAAGCCAGGGGATGCAGAGAGGTTGGCAGGAGTTTCTGAAATAACTGAGCACTTGGAGAGCTATGTTTGTTTTCAGTTGCTGATTTCCTTTAGCTCTTATTTTTTTCTCTCTACAATCTCTATGCCTAATATTTTAGTATGTCTCATACTTAAATCTTTTTTCATTTTTAAGACATCCTATTTTTAAGATCCTAAACTTTTCCATTAATAAAAAATAATACTCAAAACAAGACTATAAAGATAAGGGAGATGGATATGATTTACTTGAACTAGATTTTCTCATGGTGGTATACTGAAACATGTATTTGTTGTATAATCATGACATGTATTTATAAAAGATTGGTAAAGTTATTACCTGATCATCTATTTGGAAGAAGTAGGGTGATCCTAGTAACACCTTTCTCTCACCCCCACCCCATTAGACTATAAATATAATTTGAGTATCAGAATTATTTCTTATTCAGGGAAAAGCTAGTAAAAAAACATTACTGTAAATGTAAAATGTGGTTGCAGATTTATTTGAGGCAGTGCATAAAAAACATACATTTTAAATTCCAGCTCTATCTCATTTGAGCTATTGGAGTTTGAAAAAGTTACTTAACTTGTCTGAAATTTAGTTCCACTTTCAATTATGTGCACACCATATTACCTACTTCAGATAGTAACTTGTAACTTGTTGAAAACTGGTACTATCAGTATTCAATATGTGGTGGCTATTTTTCTTATAATTTCATCCTAAAATGCCTTTTCCCACATTTGTTCTAATCTTTCCTCAAGCTATACCAGAATGGAAAATAAACATTCATCATTACAATAGTCACTAATTGTGGAAGTTTGATTTTGTGCTTCAGTTAAAATAATGCTGGTGATTTCAACATCACACGAAATTGTTGCCCTCCTTTGCCTCAATATCTTAGAATAGTGACATTCAGTGTATTTTCTCCTGAAATGTAGCTCATACTAATGTTGGGCTTTGGAAGTCTTCTAGTTCTTTCTTTAACTGCCTGAGCTCCTCTATTCTTTAGTTGTGGTTCTCTCATTATTTGCAGAAAGTATATAACAACACTTGATGTAACTTGATTTCCTCAGGTAACAAAGTACTGCTATTGAGTTTAAAAGATATTGCTTCCAAATGCAAGCATTTTTTTTCAGCTCCATGAGTCTCATTGTTCTACTATGAACGTAACCCAAGGAGATGCTAAAACTACTTCTGAATGTTGCTAAAGACTTTGACTTTCATTCAGTCTTGCCATCAACACTTATTTATTGCCTATGAGATATGAGTTGCTATGGAATAGACTGCCAGTTCTTAGATACAAAGGCCTCAATTCCTGCCTTTAGGTCCACCACCACCACCTAAAAGGAGAGCCCAAAGAAAATCAATCATAAAGAGATGAGTGCTCCTGAGGTGGGCCCAAGTTATTAAGAGATTGTGGAGGCATCTATTTCAGCCTGGCGAGCTCTCGGAAGTGCTTCTAACAGTCTTGGTCTTGAAAGGCGATGGGAAAGAGTCTCTGCAGTGCAAATTGTTGTTATAGAAGCTCTGGACTGCTAACCGCAAGTTCAGCAGTTCAAACCCACCATCCACCCCTCCATACAGGGTCATTATGAGTCAGAACTGACTCTGTAGCATTTAACAATAACAACAACAAACCTTATAGGAGTAGAGTGCCAGGTCTTTTCTCCAGCAGAACTGATGACCTTTCCGTTAGCAGCTGAGTGCTTAACCACTGTGCTGCCAGGGCTCCTTAGCTAGCTAGTTATGAGACGGACCAAGAACGACGCTGACAAAACTTCAAACTCCACCCTGAAACACTCAACTACTCCTTGGAGCAGGAGCAGTCTTAGTACATTATTCTATAACCAGGGAAAATGATCACACAGCATGGAAACTCTAGGGAATGTGCTAAATGGCATGGTGTTGTAGGATATGCACTAGATTGCTAACCACAAGGCCAGCAGTTCAAACTCACAGTTGCTCCTTGGAAACCCCTTTACAGGGTCGCTATGAGTCAGAACAGACTCAATGGCACTTAGCAACAACAACAATAATCTAACTCCGGAAATTCTAGTGTGGATAAGCACTAGACTGGTAACCGAAAGGCTGGCAGTTCAAACCCACCAGCTGCTCCTCAGTAACCCTATACAGGGTGTCTATGAGTTAGAACCAACTCGATAACACTTAACAATAACATCTAACTCCAGGAAATCGAGCCATACCCAGAAATTAATTCCATCACTTTGACTTGAAATGAACTTTGGTTGGCCCTCACGTTTGTGCTTTCCAAAGGCTCTTTCCCAGAGCCAAGTGTCCTGTTTGGCCGTAGACACAGCTGTCAGTATGGATTCAAGTCAGATAATTTTCATTTTGTTAAGCAGACGGCACTGATGAAGCCTGAAAATAACATTGCAGATAAGTAACGCTGCAATTTTGCATCTGTTCCATGGTCCCATTAATTTCCTTAACTAGAGCTGAGCAGAACAAACAAGTAGGCTGGCCCTTTTTGCATCTTTCACTCATAGTTGAAAACCTTCTGTTGTGATAGAAAGACTGTTGATAATATCATGAACATCTGCTTAGGCTCATTTTGAAACTTACTGGTGATGCTGCTGGCATGTCTTTCCAGAAAGTTCTGTTCTGGCTAAACACTCTAGTTGTTCCTTTCTAAGCCAGAACAGCCGCAAGGAGAGAGTGTCTTGGATCGCTTCCGCCACCAAAATGGTCTAAGCACCACTTCCTAAATGGTGGTTGTCACTGTCCTCCAAAGCTGCGGGGTCTTCCAAGTGCCAATTGGGCAGAAGCCCGAGAAAACAGATGGAATTGGAAATGCCGCCTGAACCACTCAAGCTCCCTCCAGCAGTCTGGGAATTGTGGAGGGAGAATGTTCTAGGCTTGCTGGTCCCCACAGGGGCAGCCCAGGTCTTATTCTTACACCTCTAATGAGCCAGATTGGATTTACATTACCTGTTTTGGAGAAGGAAACTAGAACTTTACATAGAAGGGTAGTTCATCCACAAAGATCCCTGAGAGACTTCTTCCTTCAAAACAGAACTGCATGCTGAAATTCATTCATCTGCCCATTAATTTGTTCAGCAAGCATTTCTTGAAATCTCCTTGAGCCTAGTTCTAGACTCTGGGAACATGAAGATAAAAGTATCTATTTTCAAGTTAGTAATATTTGAATGCAGGATATACGAAAAGAGAGAATTCAATTACATGAGGAGGTGTCAAGAAGTTTTGGAAAAAATGGATTTGGGAGATAATGGAATTTTTGCACACATTTTTGGAGCCCCCTGGTAGAGTGAGAAGTATATGCTAAGACATGCATTCTCAACTCTAAAGTAGGGGTGGGGAACATCTGGCCCGTAGCTCCTGTAACCATTTGGTCTGATCCTGCCAAGACAACCACAGTTCCAACCATCACATTATAGCAGGCTAAAATTTTAAGTTGATAGTTTTGTATGGCCCATGAATGATGTTATAAATATCCAAACGGCCCTTGGCAGAAGAAACGTTCCCCACCCCTGCTCTTAAGGACCAAAGATTGACTTAATATTTATGTTTTCCCAAGTCTCTCTCCCAAATCCAAATCCAAGTGTGCTTTTTCTTTTGCTCTTGGGGTGCAAATGATCTGAGATGTTACTATGACTTGTGGCCCTCCAAAGCTCACTTCTACCTGATTGAATCTTACTCCTTATTCTCTTATTAGGTAAAAAGCAAATTCCATTATCTTCAAGTCAATTCCAACTCAAGTTAATTAACCTTTCTCAGAATAAAAGTGCACCATAGGGTTTCCCAGGCTAAAATCTTTATGGATGCAGACTGCCACACCTTTCTCCAAATGAGCAGTTGGGGGGTCCAAACCAAGAACCTTTCGGTTAGCAGCCAAGAGCTTAACCACTGTGCCACCAGGGATCCTTTTTTCTTTAGGGGGAATTTAAGTTTCTCTTTGTAAGGATGCAGAGAAAAGATTAAGTAACACAAGAAGAGTGTACAAGAATTGTGAGTCTCATGAGAAGAGCTTCTAGCCCCAACTGAGGAGCCAAGAAGACTTCCTGAAATAAATGCAAGACAGATATTTGTTCAAATGTGCAAGGGTTTGAGATGTTAGAAAAGTATTTGGTAAGTCATTGCAAGTGATTTGGAGAGTGAGAAGTTAGGTTGGGGTGGGATGAGGTGGGAGAGCGTGACCTTCTGAAGAGACAGAGATTCCAGCTCAACTCATGTAAAGGAACCATTCTTTATTTTTAAGGCACTGGAAAACTTAATGATAAGCTTCAGGTAAGGCAGTACCATAATCAAATTAATAGTTCAAAATTATTCTCAGGGGAAAAAGAGGTGAAATTCATATAAAGACAGAACTAGAAAAAAATACATGGCGATCAGGGAGGGTCCCAAGATGAAGACTGGATGTGTACTGAAAAGCAATTTAGTGTGGTAAATTGGGCAGAGACAAGATGGCTCTCCTCTAGAGCAGGTGGCAGTGGAACACCCTGAGAAACTGGCCTTGTGGCAGATAGGCTGTAGGAGTCTGAGTAAGACAATGTACAAACCACTGCCACCATCATCCAAGAAATAAGCTAGACTAATTAATCAAACCTATTGAATCACAGCATCCACGCTAGGCTTTCTAAAGAGTAATTAATAGTCTTTTTCTTTCCAAAAGTTTTTTATTATGAAATGTTACAATATATACACAAGTAGAGGGAAAATAGTGTACTAAACCATAAAGCATTATCCAGCATCAGTAATGATTACCTTGTGATCAGTATTACTTGAACTGTACTCTACCTACTCATCTATACACTGAGTTATTCTGAAGAAATTACAGACATTATGTGATTCCATCTGGTAAGGATATTTAATATATCCCTTAAAAAGAGTTTTAAAATAATACCATGTTTTAAAATATTAGTAATTCTTAATATCATTGACTATCTGTTCAAGCATGTACATTTCCCTGATGATTTCCACATAGGTGCCTCTCTCTCTCTCTCTCTCTCTCTCTCTCTCTCCCTACAGAGAGGGGGGGGGAGGGGGGGGGGGTGTCCTGGGGTGGCGCTGTGGGTTAATGCGCCAGACTGCAATATATGTGTGTGTGTGTGTGTGTGTGTGTGTGTGTGTGTTTTATGACTCAGGATCCAAAAAATATCTCATTGTTTTTGGTTGCACTGTTTGTGTTGTTGTTGTTGTTGTTGTTGGGTTTTTGTTGCTTCTGGTCATTATTTGTTGAAGAAATCAGAGACCAGCTTCCATTTCTGTCACAGCTTTATGTCTTCTTCCTGTTCTGTCCCCAAACGTGGTCACAGCAGTGTGTCTTTCTTAGCTAAGATACTGACGTGTTCTTGATCTTAGTCACCTTTACTATCAAAACTCACAGGGTGACCTAGCAATTGCATCCTAGTTACAGTGAGGTAACAGATGTCTCTTAAGAAAGTCACTGTGTGAGGCCACTTGAAACCTAAACCTACTGTTTCATACCTGTTTACTTATTCTCAAGTGATTTTGTCATCTGTTATGCAAGGTGCAGGATTGACCAAAAATAATACAGGATACTCACTCTGGGTTATCTAAAGAATGAACTAATAAGAACTCAGGTCTCCTTTGTCTCCTAGCAGGTGGGACTATACCCAAACTTAGATTCTTATGAGACCAGCGGTTGTTTTCACCTGGACTAAGGAGTCATGATGTGGAGCTATAGGATAAGTACTGGACTGCTAACCACAAAGTCGGGGGTTCAAACCCACCAGCCATTCCTTGGAAACCCTATACAAGATTGCTATGAGTTAGAACCAACTCAGTGACACTTAGCAACAACAAAGAAAACTCAAACTTCCTCAGGACCCAAGGTCTCCTGGTGCTGGGCAACAGCATTTCCGGACTACTCCCATGGATAGCTGATCACATTTAAAAATCCAGAATGTTTAGTGCCCATTGGCAAGGTTATGTTCATGCTTGCCTGCTATGGAAGGGCAGAAGGGGCCAGGATCCCACCACTGGCATATACATGTAACTGAATGGCCAGTAGAGTGCCCAGCAGTGACTAATGTTTATGCCAGGATTTACTAATCAAAGATATTATCCACATTTTTTTTTCAGTTGGTGATGCAGACTGCAAACTATCCAACAAGACGTGCACCTGCTACATTTATATCAAAGCTAATTCCAAAGATTGATGATAATTCATTGTTGTATTATTAGGTGCCATGAAGTTGGATCTGACTCATAGTGACCAGATGTACAACAGAACAAAACACTGCCCAGTCCTGGGCCAGCCTCACACTTGTTTGAGTCCATTGTTGCAGCCGCTGTCAATTTATCTCATTGAAGACCTTTCTCTTTTTCGTTAACCCTCCACCTTACCAAGCATGGGGTCCTTCTCCAGGGACTTCTGATAACATGCCCAAAGTATGTGAGATGAAGTCTTGCCATTGTTTTTAGGAGCATTCTGGCTATAACTCCCAACACAGATTTGTTCATTCTTCTGGCAGCCATATTATTCGTCAGAACCATAATTCAAAGGCATCAATGTTGCTCCAATCTTCCTTATTCATTGCATGCATACAAAATGGATAAAAATATCATACCTTGCATCAGGCAGCTTAGTCTTCATTGACTTTAAAGAGACCTTTGCAACAATTTTGCTCAGTGCAGTACATCATTTGATTTATTGACTACTGTTTCCATGAGTATTGATTGTGAGTCTAAGTAAAATGACATATCATAGTGTAGAAAAGTTCAGACTTTTTATCTGCATCCATTACCTTATCACCCTGTATTCTGATACTTCTCGTAGTAGCCCTGTAGCAGACCATCCCCAGCCTGGTAACCACAACTTAAGCAGTTGCCTGGGAGAACTTTTGGGAATCATCAAACATTAATTGAAGGCCTGATATGAAGGCTTCTCAGCTGCCATTATAAATTTGAGTCTAATATTAGAGATTTTTATAGTCTAAGATGTTTATTTAAGCAATGCAATGTGTGGTATAAGGTCTCTAATTTTCTAGGTACAAAGTTTATTAAGTATAGAAACATTCAAGAGGTAGAATTCCCACTCTATGGTCATAAGAGAGGCAGTCACTTGAACAGAACAAGGGGATACTAAATGGTTTAGAATCAGGAAAGGTGTATGCCAGGGCTGTATTCCTTCACCATATTTATTCAATGTGTATGCTGAGCAAATAATCCAAAAAGCTGGATTACATGAAGAAGAACGTGGCATCAGGATTAGAGGAAGACTCATTAACAACCTACAGAGGATACAACCTTGCTTGTTGAAAGCAAAGAGGACTTAAAAGACTTACTAATGAAAATCAAAGACCACAATTTTCAGTATGGATTGCATCTCAATGCAAAGAAAACAAAAATCCTCACTACTGGACAAATAAATAACATCCTGATAAATGGAGAAAAGATTGAAGTTGTCAACGACTTCATTTTGCTTGGATCCACTTTCAACACTCATGGAAGCAACAGTTAAGAAATGAAACAACATTACTCTAAACAAATCTGCACAAGACCTGTTTAAAAGTGCTCAAGGGCTATGTTTGAGGACTCTGGCATGCCTGACCCAAGCCATTGTATTTTCTCATATGCATGTGAAAGTTGGACAATGAATAAGAAAGATCATAGAAAAAATTATGCATTTGATTTATGGTATTAAAAAAGAATGCTGACAGGAGTTTGAGTCCCTGTGGGTCCAAGCGTTGCAGACCGTCCAAACCATAGGCTCTGAGGATCAGACTTCAGCCACCTAGCAGACATAGCAAACTGTCCCTCATCTGATTATTCAGTTATGCTTGTTAGTAATCGCATACATGAGCCCTGGATATCCACAGATAAATGTAAAAACCTTCCCTAAAAGCCGAGACTGTAAATTCCAAAAAGGCAAAGTTCCCCCCCCCCCAAAAAAAAAGCTAAAGAGGATAGAGAGAAACACTGTTAACTGATGATATATGGAGGGGACTATAATCAATGTAATGAAACAAGTCATATGAATGGTTGAATGTGAAATTGATGATGTGCCCTGTAAACTTTCACTCAATCCACAATAAAAACCTTAAAAAAAAAAAGAATACTGAAAGTGCCATGGACTGCCAAACGAACAAACAAGTTTGTGTTGGAAGAGTGCTTCTTAGCGGCAACAATGGCAAGACTTCATCTCTCATACTTAGGAGATATTATCAGAAGGAACCAGTCCCTGGAGAAGGACATTGTGCTTGGTAAAGTGGAGGGTCATTAAAAAAGGAAGACGCACAATGAGATGGATTTACACCCTGGCAGCAGCAATTGTGAGGATGGAGCAGGACCAGGCATTGTTTCTTTCTGTTGTGCGTAGGGTTGTTGTGAGTTGGAACTGACTCGATGACACCTAACAACACCACGGCCATAAGTAAAGTAAATGCTAGCAGGAATGGACATACCATTCCCACAATTCTCTTTAGACCTTTCATTTTATATTCAGAGTAATTTTTCACCACTCACACAGATAATTGGATTGTAATTCATGACTTTCCTTCTTCCTTAGTTTTAGGATTTCATTGTGTAAATGAACAGCCACTCACTGCAGTATTGTGTGACTGTGTTAATGCTTCCCTGTGTAAAAGTTGACTGTTTTGTTAAAGTGGCTACTGCACCATTTACTTGTATCCTTAGGAACAGAAACGATACAGTTCCTTAACCATTCACAGCTTCCAGGCCTAAGGAATAAAAAAGAAAAGAAATGATCAAGAACTTTAAGCATGCCATAAGCTAAGAACACCTTTTGAATTCTAAGACTTCGTATTTGCAATCCTGACATACTCAAATCATCACTCCAATGATATCAGTCATTTGGGCCAATGCTTTTGGCAGAACACTTTCCCTCATACTAATGATTAATAACCCAAGTGAGTTCTTGACTCTGTGGAAGCCTATGGTATATGACTGCTTGGTATATATTGCTGAAACAGCCAAAAACACCTCTTCATTTCAAGAATAGAGGAGAGGCAATTATGCAGTGTTCTGACTTAATATAAATTACCTCCTCAATAGGACTTACTCTTTAGGACAAAATTAGTGGGATGGTATGTAAGGGAGAAGCCCCACTTAACTAAGTTATGAAATCATTTGCTTCAATTCTGAGCAAAGTGAACTTTCTATATTAAAAGTTGGCTTACTTGTCCTTCAGCAAATGAATGGATAAGAAAACTGTGTCCAGATACACAATGGGATATTACTCAGCCATAAGGAAAAATGGAGTCCTGGTGTGGCGCTGTGGGCTAATGCGTCAGACTGCAGTCATTGGAACTGCAAGGTCGGTGGTTCAAGCTCACCAGATGTTCCTTGGAAACCCTATGCAGGGTCACTAAGGGTCGGAATCAAGTTGATGGCACTTAACAACAACAACAATAAGGAGAAATAAAATCTTGATATGTGCCACAACATGGATAAATCTTGAGAACACTGAGTGAAATAAATCAGGCATGAAAGGACAAATACTGTTGATCTCATACTTATGAAATCAGCAAATATAGAAACCAAAGCTAATTTATGATTATCCAGGATAGGAGGAAGGGAAAAGAGGGAGTTACTGTTTAGGGAGTACTGACTTTAAATTAATCTTGGTGGAAGAAGTCAAAAAAGTACAGTGACAATGAGTGTGCCACATGAAAATTATAATCAATGTCACAGCGTTATTATGCATGTAAAAGTTGTTGCATTTGCAGATGTTACATACAGTCCTACCACACACAAGTTGACTTGATTGTAAAGCCCAAAATAAAAATTCAGAGACCCAATCTCTTGTTTACCCCTGAATGACTCTTCTCCTACTGACTGCTCAGCCATGTCTTCATTCACAGTTATTTATTGCTCACCTACAGTTCCCATGGTAAGCACTGTACTAGGTACAGAGACACACCAGTGGGGTGGGTCCCTCACAGATTTAAGTCACAAATCATCTGGCAGTGTTCCCCTTCATTGGTACTGATGATGACTACATCCCTGTATTAGAATGTAATATCCTATTACGGAAATGCTACTTCCCCAAATAATGATTTTCTGAGACATAATGTTTTGATGATGCCGTTTTGAATTTCCTGTTTTATGTATGAGTGTGCATCTTATTGCTCTGCTTTCTTCCAAAGAAACCAATTATGGCTGCTTGGCATTTATTGCAGATGAGCAAGAAAGTTCCGGAGCGATTATTTACACCGTGGAGCTTAAGCGCTATGGGGGGCCCCTTGGCATCACAATTTCGGGAACTGAAGAGCCATTTGATCCTATAATCATTTCAAGCCTCACAAAAGGGGGATTAGCTGAAAGGTAAAATTTGAAGGAATTGCTACAATTACTTGTGTCTTTGATGGGCTTCTTTCTTCATAACCACATAAAAGCATGCTCTCTACTGCTGCTTGATTATCTGTTAATTTTTCTCAAATCTACACAAAAGATTGCTTTTAGAGCATGAGAAATCTTAGGAAGAGCTCCTCTTTGACTTTGAGGGGCATCTTCCAGACAGTAAAAGATGTCTTTGATATTACTCTCCAGAAATGTAGACACTGACCACAATCGACTGGACGTAGATTTCTATTGTGTCCATTTTGAGTGAAGGAGACTAAAGTTCAGAGAGGTTAAAAGGCTTGTCCAATTCAATTCAGTAAACTTTTACTGAGCCTGTTTTACCTGACAGGTACTGTGCATAACTTCAGGAATGAAGGTGAAACAAGATTTGTCTTCAAAGATTTCAAGAAACAAAGTGTAATGACCTATCTTAAAGATGTCTTATAATTTGAAATGTTCATTTGCCCCTCTGACCATGATAAACTGCTCCCCAGTACCCGACTCTAACTGCATTTTGCTGAAACGTGTTGCGAAGCATATTCCAAACACCCTAACAAGACCTGACCTTCAGTAACCTAGCTTGGGAGTACACAATGCATCCATCCTTCATGATGACACGTGGAGACAAGAGACATAAAACTCCCGAAGTTTGGAACTAGAAGATTCCTTAGAAATCAATGAGTCCAACACCTTCATCTAGCAGATGAAGGGACTTGAGGTCACTGAAAGAGTTACCCTGTGGAATTTAATATGTGATATTAACAGAGATGCTCACATGGTATTCTATAGGCCTCCTCCTCAATTGTAGTCCTAGGTAATTTTATTAGGGCAACAACAAGGAAAAGATTAATATTATCATTATACTCAACATATATATTAAAATGCTCAGCATATATTATTATACTCAACATATATATTATAATACTCAACATATATTATTATACTCAACATATATATTATAATACTCAACAGCCTACAGGTAAAATAGATTCATACACTGGATGTTCTTTATGAAAGAATGAAGAACTTGTCTCTCTTTTTTTTTTTTTATTTAAATAGGAAAAAAACAATTCTTGAAAGAGGATACATTGGTGGACTTGTTAAGCAGCCCCTCAGAACTAGTCTGCCTTTGTGTCACCTCGGTTGTCCCAGTTCTGCTGTCCAGCACACTACTCACGGTCCCCTGAAGCAGCAATCTGTGTTCAAAGCCCAGTCACAGCAGGTCTCTGGATTCACTCCAATGCTCATTGTATTCCATTTCCATGAAGTCCAGGAGCACATCAGACTCCATCTCTGTGGCATTCAACCCAAGTGTCAACAGCTGGGGTTTTTGTTTTTTGGTGTTTCTTTTTTGCATCCCTGAGCTACTTTGCAATGATTCTACTCCTTCCCAATCTTATGCCGCCAAACAAAGTTAGATAGGGAGAACATCAGAATTATGAATTCCAACCTGCTGGTCAGAATTGGTGTGATGAGACAAGAAGGAAAATGGTCAAATGTTTAGTAATTTATTCATCAATAAATTAATGTATTATCTTTTTCCTGTTCCAAGCAGTGTGCTAAACCTGTCACATGGGTTTCCTTGTTTAATCTGCATGGATACCCTATAACATGATTAACACCACTTCAGGAAACTGACACTCAAGAGAGGTTACACAAAGCAGTGCTCAAGGCACCCAGGTCGCACATCTGATAGTGGCAGCACTGGATTCAAACATATACTCATGGATTCCTGAGTTCAGCCTCCTTCAATTCTTAGAATCATCCACAAAGTCTTGTGTGTGTCCCTTTCTTTCTGAACCTCACTTACGGTGAACTCAGGTACTAAAGGTGTTGTTGTTGTTGTTAAGTGCCGTCGAGTCGGTTCCGACCCATAGCGACCCTGTACAGGGTTTCCGAGGGTGTAAATCCTTACGGGAGTAGAAAGCCTCATCTTTCTCCCGCGGAACGGCTGGTAGTTTCGAACCGCTGACCTTAAGGTTCGCAGCCCGATTCGTAACCACTACGCTACCAGAGTAAAAGACCTTAAATCTGTAGAAAGAAGGAATATTCCATGCTAAATGTTATGTATGGTTCATTTCCTTGTGCCTTTTGAGGGGATTATCTGATAACTTAGGTTTCTTGGGATTTAAAAACCACACAAGTCCATTTAAAACACTAATTAAAACCATTTTTCCTAATAATATGTATTTGAAATTGAAAAAATAATTCACAGCAGATACAATTATAACACTGCCCAAAAGACTAGAAGAAGTGACCTTAAGAGACCCTTGCCAAGTTTTTATGAGTGTGTGGAGAATGGCGAGGGATTTCTCTTCAATAGTATGCAAGACTTGTTTTTATGTTGTCTGTACTGTTTGGTGTTTCAGAACTGGTGCCATCCATATAGGAGACCGAATCCTCGCCATCAACAGCAGTAGCTTGAAAGGAAAGCCTCTGAGTGAAGCCATCCACTTGTTACAGATGGCGGGAGAGACTGTCACTTTGAAAATTAAGAAACAGACAGATGGTGAGTGGGTCGAGAGTCACAACTAAGGATTTCTAGTGCATTTCCTTTCCTAAAAGAATGTGCACGTCTATATGTGTATTACTATGGAAATAACTCCAGCCACAGAGTACTTGAGGATCTTTTTAGTCAGACCAAATTTGCTTCTTAAATTCCTTTTCTGTCTTTAAAGCCCAGTCTGCATCAAGTCCTAAGAAATTCCCCATTCCCAGCCATTTGAGTGATCTGGGGGATGTGGAGGAGGACTCTTCTCCAGCTCAGAAGCCAGGCAAACTCTCCGACATGTACCCCTCTGCAGTGCCCAGTGTGGACAGTGCTGTTGAATCATGGGACGGCTCTGGAATAGATGCCAGCTATGGGAATCAAGGTACGTCTTAGTCTTGGGATGGGGAACAGAGGACTTGTCACTGCTGCACCCCATGTTTCTCAAAGATTCACCTTATGCTCCAAGAAGAGAATATCTCTATTTAACTCATGTCTACAGCAATGGAACAATATTGAACATAATGGATACTTTTCCTCATTCAGCTGGCTTGACATTTCTGTCTTCCTAATGTTGGTGTAGGGAGCTCTGGTAGCGTAGTGGTTACGAATCGGGCTGCGAACCTTAAGGTCAGTGGTTCGAAACTACCAGCTGCTCCGTGGGAGAAAGATGAGGCTTTCTACTCCCGTAAAGATTTACACCCTCGGAAACCCTTTACAGGGTTGCTATGGGTCGGAACCGACTCAACGGCACATAACAACAACAACAACAACAATGTTGGTGTAAGGAGTTCAGGTAGTGTAGTGTTTACAAATCAGGCTGCAAACTGCAAGGTCAGCAGTTCGAAACTACCAGCTGTTCCACGGGAGAAAGATGAGGCTTTCTGCTCCCATAAAGATTTACAACCTCGGAAACCCTGTACAGGGTCACTATGAGTTGGAACCTACAACGACAACAATGTTGGTGTGGTGCTGTGGGTTAATGTACTGGACTGCAAGGTCAACAGTTCAAGTTCACAGAGATTCCTTGGAAACCCTATAGAGGGTCGCTGTGGGTCGGAACCGACTTGATGGCACTTAGCAAAAACAACAATGTTGAAGCTGTGAGCATTTATCAGATTCGAACAGGCCCCTATTAGAGCTACTGATGGCCGCATTCTCAGTTTGTACTTGTTCTTCAACCTTAGATTAATATGAGGCAAATCTTATATTAAAGTAGCTCACTGAAGGGAATCCCCATTGTCTTCTTTTTAGCAAGCTTTCCACAGAGACAAATTGGGGAGTGCTGAAAGTGTCCATAAGAGATCAGCCACTGATTTGTAGCCTCATTTATTTCTGCCTCCTCCTGACTTTATATAGAAATCCATAGGGGGTTCCCCCATAGTCGTTATTAGGAAGTTGTAATCATAATATATAGATCACAGTCAGTTTTTCTTCACAGATACCATCTTCATGTGAAGAAGTACAAACCCAATCTACATTAAAACTTTAACCTCACACACAGGATATAAACCCACAAAAGTATAGACTTTGTGTGAATCTTGCCACAGGACTGTATACTTCGAAATGTTAAAATGGCAAATCTTATGTAGTATATATTTTACCACAGTTCTTAAAAAATTATTGGACTGAGCGCAGAGCAGAAACTAAAAACTTCTTTTAAAAAATCTGTTTCTTCCCGGCAAGAGCACCAACGAGCCAGCCACAGCAGAGAAGACTTTAAGAACTGTTTAACACTTAGGGAACTGGATAAACCCCAGAGACATTCTGCTGCTTTGCTTGTCGGGCGTGGGGAATGGGGAGTTAATAGATGTTACTGATTTTGCAATCGTCCATCAACTATCATAGGTTTTATCCCCTGTTAAGTTTTCAGAAGCTAGGCAAAGCATTGCAGTGCCTGGCCCTCAAACGTGCCATGTGCCTTTGCTCTCAGGTCAAGAATCACTGCGCAAACAGGAATTGTTACCTTTTTTTGCCCTGCCCATCATGTAAATCAAATGTCTAGAGACATTAGTCTCGCTCATATGATCCGAGAGTAAATAGACAAAGGCTCACAAAACAGACTAAATGCTTTAGAGAAAGGAAGACCGCTTAAGGGAAATAAGACCCAATATATCCAGACTACACTCCCAGCTAAGGTTACTCAAGGTATAAGTAGATTTGTGTTATCTTTCAGTAACCCAGAAATTAATTGGAACTTAATCCAACAGCATTTTAGGAGGTTGTGGAACAATATACACTTGTCTGGGGATATTCATCAGCTACATGCTCAAATTTATGATATAAGTAATTCTCAAAGTGAACACTGAGTGGCTACTAATTTGCTATCCCTGCTAGAGAGTAAGATCCCCTAAGAACTTGATTGAACCTCAGCATAGTGATCCTGCTTGGTCACCTTAGAGCAGGTGGTGGGCTGGCAACATCGGGCACATGGGGTCCCCAGCTGATCTCCTCCCTCCCTGTCTTCCTTGGATGGTGGCTGTTTATGCTGGACATGTGGCCAGAGACAGGTAAGGATCACGTGGAACCTCGGCTACTTAAGACAGAGCCATTGCCATGCTGCAATGAGTCTCAATGACTGGTAAGACTGAGGAATTCGCACTGACCACCTAAGACAGGCAGCGTCCCTTAAACAATCAATAAATAAGGAGGATTCAGATGCAGACCGTGCAGACCCGGTCAGGAGGCCAAGCCCCTGTGGGCCCAAGCGTTGTTGACCGTCCAAACCATAGGCTCTGAGGATCAGAATCTAGCCACCTAGTAGACATAGCAAACTGTCCCTCATCTGATTATTCAGTAATGCTTGTTAGTAATTTCATACATGAGCCCTGGATATCCACAGACAAATGTAAAAACCTTCCCTAAAAGCCAAGACTGTAAATTCCAAAAAGGCAAGTCCCCCCCCCCCATCCAAAAAAAAAGCTAAAGAGGATAGAGAGAAACACTGTAAACTGATGATATATGGAGGGGATAATAATCAATGTAATGAAACAAGCTATATGAATGGTTGAATGTGAAGCTGATGATGTGCCCTGTAAACTTTCACTCAATGCAAAATAAAAACATTCAATGAAAAAAAAAATCTGTTTCTTTTCTAATAACATATAGCATCAAAAAAGAAGTGTGTCAGAAAATTTTCATGACATTATCATTTTATTTGTATTTCATCTGAGTCTTCTTTTCTCTCAAATGCCTTGTACAAATGTAAATCCTAACCTTCAAACCCCTTTTTTGCTCTGATTTTCCTCAGCTAAAGAATGAAATACCTAAGTTTGGAAAGCTCATGTTTGAGTGTGAAAATTGCTTTGTAAATGAGCTTGTGACAAGTTAGCTATGCCCTCAAAGAACACTCTCGTTGCTCTAAGTGGATGGGTTACCAGAGGACACTCTGGTTAAGGAGACAACAAATGAAATCCTATCAGAGTCGACCCTGAGAGATTATGCAAATTACATTTGTTGGTAAAAACGAGTTGCTTGCTATTTGAAATGCAGAGACTTTTTGTTACACACGGTTTCTTATGAGGAAACACTTTTGCTTGTTTTATTTTGTGTTGTTGTTGTTGTTAAGTGCTGTCAAGTTGGTTCCAACTCATAGTGACCCTGTATAGGGTTTCCAAGGAGCAACTGGTGAGTTTGAACTGCCAGCCTCGTAGTTCAAACCAATCTTGAGGTCGAGTGCGTATCTTACGGCTCCACACCAGATAGATGCTGTTGATTTTAATGTCTTCTGTCCCATAATGTGATGTGTCAAAACTTAGCTACTCTATCCCTTTGCACCACAAGACCCGAGCCATATAAGAACCTTTCCCCTCATTGGTAAAATAATGGTGTTATTGTTTTTGTGTGCCATGGAATCCGTTCCAACTCATAGAGACCCTGTATGGTGTTTCCGAGGAGCAGCTGGTAAGCTGAACTTGCAGTCCAACACATTAACCCACAGCACCACACTAGAACTCCAAAGTAATGATAGCCTTTTTTATTTATGGAACATTTTGAAAACTGGAAATCCTTGATAGGGAATAGTTGTCATTATGCTATTTAATTTGGATCTTAGTAATTAGAAATATTTAAGAAGTTACAGAGATAAGAGATAAGTAGAAATAAGAGCAATCAAGGCAGAATGTTGTTGTAGTTAAGTGCCATCAAGTAAGTTTTGCCACATAGGAAACATGTGCAAAGCAGAATGAAACACTGTCCTGTCCAGTCCTGTGCCATCTCAAAATTGTTTTTACATTTGAGCCCATTGCAGCTACCTCTGTGTCAATCCATCTCTTTGAGGGTCTTCCTCTTTTTTTGCTGACTCTCCACTTTACCAAGCATGATATCCTTCTCCCAGGACTGGTCCTTTCAAATAATATGCCTGAACTATGAGAGATGAAATCTCACCATCCTGACTTCTAAGAAGCATCTGGCTGTACTTCTAACACAGATTTGTTTGTTCTTCTGGAAATCCATGGTACTTTCAATATTCTTCTCCAACACCATAACTCAAATGCATCAATTTTTCTACAGTGTACCTTAATTCAGTGTACAACTTTCATATGCACATAAAGTGACTGAAAATACCATGGCTTTGGTCAGGCGTATTTTAGTCCTCAAACTGACATCTTTGCTCTTGAACACTTTTAAGAGGTCTTGTTCAGTAGACTTGCCGAATGCAATAGAACGTCAAAGTCTGCTGAAACAAGAGAATAGTAATAATTCCTTACTTGGTAAACATTTCAGAGTTTACCCAGCACTTTTACATAGGTAATCTCTAGTGATTTTCATAACCAGCGTGGAAGTCAGAGGGCCAGTGTTAATCACAGAATTTTGATGTTAGGAGAGGCTTTAGAAGTCACTTTGTCTGAAGTCCAGTGTGTCACGTGATGCTCTCCCCAGCTTCACTGCTAACAGTCATGCTGCGCGGGCTTCAGGATCTGGAATGACACATTCTCCAGACTGCTGAAGCTGCTCTCTCATCTCCATGTACCTCTGATAGCTCGAAGCACTCTCTTGTATTGAGCTGAAATCTGTCGGCTTGGAGCTTGTCTTTTAGTCCTAGCTCCACCCTCAAGGTCACTCAGAACTAGACTACTGTCTCCTCCACTTGACAGCCCTTCAGATACTTAAGATGCTATTCTGTCTCTTTAGAGTCTTTTCTTCTCCAAGCAAAATAGCCCCAGTTTCTTGAACTGTCACTCACAATAGATTATGTTTTAATATTGTTATCATCCTAGGGCCTCTCTTCTGAATATGTTCAAGTTCAACTGTACCTATTAAAGTCTAGTGCTCAAGAGGGAGGCATACAAGAGGCTGACAGCCCAGAGCAAAGCAAGCCTGTTACCTTCCTGATTGAAGATAGTAGAAGCTACCAATGTAACCTAACTTCATGAGAATTGGGGTAGTCACATCAGATCTGTCACTCCTCTTGGCCTTAATGTCAAAACAATTACAAAGTCTTTCTTTTAAACTGCACCTCTTGTGTTAAGCTACACCTCTTCAGTCTGTGCTAGTGAAGTTGGGGTTTTAAAAACAAGTCATGTTGCTGTTGTGTGCCGTGGAGTCACTTCCAACTCATAGTGTTTCCAAGTCTGTAACTCTTGGTGGAAGCAGATAGTCTTAATCTTTCTCCTGTGGAGCAGCTGGTGGGCTTGAACCATCGAGCTTGTGGTTCACAGTTCAGTAGGCAGCCTACAGAGCCACCACATTTCCTGACCTAGTTTCTTTTTTTTTCTGTTACATTATCATTTTGTTAGATATAGCTTATCTCTCCAGCCTCTCAGCAAGTTCTCGATCACATAGCAGGAAGATCTTTCTGTTCTGTTTACATCAGTTGCCCCCGTGCCAGTAGGATGCTGGCACTGGGGCAACTGATGTAAACAGTTGTAAAATGCACATCCTCCTCCAAGGGTGGGGAATTGAGCTCTTTGTTGTGACATTTCTTCTCTTCTGACATTCGCCAAAATGTCAGACTTGCTCCACTCATTCATTCAGCAAATTTGAAATAGAAGCCACAATATAGGACAAGTTTAAGATGAGTATAGAGTCCTGGTGTGGCACTGTGGGCTAATGCGTCAGACTGCAAAGTCATTTGAACTGCAAGGTTGGTGGTTCAAGCTCACCAGCTGCTCCTTGGAAACTCTATACAGGGTTGCTATGGGTCGACTTGAGACAGCACTCAATAACAACAATAAGATGAGTATACACTGGTAGACAAAACACACAATCGTCCCCATTCTCATGCAAGATGTTACCCAGCTGAAGGCCAGGTGGTAAGCAAGTAAACTAGTAAGTAAGTACACATGGTGCTAAATATTATTTAGTCAAGGGAGAGAAAAATAAGATGGAGTGAGCAAAGCTAATGGGGAAAGATGGAAAGAAATCCTACTATGAGAATGAACCTCAGTTCTATTGTGGAGTTCTTTAGAGGTTGAAATTTCTTCTTGTTTACCTCTGGGTTAATGTTTTCCATTCCTCTTTCTCTCAATTTGTATATTGATGCCCTTATGGTATGGCACTGTAAGATAAACACTGAACTGCTAACTGCAAGGTCAGTGGTTCAGACTCACCAGCCACTTCTCGGAAACTCTATGAGCCTCAGAAAAATATTATGAAGGCATTGGCCTAAAACCAGGCTCCAGGAATTGACTGAATACAAGTAGAAATCTTTTAACAAACTGATGCAGCACTGGAGACACTCACTCATCTATGCCAAGAAATTTGGAAGACAGCTTCCTGGCCAAATTGGAAGAGATCCGTATTTGTACCCATTCCAAAGAGAGGTGACCCAACATAATGTGGAAACCATTGAACAATGTCGTTGATATCACATGCAAGTAATTCCAGTACCATCAGTTCTTGATCATATGCTACCTCTTGAAATGTTTGAACAGCAGCCATTTCTTTTTGTCTAGTGACTGTGTATACATCTTCTTTTGATGCTTTCTTCTTCACTCAATATTTTGCCCATTGTTGTTGTTGTTAAATGCCACTGAGTTGTTTCCAACTCATAGTGACCTCTAAAGGGTTTCTGAGGAGTGGCTGGCGAGTTTAAACTGCTGACCTTGTGGTCCAAACCAGTCTTGCAGTCCAGTGCTTGTCCTACAGCACTACACCAGGATTCCCTTTTGTCAATAGACACTTTCAATATTGCAAGTCAAGGCTTGAATATTTTTCTTCAGTTCTTTCAGTTTGAGCAATGCTGAGTTTGTTCTTCCCTTTTGGGTTTCTAAGTTCAGATCTTTGCACACTTCATTATAATACTTGATTTTGTCTACTCAGGCTGCCCTTTGAAATTTTCTGTTCAGCTATTTTACTTTCTTCTTTCTTGTCTTCGTAATGACCTTTTGCTTTCTTCCTGTATGAGGCTTTTGATGTCATCCAACAGTTCTTCTGGTCTTCAGTCTTTAGTGTTTAATATATCAAATCTGTTCTTCAGGTGGTCTCTAAATTCAGGTGAGGTAATATTCAAGGTCATATTTTAGCACTTGCTTTAATTTTCTTCATTTTTCCCATCCCTAGTTAGATTGTTGTTGTTAAGTACCATCGAGTTGGTTCTAACTCATAGTGAACCTGTGGTTTCCTAGGAGTGGCTGGTGAGTTTGGAATGCCAACTTTGCTATCAAACTAACCTTGTGGTCCAGTGCATATCCTACAGCACCACACCAGGGCTCCATATAGTTAGATTTGTTGTTGTT
>NW_006408551.1:17098156-17106584 GCF_000296735.1 Chrysochloris asiatica | reverse complement strand
TGTTCCCATGTTCTGTTCAAACAACTGCTTCTTGGTCTAGGTACAGATTTCTTAGAAGTACAATTAAGTGTTCTGGAATACTCATACTTCTCAATGTTGATTAGTTAATGATTTATTTAATTAGTATATTTGGGTTGTTTTTTCCCCAAAAGAATTGTTTTAGATTAGATTTATTTATTAGTTCTGCTATGTTTCTGAGTTTTAAAAAATTAACTTTTACTTTAAATTTTTATTAACTTTGTTCAAGTATTCATAGATTATTTTTTGTTCCTTTTCTACTTGAATAGGTGCTTTCTTGTGGTTTTCATAACAATGATAACAATTGATTAAAGATTCCAACAAAAAAAAGTCAGAGTCCAACTTTCTTTTATATATATATGTATGTATATATATATATAGTTGTTAAGTGCCATTGAATCAGTTCTGACTTGTAGAGTAGGGTTTTCAAGGAGCGGCTGGTGAGCTTGAACTGCAGAACTTGCAGTTCAAACTGACCTTGCAGTCCAGTGCATTAACCCACAGCACCACACCAGGACTCCAGATATGCTTATATATCCCACAAATATATAAGAGTTTGGAAAGAGGATATTTGTGCATAGATAAACCACAGGGAGGAAGCAAGATAACTGTTGTTGCGTGGAAGGGATTGTAATCATTGAGATGAAACAAAGCATATGATTTGTTGAATGTAAAACTGATGATCTTGTTTGTAAACCTTCACTCAATTCACAATCCAAAAAAACAAAAATACAGAGTACAGCGTGCTACATACACACAGTTGCACAGACAAAGAGATTTCACAGTATTCTCCCCATCAAAGGGATGTTATTGTTTCTTCTGCTTCCTTTTCTGATCTTTACAAGTTCATGCGTCTTCTTTTTTTTTATTATTCTGCCTTGCTTAATTTTCCATGAGCTGTTGTATTTCTGCTTTGATCTTTGCTTTATAGAGTTGATGGCTACAGTGTGTATTTATTTTGTGATGATCTATTTGGGCATACTCATCACTTGTTCACTAGCATGTTATCTTTTATCTGCTATTGCTTTGCTCCTCTGTGCCCTTTCTTTTCTTGTAGCAATGTAGCATGCAAACAACAATATCCCCCCCCCCCCGTGCCTTTTTTTCTTTTTTTTAAACAATGATGCCTTTTAATTCTCATCTTGGAATGTGATGAGTCTTTCTTGATCTTTGCTAGAGGGCCTGATAAAAAAGAACCCATGTTATATTCCAAGCTAACAAAAATTACCCCTGGTTCACGGTGTTGTGTATACATACGAGTGAATTCTTAGCCATTACTTCTTGCTAGCCAACAGGCGTCAGCCACTGTAGGCTGCTCAAAATGCACATTTCTCCCTGCTCTCCTGCCCCATTGCCAGTGGTGGAATGTCTGTATGCATTGGCATTTAGCTTACCTCTCCAGCTTTGTCCTGGTGCCAAACTGTGTCTAGAACCCTTCCTAGCAGCAGCCCATACAGTTCATGCTCACATTCTAAGCAAAGCTTTACTGTAGTTGCCTCATGTCATGGCCTCTGATTTGGAGGACTGGGTCCACTCTGAAACCTGTAGCCAATACGTATGTCTTCTCAACCTCTTAGCTGTTGTTGTTAAGTGCCATCCAGTCAGTTCCAACCCAAAGCAATCTGTATAGGGTTTCCAAGGAGCGGCTGGTGAGCTTGAACTGCTGACGTTTCAGTTCAAATGACTTTGCAGTCCAGCACATTAACCCACAGTGTCACACCCCTATTTGACCTTTACTAAAATTGACAAGTTTTCTTGTGTATTATGGTTTGAGATGACAGAAATATTCTAGCTTTTTTCAAAGATGAGATTTCAACATTCTATTGTCATCCCTTTTGTTTTGAGGGGCTTTCTGAAACAAGGCAGGCCTATCTTTGCTTTTCCATTTAACCACAATCTCATTTGAATCCTGAGAATATATTTTGGCAAGAGCAATTATAAATAGTTGCACAAATGTATGATTTGATTTTCTCATTCTTAACAAAATTAGGTCTTCAGGAAACAAATTTGGCAGGGCATTATTTGGCTAACTTTCCTATGCTAAAAAGTTGGTTTCCCAAAGTGAAAGTAATGGTAAGAATTGTAGCCCCAAAATTGGAGAGCTAAAGACTGAAGTCCAAACCATTCTTTGACTTCAAACTTTATGCATATGAGCCAACATTATTTAGTTTCCTTTTCTAAATTCGTATTGAATGTGATGAAGAGCTACAAATGGAAGATGTTAGTTTCTACTGTACTGCAGAGTTCTGGTGTGGAGTTGTAGGATGAGCAATGGAATGCAAGGTCGGTTTGAACCGCAAGGTTGGTGGATAACTACTGGGCCACTCTCTGAAATGTCAGTGATTCAAACCCACCAGCTACTCCTAGGAAAGCTTAGACAGTAATTATCTTTATTTATTTTATCAATTTTGAATTTAAAATCTAGTTTCCAGTATCATGTATTTTTTGTTTTGTTTTGTTTTTATTGTATTATTCATTGAAAAGAAATCTGAACTGTATTACTAGCAGATGATTTTTCTCACATCTGGACTGTCTCATTAATTTCATTCATTCCCTGACTCATTGAGACTACAATTCATGGTGGCCCCGTGTGATACAGTAACGGCCCCATTGGGTTTTCTAGGTTGTAATCTTTATGAGAAAAGATCACCAAGTCTTTCTGCCTAGAGCCTCTAGGTGGGTTTGAACCACTAATTTTTCTAATAGCAGCTAAGTACTTAACCATTGTGCCACCAGGGATCTTAAACATCTCAAGGCTATGTTCTTTATCCTACACACCCTGGACTCATTATATTTTAAGTTTCCCATGTTGTTGTTGTTAAATGCTGTCTAATCAGTTTTGACTCATGTTGTAGTTTGTTGTTAGTACTGTCGAGTTGGTTCCAACTCATAGCAACCCTGCATAGGGTACCCAAGGAACAACTGGTGAGCTTGAACTGCCAACCTTGTGGTTTTAGTCCATTGCTTACCCTACAGCACCATAGCAGGTATAGGGTTTTTGAGAACTGGTTGGTGGGTTTGATCTGCTGATCTTACAGTTAGCAGTCCAGTGCTTATCCTTTAGCACCATACCAGGACCCCTTGGTCTTTGGTAATTTGATATCACTAGGTGTTTTTGCTGTATTAATCCAGTAATTCATCATCAATTCTAAATAAATTAAAAAATAGTAATAGGAATCAGCTATGGTACAGTGTTGTGGGTTAATGTGCTGGACTACAAGGTTGGTGTGACCTGCAAGGTTGATGGTTCAAGCTTATCAGCCGCTCCTCAAAAAATCTATACTGGGTCACAATGAGTCAGAACAAACTCCACAGCACTTAACAACAACAATAGTTAAAAGAGGGCACAGTAGCTCTGTAGGATAAGTACTAGACAGCGAGCTACAAGGTCAGCAGTTCAAGCCCACCAGCCTATGTGCAGGAGAAAGATAGGTGTTCTGTTCCTGCAAAAACTTACAGCCTCAGAAACTTAGCACAGCAGGGGTGGGGAACCTCAGCTTGCAGGTTGTATAAAGCCATGAAATCATTTGGTCTGGCCCTGCTAAAGCATCTCAGACAGGACTCAAAATTCAATAAATTTAGGAGCTTTTTTTCATAGCAACAGAAACTTATTTTAAGTGATGTTATAAATATCAAAATGGCCCTTGGCAGATAAAAAGCTTTCCCACCCCTGCTATGGAGTCCTGGTGTAGCGCTGTGGGCTAATGCATCAGACTGCAAAGTCATTTGAACTTCAAGGTCGATGGTTCAGGCTCACCAGCTGCTCCTTGGGAATCCTATACTGGGTCGCTATGGGTCGGAATCAACTTGACGGCACTTAACAACAACAACAACTCCTGCTATACAGGGTCGTTATGGGTCAGAACAAACTTAACAACAACAATAATAAAGAAATATTAGCTTTTATTTACCCCTAGAAAAGATGTCTTTTTCCTGAAGCCAGAATCAGGAATCATTTCCCTATCCCCAAATAAGGAGCTCTAGTAGCGTAGTGGTTTTGAGTCAGGTTGCTAATCTCACATTCAGCAGTTTGAAACTACCAGGTGTTCTGCTGGAGAAAGATGAGGCTTTCTGCTCCTGTAAAGATTTACAGCCTCAGAAACCCTATGCAGGGTCACTATGAGTCAGAACTGACTCCACGGCACATCATCACCACCACCACAGAGCAAACCGTAACCCACTCTATCAGTTGAATTTGGTTCCGCTGAATGAGACAGAATACCCCAACACTGTAGTGATGTAAATAATAAAGTAGGTATTTAAGAGTTGGTATCTGTTTCCATAATGTCATCAGGGACCCATTCTCCTAATGATTTCTGCACAATTATGCTTAGCACTTGACTTTCGTCCTTGGGGTCTCCTCTTGGTCCAAGATAATTACTGGAGCTCCAGCTATTACATTTACATTCCAGGTAGCAAGAAAGAGGGTTGTAAGGAACCTTCCCCAAAGTCCCATTTATATACCACTGGCCCAAACTTTTCGTATAGTTACACCTCACTTCAAGGGAAGCTAAAATATAATCTTATCCTAAGCAGCAGAAAGTCCCGCCAAAAACTAGTAGTGTGTTATGGGGGATAAAGAGGAGAATAAATATTTTTATAACTAACTAGTAGTTTGTTGCAGTTGGCTAACTGCACCATCTTGATCTCCCTGCTCCCACTGAGCTCAGAGAGCCAGGTTCACATTCCATACAGCACAGCAGCAAAGGGAGCGCGTGAG
Organism: Chrysochloris asiatica; assembly: GCF_000296735.1. Lineage (NCBI taxonomy): Eukaryota > Metazoa > Chordata > Mammalia > Afrosoricida > Chrysochloridae > Chrysochloris > Chrysochloris asiatica. Next base: position 17,101,846 of record NW_006408551.1, on the reverse strand, counting down.
TCCTGACAATTCCAAGGAGGAGCTGAATCTCCATGCCTGGTGTTGTTTCCAAACTCACAAATTAGGGAAGAAAAGGAACCAGTGGTAGGTGGGACCAGCAGCATTCCCACAATACTGCTGCCTCCTTCGAAGTGGAGGGGGCAGACTGAACCATCACTACACTTTCACAAGGTCTTTCTTCTGCTGGACCTACATCATCTTTCCCAACACTTCTACCTCCGAAATGCCAGCTCATCCTCTAATTCCAAACTGATTTGTCTCCTTTCATGATCCACTTTCCAATCCTTGTTTTTCCACAACATTGTGCTCAGCTAAAGGGAAGCACAGCACATCAGATTGTTAGAACTCACGTTATATACCTATTTCTTCTCCTGTCTCCCATGCACAGGTTAAACAGCTTTTGAGGGTGGAAACTTGGTTTTATCTCTACATTCCAGCCCTTTTATCATACCTGATGCTTAGTTGTTGTTGTTACATGCTGTGGAGTCAGTTCCGATTCATAGCAACCCTGTATAGGGTTTCCAAGGAGCAGCTTGTGAATTTGAACTGCTAGCCTTGTGATTAGTAGTCTAGTGCTTATCTTACAACACCACACCAGGACTCCATAAGACAGATGCTGAAGAGGTACTCAAATATTTACCCAACTTATAATGCTGAGACCCACTTCCTAGTCTTCCAGTTTTCTAGATGAGGAGCATGGAATTTTGAGAGGTTGCACGCCTCAGTGAGTAGTAAAAAGACTAGATGTGTGTGCTCATTAAAAACTGATTATGTTATTAGTATTTTCATTAGTATGTCTATAGCTACTGTTATCCGTCAGGCTCATGCCAGTCATGTGAGGTACATGGCATTATCCCGTTTTCACACTGAGGCTAATTGTCCAGCGCTACAGAACTGGGGAGAGGCAGAGCTGCCTTGAAACTTAGGTCTTTTCTTCCTGCAACCCCTTTGTCAGGGTCACTGGACTAGGGCAGAGCTGGGACTACACGCCAATCTTCTAACTCACCCACTGACCCAAAGAGACTAGAATTTTATTTCCTTTCATTTCCTGCTTTATGGTAATGCAGTAATCATTTAATCATTGTTGTTGTTGTTATGTGCTATCAAGTTGGTTCCAACTTATAGTGATGCTATATAGGGTTTCCAAGGAGCAGCTAGTGGGTTTGAACTGCTGATCTTGTGGTTAATAATCCAGTACTTATCCAACAACTCCACACCAGGACTCCACATCAGGATTTCATTTAATGTTGCTGCTGTCGTTAAGTGCCGTCGAGTCGGTTCCGACCCACAGAGCCCCTGTATAAGGTTTCCAAGCAGCAGCTGGTGAGCTTGAACCACTGATCTTGCAGTTCAAACGGCTTTGCAGTCTGATGCATTAGTCCACAGCGCCATGCCAGGACTCCCATTTAATAGCGCTTATTAAAACAGGGCATCCTTACTGTGGATAGATATGCCTTTCTGGGTTGATATTTCCCTGGTAATGAGATTGTTTAAACTCAGGATGATAGTCTCACCTAGGACACCAACTACTTACAAACCACAGTTGGAAGAAAACTCAGAAAGTTCACCTGCTCAGTCAAAAATACGTTAGAATTTCTTCCAGGGAACTTAATTGTCGTAGGAGTTTAATGTTCATCTGAAAAGAACACCCCCAGGAGAATACTTTGGTTATTTCCTTTAACATTTGGTTCTTAGGGTGTTAAAGCCAGTTAAGGAAATTGGGGTGCAGGTTTCTCTTCATTGTTTCTGTGTCACAAGAAGTGAGACTTCACTTTTTTGGGGGTGGTTTGTTTGGCTGGAAAAGAGGACATGAGTAACCTGTCTTAAAAGGGCCAGGATGAAGTGGAGTGTGCTCTGTCACACCTCTTTAAGAGAAAAGAAGATTCATATGTGCTTCCTTAATTCAACATATTTAACTAGTACATTCATCACATAAGACTTCTACCCAAATGACTAGCCACACTTCTGTAATTATATGAGAAAAAGAGAATGAACTATTTGTAGTGTATTTCCATCATGTGGCTCCTGGCAGCACTCTGGCTGTATCCTTGATACTGTGTGTATCATCCTTTGAGCATTCGACTTTCCCTAGGCTCTAATTTCTAACAGAAATTCCTGGAGAGTAAACTGGCAGCTACAACGGAAAGAGGATGGAGGTTCCAGCCTCAGAAGAAAGACCTGGAGATCTACTTCTGAAAAGCCAACCATTGAAAATCCTAGGGACCATCATTCCACTCTTGACACCTGTGATTGCCCTAAGTCTGAGTCAATTCAAGAGCAGTTGGTTTCAGTGTACAGCCAGGATGTCCTCAGAGGCCTAACAAGTGGCGGGAAAGTGAATGGGGATGTCACTGAGGCGCCATCTAATACCATCAGGCATTGGAAGTTACCTGAAGGTGGGGCACAGGCATGTCTGCTAAACAGTAAGAAAGATATGTTATATTGAAACCCAGTACACAAATGGGTCACAATCTGAAGTGTGAGATGAAGTGCTACATGGGGACTTCACAAATTTTGTGGAAAAATCCCATTAGCTCACCATTCCATTTTTCCATGAACTTTCTGAAGTCCGCTTGTACGTGTACACGCTGTAGAGTTAGACATGAAATCAAACTTGTGGCTCCATTTGAGCCTCCCCTCAAGTTTTTACAAACCCGCCTACCCCATCACACATTTCAAGCTCTTATCTAAAATTTGTCTCCCAAAATTCAAATACTCTCAAAGACAGCAACTTCCAGTGTGTCATACACATGCTTTAAGTGTATTTTTGTCAAAATCTTGCTGCCACAGATTTAGCTCATTCACATTTGTAGAAACTATCCATTATATAACCTAATTTCCAAAGCCATTCTTCACTGTCTTCACCCATCAAGATAATCAGACTTAACTTCCTGTCAGAAAAGAAGTCAGTCTTCATTTTGCAATTCAAATCAACGTAATACACCATTCTCCCAGCCTTGACAGCCATTGCACTTGTGAATTTTAATTCTAAGAGACAGAGATGGATGAGTAAGAGAGAGAGGCAAATGCCTTGCCAGGAGTCTGAGTCTGGTTGCAATAAGGCGCGGCTCCCAAGAGACCACCCCTCCTTCCAGTGGGAGGCTTTTCCCACAATGTCCCTTGACTTCGAGACTGAGTGTTCTGTGCCCCACAGCACAGTGCTATCAATGGTTTGAGGTGAGTAAGAAGTAAAGTGAGAGAAAAAAAAAAAAAACAATTGGGAAAGGGAAACTAGCAGCCCTCAGACCTCTGACTCTTTCTCAGCTAGGTAAGTTATGAGAAGAAGTACATGTGGAAACTGAAAATCTGAAAACTAAGTGTCCATAGTTATCCCTTGAGCCCCCTTGTAAAGCTTACAAGTACCCCCAATACTGAAACTATTATCTTAAGCATTCGGTATCCTCATCTGTAAAATGCAAATACTAATAGTACCTGTCTTCAAAGATGGCAATAAAGAATAAATAAGGTGAGAGCACTTAATGAAATCCTGGTGCATAAAGGAGTACTGTTGTGGTGCCGTAGGATAAGCACTGGACTTCTAACCACGAGGCTGGTGGATCAAACCCACTAGATGCTCCTTGGAAACCCTACAGAGGCTCTATATGAATTGAAACCAACTCAGTGGCACTTAACAACAACATGGTGCACAAAAAGCACCCACTGTATGTTCAGGGGAGTCCTGGTGTGGCA
>NW_006408551.1:17084798-17097841 GCF_000296735.1 Chrysochloris asiatica | reverse complement strand
GGTGTATTTCAAGTACCAATGTAGTAACTCATGGTAGACAACCTCAGCAGAGCTTTCAGGGGTTCAAGGCATAATAAGAAACAAAGATCTGGAGCATTACTTCCAAAAACCAGCCAATTAAAACCCTACAGCTCCCTGTAGAACATTGTTTCATTTGGTGCCAGAAGATGCAAACATACCAACCGTCATGAAGATGGAACACGACTACGCAACATTTGATTCTGTTCGACGTAAGGTCACCATGAGTCAAAGTCGACTCAAAGGCATCAAGTAACACAATCACCAGTGCTTTTGTATTGTTGTTACTGTGGTTTTTCTACTCATTATCAGTGGAGTCCTAGTGTGGCACTATGGGCTAATGCATCAGACTGCAAACTCGTTTGAACTGCAAGGTCGGTGGTTCAAACTCACCAACTGCTCCTTGGAAACCCTGTACAGGGTTGTTATGGGTCAGAATCAACTTGCCAGCACTTAACAACAACAACTCATTATCAGTGCCGTTTCTAATTGGACCAAGCCATCCTCAGGCCTAGCCCTAGCATTTGTGGGCCCAACTCCATCCACATCCCTTGGTTACTCCTTGAGCCTGGGACCCACATCTGGTAAAAGACTCCATTCTCAGGTGAACAAGCTGGAGTAAGATGCCCTCGCACTCCCTGGAGCCAGACACTGAGCCATCTACACAGGAGATTCGAGGCTCTGACTTTCTGGAACTTGTTCTAGAAAGGGGTAGATGCTCAAACAGAGGAGGGCAGGAGCCATATGACCTGGCCTCTCCTGCATGGGCCTTGAGGATTGCTATAAGAATCCGTTGAAATAATATGTGTGGATGTGCTTTTAATGTAAGATTTTAGTATTATCCTGATGGCCATGATCTCAAATTTGGTTGAAGTCTGTGCCCTTGTACAAACTAATACCAGCCATACACACGGACAGGTCACTGAAGGAGTCTTTCTTCAGTTGTTCTCAGAAGCTGACCATAACCCCTTGCTTATTATGTTTTAGGCACGAGTTTTCAGGCCTCCGGATACAGCTTCAACACCTATGACTGGAGGAGCCCGAAACAGAGAGGAAGTTTGTCCCCAGTCACCAAGCCACGAAGCCAGACGTACCCAGATGTGGGGCTGAGTAATGAAGACTGGGACCGGTCCACAGCCAGTGGGTAAGGTTCTCATCCACTGCTGCTATGTCAAAGGCAACTTGGTGGTAATTTGGGCCAGATCTGAACTTCTTAACTTCTAAGGACAAAGACTGTTGGCATGGGCTTCTTGAAGCTGCCATCTTTACCCATCACCCATTTCTGCAGACAGGAATCTAAAATCTAAAATGTGTCTGCCTGAAGCTTGGGCACCACCACACATGGCACAAGAGTCAGGTTCCCCGAATGAAATAATAGTCTCACTTGGCAAAATAGACTTTATATAAACGATATGTCCTCATTTTGTTACAACTCATCCCTTTCCTCTCTAGTTTCACATTAAGTTGCGTTAAAAAATTAATAAAGACACTTTGAGGGCTACATAGTTTTAACTAAGAAGTATAGTTAGGCACTTTGTTCCTTACCATGGTACTTTAAGGACATCATAAACGGTAATAGTGCTCAACTAATTTTAAATGTTTATAATAAATAGAAAAAAATGTATATTATTTCATAGAGAAAATTTACTTATTCTTTGCCTGTAGATATAGAAGCTGAAATATTCACACTAGAACCACATTGACACAGCTCATTCAGCCATAGCCCTGAATATCCTGAAACTGCTTAGTAACACTGTGACCCATTGTTTCTTTTCTTACAACCCTGCATCTCCTAGAGCAAACTTAAGGCTCCCTAGTGACAAAACAGTTAAGTGTGGCTTCCAAATAAAGCCAAGTCCAAAGTGAGGATGCTTTGTTGTTATTGAGTGCCATTGTGTGGTTTTCAACTCGTTGTTGTTGTTGTCATGTCTGTGGAGTCAGTCCCGACTCACAGTGACCCTGTACAGGGTTTCCGAGACTATAAATCTTTACGGGAGCAGAAAGTCTCATCTTTCTTCCACGGAACAGCTGGTAGTTTCAAACTACTGACCTTGCGGTTCGCAGCCCGATTTGTAACCACTACGCTACCAGAGCTCCTTAGCGACCCAATATGATAGAGTAAAACTATCCCATAGGATTTCCTAGCTTCGATTCTAGCTAAAAGGGCTGCAGTTCAAACTAGTTGAACGCAGTTCAAACCTAGTGGTTCTTCAGCTCCTCACGGGAAAAAAAAACCTGATTCTGCATCCCTAAAGACCTAAAAAAAAAAAAAAAAAATCCTCTTGCTATCAAGTCTATTCTAACTCATTTCAACCTTATAGGACTCTTTATTTTTAAGTGCTGTCAAGTCATTTTCAACTTATAGTGACCCTGTATGGGGTTTCTGATAGCGACTGTAAACCTTTATAGGAGCAGAAAGCCTCATCTTTCTCCCGCGGAGCGGCTGGTAGTTTCAAACTGCTGACCTTGCGGTTCACAGCCCGATTCGTAACCACTATGCTACCTTAAGCATTACAGGCTAAGAAATCCTATAGGATAGTTGTACTCTATCACATTGGTTCACTATGCGTCGAAAACCAACTCAATAGCAACAAAGCACTTTGGCCTTGGACTTGGCTTTACTCAGAAGCGACAGTTGCAAGAAAGACAGCCCTAAAATGAATCTCTGTATGTGTGTGAGATGAAGGAGAGAGATTCTGGACACAGACAAAAAGCAATTATGTTTGGCAAGTTCTTAACAAGACTGTGCTTCTCAACACCAGTTTTGCAGGGGCTCCTGACAGTGTTGAGGTGGAACAAGAAGAGAACTTCTGGTCTCAAGCGCTGGAAGATTTAGAAACCTGTGGACAATCAGGAATTCTGAGAGAACTTGAGGTAGCCTCAGCCCTGCTATTTAACTGTATTGTTTCTACATTCATTTTTTTTTGGTCCTTTTTAGTTCGCATTTACCACACCAGTCATTTAAAAGCTTTAACCCCTTTCCACAGGAGAAAGCTGACAGGCGTCTGTCTTTGAGAAACATGACTCTCTTGGTACCTACCCTTTATGTTTGTATTTTTGCTTGTGAAGCTGCCTCCCCTTCCCCCTTGCCCTCTGGAAAGTGATTTGATTTTATATGATGCAGTTGATAGTATTTATTTCCCCATTTCCACACTCCCAAGCTTACTGACTTGTGGCTTCCGCCATTGCTCCCTGCTAACCCTGACTGTACATGTTTCCCACCAAACCGCTAAGGAGCGAGCTAAGTCTCCCAGCAGTGGCGCATCTCATCCTCTTAGTTGCTTTAGAAAGGTTTCTTTGGCATGTTTTCATTTGTACCTGGTATAGAAATTAATTTGGTCCTTAAGAGGAACATAAGAGGAAATTTTATTTTACTTGTCTTGCCCTTAAGTAGATTCCAATATAGCTGGTGGAAAAGGCTGATCTGTTTTATAGGCAGCCAAAATAATACATAGAACTTCCCTGTTCGGTGCAAATCCTGATTTTATATTATCCTTTAGTGTAAATTCCAGGAGGAGTGAGATGTCGTGTAATAGTTGAACTCCTGGTGGGCTCTTTAATCAAAGCCATGAATTTGCTGACAGAATTCACTCATTGGTCTAGGAAGTCCTGGACTGTTTCCTTTTATGTTCTTTTTAGTTTTCTGAGCTGTGAAAAATAAAGTGGCAAAGATCTCATTTTTAGTTTGATGTCATATGGGGTCCCAAGTCACCATAAGGAATGTGAATGGCATAATTGGGTGAAACTCTTGCGATTCTAAAATGATTACTCATCTTTATATTTTTTTGCTTCTCGACTGCATGTGTGGATATTTTATGTGATTCTAATGTTTGTGAATCTGCAAATTGAGTTGTAAAGGAAAATATTAGTTTGACTCTAAACATCACAATCTTACCTGGCATGAATTTCAGCTTCAGAGCACAGTTAAAGGATCTGGAGATGGATAATGCTATAAAACTTAAATAAATCAAGATGTCAGTTTTTGATTCCTTTTTATGAAAGTTTCAAAAAGAGTAGAATGTATCAGTATCCGATGGCTTATTTAAACTCTTACCACTTCCTGTATGTAGAATGATCAGGAAAAAGAGCCCAAACTGAAAAATGGGCACAATTCGTAATTCCCAAGCATACCCCTGCTTTTGAAGGCTGGTTTTAGCCTGTATGTCTTTAGTGTAGTGGTTACGAATCAGGCTGTGAACCTTAAGGTCAGCAGTTCGAAACTACCAGCTGTTTTGTGGGAGAAAGATGAGGCTTTCTGCTCCTGTAAAGATTTACAGCCTCGGAAACCCTATGCAGAGTCACTATGAGTCGGAACCGACGTCACGGCATATAACCACCACTACTCCTTTAAAATTATTCTTTGAATAACTTCTTTTACATAGTGGAAAAAGATGATAATGGAAAGTAACAAAATGAAGTTGTTACTTTTACCCAGAAATTGAATTATCTCATAAAAATAAGAAATTAAGTTACAACAACCTGTAACTGTAACTTAATTTGAGGCAGGTATAGTCCTTGAAAGTATAGATGCAGACAGAAAATGGCTTGAATTTATAAACTAAACAAAATAAAAGTCCTCATCAAGGGCATATGACTGATAAATTCATAATTAATTAAAATCTTATTTATAATTTTGTCACAAAAAATATTCATCATTAGTTTAAATGAATGCCAACCCCTTGACTAAAACTATTCTTATGTAAAAGAAAAAAATTGGAGGTAGGTTTCTGTATGTGATATTTACATCCAGTATTAAAAAGAAAACTTTACTATAACAATAATAAATGTAGAAGATTCTCTAAGACTAAAAATGATTAGAGTTGGCATGAAAATAAATTAATTTCATTATTTTTCCTTACTGCTAGCAACAATTGCAATTCAACTTTAGTACTGAAAAAGCAGTTTTAACAAAGGAGAGAATTTCTTGCTGTAGGGACTTCACAAATTACTTAACTTCTCTGAATAGATATTTCTTCTTTGCTAAAATATTGGGAATATAATGCTTATGGAGCACTTAACAGGGTACATGGCACAGTAATAAATGTTCAATAAAAATTAACTTTATTATTATTTTGCTATTTCTTGATGAATTAGCATGGATTTAGCTATTAGTTGGCCAATATCATAGAGATGCAAGCTTCTGCCAGATAGCGAACTCTCAGCTGCCATTGGAAGAGTATGTATTTATGACTTATGCAAAATGAAAACAGGCTATGCAGCTATGCTAAAGTAAATCCTGTGTTGTTATCAAATGCTGTCAAGTCCGTCCAGACTCATAGCGACCCTACATAGGGTTGCCAAGGGTTTTAAATCATTACAGGAGCCAAAAGCCTCATTTTCTCCCACGTAGCAGCTGGTGGGCTCGAACCACAGACATTGTGGTTCGCAGTCCAGTACTTATCGTATGGAGCCACTGCCCTCCCAAAGTAAACCCTAGAAAATTTAAACTATTTTTAACCTTTTGTTTTCCTTTTTATATTTATGTTTGTATTTTAATGTTTATATTCCTTTATGTTGTTGCTGTGTGTTGTCAAGTCAGTTCCGACTCAGAACAACACTTTATAAGAGTTTCCAAGAAGAACTGGTGGGTTTGAATTGCCGACCTTGTGGTTAGCAGTTAGTACTTATCCTACAATGCCACACAAGGGCTCATATTCCTTTATGATGTTTGATGTTGCCATTGCCTGTGTTATTTGGGGAATTTAATTTAAAGCTGGGGCACAAAGACTTAAGCACTCAACTATTAGCCAAAAGATTGTGAGTCCAAAATTACCCAGAGGCACCTGGGAGATCTGGCCATCTGCTTCAGAAAGGTAACACCCTTGATAACACTAATTCATTTGAGTTTTACATTTATCAGAGAAATCAAGCCGTGCTTTGAAAGCTAGAACTAAAAGCTTACATCATAACCCTTTCTAGTCAGTTTGTAACTTTTTCTATAATTGCTAAGACTTATTTAGTGGAACCATTGTCCCTAAGATATAATAATTTTTTATTTTCAAAGTGTTTTCTGCTGCTCCCATAAAAGATGAATATAAAACATAGATATTAACAAAGCTAGTAATTAATCTAAGTCAGTAAAAACCATAGATGATGGTCAGCGCAGCAAGAAAACAATCATTGGTGCCATCAGTTACAGTAGATTTAATAAATAAATGGTATATGTGAGTTACTCACTACCATCAAGTCTGTTCCAACTCACTGAAAACCTACAGGCCAGGGAAGAATTGCTCCATAGGATTTCCAAGACTGTTTATTCCTCCTGCAGAGCAGCTAGTGAGTTTGAACCGCCAACCTTGTGGCTTGCAGTCCAATGTGTAGCCCACATTGCCACCAGTACTCCTTACATGTGAGTTGCTGTCATTGAAATAAATGTTCCCTAACACCAATAAGCCAGAAGTTTAAAGGTTTTGATAAGCTTTAAAAGGGGGGTTTGGTGGTGGTGTGCCATGGAGTTGGTTCCAACTAATAGCAACCCTGTATAGGCAGGGTCGCTATGAGTCGGAACCGACTCCATAGCACATAACAACAACAATAGGGTTTCTGAGGCTGTAAAATCTTTACGGGAGCAGAAAGCCTCATCTTTCTCCCGCAGAACCACTGGTCGTTTCGAATTGCTGACCCTGAGGTTAGCAGCCTGACTCGTAACCACTATACTACCAGAGCTCCTTTAAAAGGGATTTTACCAGATGTAAAGTATAATATAGCTAATAACTCCTACATTTGTTTAAATATTAAGTTGAACTACATGGAATTGTTGCTACTCTATGGTTTTCTTGACCTACAAAATGAGTCTTATGTTGTTCAACCTAAGGCCAAAGAGCAGTGCAGCCAGGTAGTCAAAAGGGTTGTGTTCTCAGATGACTAGGGTTTCAATCCCAGACTGTAGGGCAAGTTACATAATTTATTGTCCATGAATTCTTTTCCTTAACTCATATGGAATTATCATAATTGTGTTGTTGTTAAGTGCCATCAAGTCAGTTCCGATTCATGGCAAACTCGTATAGGGTTTGTGAAGATTAGGTGGTGGGTTGGTCTGCCAGCCTTACAGTTAGCAGTTGAGTGCTTATCCTATAGCATATCTACCATACACATAGTATCCTAAGTATTAAATGATAGTCTACACATCCACATGTATAGAACTTTGCATGTTAGTACTCAATGATCCATAAGGGTAAGAATGTTTTTACAATAACAACTTTTGTTTTCAAAATTATTAGGGAAATAAAATAAATCAGGATATTGATATTTATTTGTTATTGTTTACAACAGACTTGGATTCCTGGTAGAGCTTTGTAGGATCAGCACTAGACTGTGAACTTCAAGGTCAGCAGTTCAAACCCCGCTCGCTACTCCTTGGAAACCCTTTTACAGGGTCACTATGAGTTGGAACCGATTCACCAGCACTTAACAACAACAACAGCAACAAACTTAGATTTATGCCTGTGTGTGCCAATTCTTGGCTGTCACTCAAAGTATCTTATTAGTAGTATGTGTCTAGCGGAACACCAAGTGAATTTTGGAATTATAAAATCTCAGAGATGTAACAAATGAAAACTCTACTCACTCTATAGTGTTTTAGATAGTGCTTTTGGCTGATTTTCTAGCTATGTGCCCTTCGGTAAATCAGCGTCTTTGTGCCTCAGTTTCCTCACCTGTACATTAGAAGGAATAACATTGTCTACCTCCTAGAGTTGTTACGAGGCCTAAATGAGTGAGTAAATTCAAATTATCCAACAAATGAAGCTTCTGTTATTAGTTGCATCCGTATTAATATAGATAAGTAGATCATGTAGCTAGTATACAGCACTTGTGTCCTGTTTCCATAATCTAAGTCATATTCACTGATGCTAGTTTATCTTTAAACAGCTATCCTATCAGGGACCACAGAGTTACCCAAGTATGACTTCCAAAACAATTTCTAACTATGAGAAACGAGTATCCCTAACAGGCTGTTGGTTTCAAATCCTTCTCATGCTTCAGTTCTGAAGCTCAGTCCTGTTTGATGTTGCCATTGCCTGTGTTATTTGGGGAATTTACTTTAAAGCTGGGACACAAAGACTTAAGCACTCAACTATTAGCCAAAAGGTTGAGAGTCCAAAATCACCCAGAGACACCTGGGAGATGTGGCCATCTGCTTCAGAAAGGTAACAGCCTTGAAAACACTATGAAGTCATTCTACTCTGCACTGAGGGGGTTGCCATGAGTCACAATTAACTCGATAGCAACTAACAATGACATTTGAAACTTAGGAAACTTCCCAATAAATGGTAATATTCAATACAAGTCTTAACAGCTTTTAAACAAAGGATAGAATTCAGTAACATAATAATTGATTATTTATTAACCTCTCAATAAATCTTATGCTGCAGCTAAGATTTACTGAGATGATCTACAAGTCTCCCAGATAGGCTACTTGGCGTAAGGAGAAACAAAATATAAGCACTCAGTAGGCACTGTATATAATACATATATAATATGTATAAGGGGGTTTCAAAAAGTTCATGGGAAAATTCCATTATCTTTTCATTCTATTTTTCCATGAACTTTTTGAAGCCCCTCATCTAAGTGTGAGCACTCTTATTGATCCAAAGAAGGACCCCTCTTCTTTGGATCAATAACGCCTTTCCAGCCATTTGTTAGCTTCAGTTGGAGTTGAAGACGACATTGCAAATAGAAACAGCCTGGCCCCTATTGAGAAACTCTTCATTCATTTCTGTAAGATGTGTTGAGTCCCATCTGTTAGAGCTCATTTCATGGAAAGTTAATGCTTAGAATGTAGTTGGTAGTAAGCAAATGTTAGAGCTTTTCGATTTGCTTCAAAACTGCCAGGGGTGGTATTTGATTAAATAAACTTCATGACTTAAGTACTTAAATTAGATTTGAGATATACGTTATAAATGTCACTTGCAAAGTGCTTTCCCATCCTCTTGTGGTTCAATTAGTACATCCATTCTCCAGCCTTTGGATATGCCCTGAAGAGACTGTATTTTGATTGGGCAAAGGGAGAAATGTGCTTAATGTTGAGCCACCAGACCTTTCCTTTAGTCCATGACTTAATTGTTTCTGAAAATTGTTAATGCCACAGGCAACAATCATGTCGGGGAGCACGATGAGCTTGAATCATGAGGTCCCCACACCTCGCAGTCAGCTGGGACGACAGGCCAGCTTCCAGGAACGGAGCACCTCTCGACCGCACTATAGCCAAACGACTCGGAGCAACACCCTGCCCTCAGATGTAGGCAGGAAGTCTGTAACACTGCGAAAAATGAAGCAAGAAATAAAGGATATCATGTCCCCGACTCCTGTGGAGCTGCACAAGGTCAGTAAGCTTTCTTCTCTTTCCTTGCGGTTAGATTTAGTATTGTTCTCTGGTAGTGTAGTGGTTACGAATTCGGCTGCTAAACTCAGGGTCATCAGTTCGAAACTACCAGCTGTTCCACGGGAGAAAGATGAGGCTTTCTGCTCCCGTAAAGATTTACACACAGGGTGCGCGTCCTGATGCAAGGACCATAATGACATTTTCCTATGGGCTCAGCCAAAGAAAGAAGCCAAAGCTTAACAACAGAACTACAAAGACCTTCTTGTTCTCAAAACATGATCTCTGGGAGGTTATTCTGAAAAACAGTGTCAACTGGCTTTCAAGCAATGTATTTATCAAGAATGTATTTAATTATATGAAAAAGATGGACCAAATTTTCTCTGAAAAATTTGAGACTCCAATGTCACCTGGAACTTTGATGCATTGATCTATTAGTCTATGAGATGTCATTGGAAAGTGGGGAGGATTCTTCTGAACATCAGAATGTACTCATAAATACACTGAAAGGGAGATTCCAGTTCAATGCAGGAAGGCTTCGGTCTCTGGTAGCGTAGTGGTTACGAATCGGGCTGTGAACCTTAAGGTTAGCAGTTCGAAACTACCAGCTGCTCCACGGGAGAAAGATGAGGCTTTCTGCTCCCGTAAAGATTTACAGCCTCGGAAACCCTGTACAGGGTCGCTATGAGTCGGAACCGACTCCACGGCACATAACAACAACAATAAGTAGAAGGTTAAGCTATTTGGGAGTTCTCTGAGACATAATTTCATTGTCTTAACCATGACGCAGTAAGCTTTGGCTGTGTTTCTTCTCTATGACATGTTATCTTGTTAACAGGCTTTGGGGGTCCTTCCTTAATGGCATGTCCCATACTATAAGGAAGTAAACAATGGAGTTTTTATGGATAGTCTTTCTTAACGGCATGTCCCAGGATGTGGCTGCTCAGTTATGTGCCCTGAGCCTGTCCCACAGATCTTTACAATTGCTTAAGTAAGCAGGCCTCAACATTCCTTAAGGTTTAGGTCATACAAGACTTCAGTCAGCAAGTGGTTCATGTTTAATCCTGATTTCTGGGCGCCCTTTTCTCCCTGCTTCAGTCTCACTTTTATTCACAGAAGAAGAGTGTGATGTGCCAAGGTGATTAAATCATGGGCTTTGAAGTCAGATTGGTTCATTACCTGGTTCTACTGACTACCAGCCAGATGCCCTTCAGCAAGTTGCTTTGTCTCTCCATGTCTCATTTCTGCTCCTATTAAGTGAGGGCAGTAATAGCACCTAATTCCTTGGGTTGTGAGAAGTAAATGGATTAGCACCCATAAGGAGCTTAGAATGGGGCATGACAAAGTCATTGTTTGATATATGTTAACTGCTATGACGATGATTTATTAGTGAGTTTGGATGTTATAGTGAAAGCGAGGCATCGCCATTAAAGCACGTTAAGAAGAGGAGAGAGACGATCAGGTTTGTTTTAAAGTATGTAGGTGGGAGCAAGGAGAGTGGAGGCAGAAAGACGACTTCTATAAATGTAGCCATCTTGCCTCATTTCAAAATGAACATAAGAAAGGTCACAGGTCTTCAGAGGTTACAAAAATGAGTAAGTACAGTCATTAGGAAAAAAGAAAAATCCATTCATTCAATAAACATTATTGAATACCTACTGTGTGCCAGATACAGTTCTAAACTTTGGGGACACGTGGCACTGGAGAAAATTGATGAGGCCTCTGATCTCATGAAGAGCCCCTGGGTGGTGCAAGCAGTTACATACTTGACTGCTAACTGAGAGGATATGGGTGGTCATACCCACCCAAAGGTGCCTCCAAAAAAAGCCTGGTAATCTATTTCTGAAAAATAAATCCTTGAAAACCCTGTGGAGTACAGTTTGATGCTGACCCACATGGAGTCAGTTCTTACTTGTTTTTCCATTTCTCATAGGCTTACATTCTTCTGGATAGGAAATATTTTTTAAAAAGAGAGAGAAAACAAATGCCATACACTAGAGTATTTCTCAACTGACTTTTGTTGTTAATGCAGCTCAGAGATTTCATGGTGTATTCTTCTTTAATAAAATACACCAACCCACAATGGATTCTGTATAATCTACTGCTGTTATAAGCATACTGAACGCTCGAACCTACTCTATTATCTACCCAGCAATTCTACTCCCAGCAGAATGCCAACTGTGAATTAGTTGTGTGATTTCCCGAACTTGCTTCTATTTGTATTTTAATTATATTTGCATCAATTAGTAGCTATCACATAACTGATGTATCTGAAGTGCAAAGAGAACAATTTGGGGTTTTGTTTTTGTTCTTTAAGATAATTGATTTAAATATTTTGAAAAACAGAATAAAGAAGCATCACAAAAAAATAAAAAGCAAAAAAATCTGTAGCATTAGGGATAAGTCAGACTACTGGAAAAGACTGTAAATTTTCAATTAAAAAAAAAAAAATCCCAAAGTATTCTGCATTTAATTTATTTTGCAAGTATCTTCAAGTCCCCAGTTAGG
This sequence comes from Chrysochloris asiatica, assembly GCF_000296735.1. Classification (NCBI taxonomy): domain Eukaryota; kingdom Metazoa; phylum Chordata; class Mammalia; order Afrosoricida; family Chrysochloridae; genus Chrysochloris; species Chrysochloris asiatica. The sequence goes on along the minus strand of NW_006408551.1, from coordinate 17,085,996 downwards.
TTTTAAAGAATCCCAAACTTGAAGTGCTGGTGTGGTGCTGTAGGGTAAGCACTGGACTGCTAACTGCAAGGTTGGTGATTCAAACCCACCAGTCACTATGAGTAGGAACTGACTCGATGACACTTAACAACAACAGACTATGGGTGAATTTATTTTTAAGAAACTTTATAACTCCAACCAAATTCCATTCAACCCACCAAGCATTTATGTAAGCACTTGAGTATATCTGAGGAGCCCTGATGGTGCAGTGGGTTAAGCATTTGACGGCTAACTACAAGATTTGCTACACTCTGGAACTTACTGCTACTACAAGGAAGACACTAGTACTTTCTAGCTCTTCCTTCCTTTCTCTCTTCCTGTTCTTTTTCTAATGCTGATCACAGTGAACTAATTTCAAGATTTGTTAGTGGGTCTCAACCACCAGTTTGAAAACTACACCTTTAGATGGCTGTTTGAGGTGTGGTCCTGAGCATCTGTATCATGATCACATTGGTACTTGTTAAAAGAGAGGTTCACCCTGGAGTCCTGGTGTGGCACACTGTGGGCTAATGCGTCAGACTGCAACGTCATTTGAACTGCAAGGTCAGTGGTTCAAGCTCACCAGCTGCTCCTTGGAAACCCTATACAGGGTCACTATGGGTTGGAATCGACTCGACGTCACTTAACAACAACAAAAGATCCACCCCAAAATGACCTTAATGGCACAGTGGGGTAAACTTTGGGCTGCTAATCCTAAGGCTGACAGTTCAAACTCACCAGCTGTTCATTGGGGGGAAAGATGAAGCTGTCTGCTCTTGTAAAGATTTATATTCTCGGAAATCCTAAGGAACAATTCTACCCCGTCCTCTAGGGACACTATGGGTAGGAATTGACTTGATGGCAGCGAGTTTGGGGTTTGGGGTTTTGACTATATCTGAGTGCTATACTGTCCTTGGGAGGCAGAGTAGAGAAGACACCCATACCATCATGGGTCTGGACAGAAAGAGTAGGATAGTCCACCTTCATCTTGCCAACCACAGACTGGGAACTGCAGACTTCACGACAGTCAGAAGTTTCTGACATTCTAGAATGAGGAACGCAGACTTAACCCTATGCCACAGGCTGGCTGGGTCATCTTACATTTTCCACTTAGTAAGCACTAATCTCACTGTCACACGGACTGACAAACACTATTAGGAGTCCTGGAGTCCTGGTGTGG
>NW_006408551.1:17080446-17084173 GCF_000296735.1 Chrysochloris asiatica | reverse complement strand
CGAACCGGAAGGTCAGCAGTTCGAAACTACCAGCTGCTCCGCGGGAGAAAGATGAGGCGATCTGCTCCCGTAAAGATTTACAGCCTCGGAAACCCTATTCAGGGTCGCTATGGGTCGGAACCGACTCGATGGCACTTAACAACAAGAACAACAACAACAACGGGTAAAATGAGTAGATGATGTGGTTGGAAGATTTGTATAGCAGAGTATGAACTGGGAGACCATATAGTTAGTGTGGGGCCAACCTGACCCATTAAGCAAGATGTTTTTCCTTCACTGCCACCATTTCTTTGCTATGATGGCAATGAGTACCTTTCCCACATAGTTTCACTCTTCTTCTGAATTGATCCCAAACAAAATGAGGCTCTCAAAAGAAGGGGATGGCCAAGGGGCCTCTTGTTTGGCCACAGGAATTGCTGGAGTGGTTTATGCTCACATCTGGGGTATTTCTTTCTTTTTGAGTGAATTGAATTACCCTAACAGGCCATCCAAAAGATTTATTAAACACACCTTCCAACTTTGAAGTGCTCAAAGAGGAGGAATAGCCTTTATCAGGGGAAAGAGTGGCCATTGTGCTTGGGTTTTGCATGAGAGTGTCTTTCAAACACTAGCCGATCACCTGACCAGGTGAAAAGCATAGAGATGTATGGGTAGAACTGAATTGTCCTCCCACTGGGCTGCACCTAACAAGCCACTGTCAAGTTGATTCTGACTCACGGCAACCGAGTGTGTATCAGAGTACAACTGTGCCCTCTCAGGTTTTCAGTGGCCGATTTTTCACAAGGAGATCACATGGTCTTTTCTTCTGAGACGGCTCCGTGGACTCAAACCTCCAGTGTCTGTGTTAGCAGCCAGGAGAGTTCACCAGGGACCCCTTAGCTACAACTAAGCCTGTTTGAAGATTAGGAAATGATGCTCTTTATTGGTGGTGGGTTGTGAATGGGGTCAGAGAATTAGAAAAGGTTCTGTCCTCAAGCTGAAAAGAACTCTAAGTCCCAGAGTTCACAGCTTGAGTAAGTCTGGATCTCAGGGCCCTGAGCACGTTTACCAGACATTTCTATGTAGGAGGGAATCGAGGAATTGCCAAGGGACTGCAAAGATCAGAGTGGCTGGGTGAGGTAAATCAGCACACCAATGTTCCAGGGCAAAACAATCTCAAATTCAAACTATAACTAAAGCACACTAAGGTCACAGCCATCAAGTCAGTTCTGACTCAGAGCTATCCTACAGGACAGAGTAGAAGTGCTCTGTAGGATTTCTAAGGTTGTTAATCTTCATAGGAGCAGACTACTTCATCTTTCTCTCACTGGCTTAACCCACTGCATCAACAGGGCTCCTAATGCAAACTATGGTTGTCGTCAAGTCAGTTTCGACTCAGAACAACACTGTATAGGGTTTCCCAGGAGTCCTGGTGGGTTTGAACAACTGACTTTGTGGTTAGCAGTCCAGTGCTTATCCTATAGTGCCAAACCAGGACTCCAGTTCAAACTATTAATGCTTTTTGGTTATTGGGGACCACCGAGTCAGTTGTAACTCACAGCGGCCGTACATAACATCAGAAGGCAGCACTGCCTGGTTCTGCGCCATCCTCGTAATCACTGTGACACTTGTACCCATGGCTACAGCACTTTGCCAGTCCATCTCATTGTGGGCGGGGCAGGGGGAGTCTTCTCTTGTTTGCTGACCCTCCACATTACCAAGCATGATGTCCTTTTCCAGGGACTGGTCCCTATAGTATTCAAACTATGTTGTTTTTGTTAAGTGCCGTCGAGTTGATTCTGACCCATAGCGACCCTGTATAGGGTTTCCAAGGAGCAGCTGGAGAGCTTGAACCACCAACCTTGCAGTTCAAATGACTTTGCAGTCTGATGCATTAGCCCACAGCACCACACCAGGACTCCATTCAAACGATAGAGACCCTTTTATTAAGACTTATACAGGGCAAGACAAGACAAAAAATAAAATCATCCAGATGAGGAAAACATGCTGAGGCCAAATTGGTGTCTAAAGTATTCACAGCCATGTGGTTAATTCTAGAGGATAAGAAATCAAAGGAAATCATCACAAAACCATGATTGCCATCAGATCAATCCTTCAGGGGCACGGCTGGGACTAGGAAATCAGGAAAGGGCCATGACTGGAATACAGCATACAGGATTGGTTCTGGGGTCCTTTGACCACCTGGATGGTCCAGGTATAACTCATGACAATGTGAGCCTGGCACCCCTACTTCCAGATGACAGGCATTTGTAACTCATTCAGGGCACACCAAGGGAAAGTCCCCTAAGGACAGGACACCCCCTCCCTACACTGGCTGTTGTTGCTGTTGTTGTTAGGTGCCATTGAGTCAGTTACAATTCATAGTGACCCTATGCATAACAGAAGAAAACACTGCCTGGTCCTGCAGACTCCTTACAATTGTGGTTAGCTTTGAGCCCATTGTTGCAGTCAGTATGTGCATTCATCTTGTTGGGGGTTGTCCTCTTTTTTACTGAACCTCTACTTCACCAAGCATGATGTTCTTTTCCAAGGTCTGGTCCATCCTGATAACATGCCCTAAAGATGAAAGACAAATTCTCTTCATACTGGTTTCTAAAGAGCATTCTGACAGTTGTTGTTGTTGTTAGGAGCCATCGAGCCGGTACCTACTCATAGTGACCTTAGGCACAGCACAACGTAACACTGCCCAATCCTGGGCCAACCTCACTATTGTTGCCACGCTTGAGTCCATTGATGCTGCCACTTGGACAATCAATCTCCCTGGGGGTCTTCCTCTTTTTCTCTGACCCTCCACCTTACCAAACATGATATCCTTCTCAGTGACTGGTCCCTCCTGACAATACGTCTGAAGTATGAGAGATGAAGTTTGGCCATCTTAGCCTCCAAGGAGCACTCTGGCTGCACTTCTTCCAACATGGATCTGTTGGTTCTTTTGCCAGCCTATGGCACTTTCAGTATTCTCCTCCAACACCATAACTCAAATGCGTCAATTCTTCTACGGTCTTCCTTATTTACTGCCCAGCTTTCACATGCATATGAAGTTATTGAAAATTCCTTGGTTTGTGTCAGGCGCACCTTAGTCCTCAAACCGACATCTTTGCCCTTCAACACTTTCAAAAGGTCTTGTTTAGCAGATTTGCCTAATGCAATACGTCATTTGAACTCGACTGCTGCTTTCATATGTGTTGATAATTGATCCAAGAAGAATGAAGTCCTTGACAATTTCAATCTTTTTTCCTTTGATAAGAATGTTGTTTATTGGTCCACTGGTGAGGATTTTTGTTTTCTTTATGTTGAGATGCAATCCATAATGAAGGCTGTGTTCTTTGATCTTCATCAGTAAATGTTTTAAGTCCTCTTCACTTTCAACAAGCAAGGTTGTATCATCTGCATATCGCAGGTTGTTAATGAATCTTCCTCCAATACTGATGCCATGTTTTTCTTCATAGAACCCAGCTTCTTGGATTATTGGCTTAGCATACAGGTTGAATAAGTATGATGAAAGAATACAACCTTGTCACACACCTTTCTTAATTTTAAAACATTCAGTGTTCCCATGTTTTGTTTGAACAACTGCCTCTTGGTCCAGGTACATGAGCAAAATTTAAGTGTCCTGGAAGACTCCTACTTCACAGTATTGTCCATAGCTTGTCATGATCCACACAATCGAAAGCCTTTGCATAGTCAATAAAGCACAGGTAAACATATTTCTGATATTCTCTGCTTT
>NW_006408551.1:17069956-17079411 GCF_000296735.1 Chrysochloris asiatica | reverse complement strand
TTTAGTGTTTAATGCATCAAATCTGTTCTTCAGATGATCTCTAAATTCAGGTGGGATATATTCAAGGTCATATATTGGCTCTCATGGACTTGTTTTCATTTCCTTCAGCTTCAGTTTGAATTTGCATATGAGCAATTGATGAATGGTCTGTTCCACAATCTGCCCCTGGCTTTGTTTTGACTGATGATATGGAGCTTTTCCATCGTCTCTTTCCAGAGATGTAGTCAATTTGATTTCTATGTATTCCATCTGGTGAGGTCCACATGTCTTTTATGCTATCTAAAGAAGGTATTTGAAATGAACAAATCATTGGTTTTGCAGAATTCTATCATGAAATCTCCAGCATCATTTCTATTACCAAGGCCATATTTTCCAGCTACTGATCCTTCCTCTTTGCTCCCAAACTTTGCATTCCAATCACAGTAATGATCAATACATCTTGACTGTATGTTTGATCAATTTCAGATTGAAGAAATTGGTAGAGTTCTTCTATTTCATCCTCACTGGTTTTAGTGGTTGATGCATAAATTTGAATAATAGTGGAATTAAGTGGGTTTCCCTGTAGGTGCATGGATATTATCTTATTACAGACAGTGTTATACTCATTACTAATCTGGATATGTTCTTTTTGACAATGAATGCAACACCATTTAATTTCAATTTGTCATTCCCGGCATAGTAAACCATGTGATTGTCAGATTCAAAATGTCAGCTCACTAATGCCTAAGATACCGATGTTTATGCGTTCCATTAAATTTTTGACAACTTCCAATTTTCCCAGATTCATACTTCATACATTCCATGTTCTGATTTTCAGTGGATATTTACACCTGTTTCTTTTCATTTTGAGTTGTGCCCCATCAGCAGATGAAGGCTTAATCCATTCACGTCATCATGGTCAGCTCTACTTGGAGGAGGCAGCTCTTCCCCAGTCACATTTTGAATGCCTTCCAACCTGAGGGGCTCATTTTCCGGCACTATACCTGACAGTGTTTCTCTGCTATTCATAAGGTTTTCAGTGACTAAATATTTGGAAGTAGTTCCTTTGGTCTTCTGGTAATCTATGATACTTTTAATATTCTTAACACTATAACTCAAATGCATCACTTCTTTTCCGAAGTTTTCCTTATTCATTGCCCATCTTTCACATGAATATGTTGTTGTTGTTAAGTGCCGTTGAGTCAGTTCTGACTGTATAGGATTTCTGAGCTAACGACCTTGGAGTTCAAACTGACATTTCAGTCCAGTGCACTATCCTACAGCGCCACACTACATGCATATGAGGCAATTGAAAATATCATGGCTTGGGTCAGGCACACTTTAGTTCTCAAATTGACATTTTTGCATTTGAACACTTTAAAGAGGTCTTTTACAACTGATTTGCTTAATTGAATACATCATTCCATATCTTGATGGCACCTTCCATGAGTACTAATTGTAGACCCAAGCAAAATGAAGTCTTGACAACTTATATCTTTTCTCCATTTATCCTGATGTTATTACTGGCCAGTTGTGAGAATTTTCTGTTTTCTTTACGTTGAGGTACAATCCATACTGAAGGCTGTGGTCTTTGGTCTTCATCAGTAAGTAATTTAAATCCTCTTCACTTCCAGGCAACAAAATTGTATATCACAGGTTGCTAAGGAGTGCAAGAACTGAGTTAGAAAAGAACTGAAGAAAAAAATTAAGCCGTGACTTGAAATATTGGGCAAAATATTGAATGATGTAGAATGTATCAAATGAGAGGAAAAAGAGCTAAAGTAAATAGAGAGAAATACTGTTAACTGATGGTACATGTAAGGGATTATAATTGTTGTAATGAAACAAAGTATATGATTGGATGTAAGGGATTATAATCATTGTAATGAAACAAAGTATAAGATTGGATGGATGTGAAACTGATGATCTGCCCTGTAACTTTCATTCAATTCACAATAAAAACTTTTAAAAAAAAGAAGAAGGTAGAAGTAATACACAGATTGACTGGACCAAAATAAATGATCAGCCATTTCAAGAGATAGCATGTGATCAAGATAGCATGTGATGGTACTGAAGTAAGAAGCCCAAGGTGCACTGAAGGCATTGATGAAAACTAAGGCTCCAGAAATTAATAGGATTCAAATTAAAATCTTTCAGCAAATTGATGCTCACCCATCTCTGCCAAGAAATTTGGAAGACAGCTATCTGGCTAACTGATTGGAAAAGATCCAAATTTGTGCCCATTCCAAAGAGAGGTGACCTAACAAAAAGTTGGAAATCATCAGATAATATTATTAATACGGCGTGCAAGTAAAATTTTGCTGAATATATTTTAATAACTGTTGCTGCAGTACACTGACAAGGAACTGCCAGAAATTCAAACCAGATTCTGAGGAGGACATGGAACTAGTGATATCATTGCTGCTATCAGTTGGATCTTGCCTGAGAGCAGAAAATACCAGAAGGATGTTTACTTGTGCTTTATTGACTAGGCAAAGTCATTTGACTGTACAGATCCTAACAAACTATAGATAACACTGCAACAAATGGGTATTCCAGAACACTTAACTGTGCTCATGAGGACCTTGTACATAGAGGTAGGCATTCTAACAGAACAGTGGGATACTGAATGACTTTAAATCAAAAAAGGTGTGAGCCAAGACTGTATCCTTTTGCCATACTTACTGAATCTGTATGCTGAGTAAATAATCTGAGAAACTGGATTATATGAAGAAGACTGTGGCATCAGGACTGGAGAGCCATTAACAACCTGACATGTGCCAATGATACAGCCTGGGCTGGCTAGGGGAGTTGTAATCTAATTTCAAGCACACTCTGTCAGAGGATAAAACGTTTTACATTGCTGGTCAAGAGTTAGCATGAACCCAAATGGAGGTTGAATGGAGTTAGAGTTCCCACTATAAACCGCAGCCTTCCACAGATCAAGTGTTAGAGCGTTGCAGCTGTAATACAGCATTCTGAACATAGTGTTCTTTTCCTGTTACTACCTCTGTGATCACTGTTTCGCACTTGGTTAAAGTTTTTCTGTGAATTCAGATTGTTTCCTGTTCATTTTCTGGCCAGCACCAAAAGATTCTTAACAGTTTTCACTAGAAGGTGATCAAGAGGATATGAATGAATGGACAAAATGTATCCCTATTGCTGAGGGAGGAGAAGACTCCATCTCCTGAGGTTGGCTTGCTGATAACATCTCCTTACAGAAAAAATAAACTACTGGCTTATCTTCTAGTTTCTTGGGTTTCAACTTACTCTCCATTTGCCCCTCATTTTTCACCCATTCTTTCTAACCCTTCCTTATCATCCAGTCTAGGTTAGCACAGAGGTCTCCAGTGCAGGTCAGAATATAAATACTTTTGTTTATTTCACGTCATCTACTATGTGTAAAGACTCGTGGTGTCCTGCTAATAGGATCAGCACTGTACTTCGAATCACAAGCTCGACAGTTCAAACCCACCTTTAGGTTTCCTCAGAAACCCTATAAAGGGTCGCTATAAGTCAGTACTTAATGATATTTAACAACAATTGTGTATAAGGAGTCCTAATGTGGTGCTATAGAGTAAGCACTGAACTGCTAACTGCAAGGACTGCTGCTGGGAAATGCAACACAGGGTTGTGCTCTGAGTCGGAGCAGACTTGACAGCACTTCACAACAACAATAACAATTGTGTGTAAGAATCAGTCAAGGTCTTCCTTCCAGTTGTCCACATTCATTCCTCAAGCCTAAAGCTAATTGCCATGCATGTCACTTGGAACAGACACAGAAAGGCAGTATCAGGAGGAGGAAATTGGAGCTGGAGTGATAAACTGGGAATTAGGGGGAGTGGAGGACCCTCTGGGGGTGCAATCAGTTAAACCTACTAGCCTGAAAGTGTGTGGTTCAAACCCACCCAGAGGAGCTTCAGAATTCAGGCCTGGCAGCCCGCTTATGAACAGTCAGTCATGATAATCTAATGGAGCTGTTCAGAACCAACTCAACACAACTGGTGGGTATTCAGAGAGCAGTGGCAAGGTCACAAGGAAGTGATACAGAGGCCCCCTTAGGCCACTGCTTCTCAAACAACAGTATGAAATATACTTTCCTTCATGATTAAGTGTATATATATATATATATATATATATACAAACCAAAATGTTGCTGCATTGTTGTTAGTTGCCGCTGCATCCATTCTGAGCCATGGCAACACCCTGTGTGCAGAGTACACCTGCTCTGTACTGTTTTTAAGGCAGTGGCTTTCAGAAACAGATCACTAGGCCTGTCTTCCCAGGTACCTCAGGGTGGATTTGATTCACCAACCTGTATGGCTGTCTGTCCATCTAGTTGCCTTTACACCTAGCAACTTCCTGCAGCAAGGCATTCATCCATACTTTCTATTTCTTTCTCTTTTTCTGTTTTGTTTTCTTGTTCTTTTTCAAATGCTGATCACATTGAATTGATTCCAAGACTTGCTAAAAGGTCTCAACCAACAGTTTGAGAATTACACCCTTAGATAGTTGTTGTTTAAGGTATGACCCTGTGAAATTCTACTATGATCATATCGGGTATGCCTCAGCACCCTCCCCCCCCCGCACACACACACACACAAGGAGGTCTGGCAGTGGCATAATGAGTAATGAGTTGGGCTGCTGATGGAAATGTCAGCAGTTAGAATCTACCAGTTGCTCTGCTGGAGAAAGATGAGACTTTCTCCTCCCGTGAAGATTTACAAGATCACTATGAGTTGGAACCAACTCTATGGCACATAACTACCACCACAAAGACCTATCCTAGTGGTTTTGTAGGTTAAACATTGGACTGCTAACAGCATTGTTGGCAGGTCAAGCCCTCTAGCCACTCCTTGGAAACCCTATCGAGGTCTCTATGAGTCAGAATGAAATTGATGGCACTTACAGCAACAACATGGAGTCTTGGTGTGGCTCTGTGGGATAAAGCACTAGACTGTAAGGTTGGTTTGAACCACAAGGTCAACAGTTCAAATTCACCAGCCACTCCTCGGAAACCCTGTACAGGGTTGCTGTGAGTCAGAATCGACTCCACAGCACTTAACAACAACATAACAGCCACAGCTGCTCCATGGGGAAAACATGAGACTTGTGCTCATGTAAAGATTTACAGTCTCAGATGCCCTATAGAGTTATTCTACGCTGTCTTACATGGTTGCTATGAATCCGGATCAACTGACTGGCGGTGGTGGGTTTTATGGGCCCCAGAATCTACATTTTAGCAACCTCCTCAAAGGACTCTTTTGAGCACTGAAGACTGAGAATTATTCTTTTAGATTATAGGTAACTAGAGGTGATTATTCTGTTATAGCAAAGTCAGAGATTGTGGCTGGGTGACAGAAGTAAAAGGAACTGAAGGTGCAGGTAGGCCCTGGAGCCTGTGCATTTTATCTTTAAAATGAATTCTGGTCTGTAATGCAGCTTATCACAGATTCCTCCTCTTTGCCGATCAGGAGCCTGTGGTCTTAACTATGACTCACTGATAAGGCTTCTTTCCCCTCTGAATCTTAAATATCCGTTGGTGTCCATTTAATCTATTTCAAAGATGAATTCTAGTTTAGCTTCTTTATACACTCTCAGAAAAAAACAAAAAGTGTGGAGTGGAAAGTTCCCCATGTTTAGAGAGTCTGGATTTATTTTTCATTGCATCTGCATTTCTTACTATGTATTTGTGTTTCTCAATAAAATTATATTCCATAATTGTAGGCTGCTATTTTTGTTTCTTTCTTTTTCTCTCTCTTTTTTTTTTTACTTAAAAGATTTTAAAGGAAAAAAAATAAATAAAGTGAATAGAGGTAAATACTGTTAATTGATGGTACATGGAGTGGATTGCAATCATTGTAATGACATGAAATATGTAATTTGTTGAGTGTGCTACTGATGAACAGTTCTGTAAACCTCCACTCAATTCACAATAAAATGTTTAAACAAACTGAATGTATGAATATATCTAACACTCTTTTGAATTTATGGTGTTGGAGAAGAATATTAAAAGTACCACAGGCTGTCAGAAGAATGAATAAACCTGTTTGAAGAATGAATGCTTAAATTGCTCCAAAATGGCAAGACTTTGTCTCTCTTTATTGGGCGAGATCATTCCCTGGAAAAGGGTCATGTTGGTAAAATTGAGAGTCAGCAAAAAAGAGGAAAACCCTCGACAAGATGGATTGGCACAGTGGTGTGCCAATGAGCCCACTGGCAGTAGTGGGCTCAAATATAACAATTGTGAGGATGACACAGGACCAGACAGTGTACCCGTCTGTTGTACATAGAAGCACTACTAGTCACAACTGACTTGACAGAACCTGATGACAACACCACTCTGCTAGAAAAGTTCACCCAGAAGCACGTTGGAAGAAAGGCCTGGCAACCTACTTCTGGAACATCAATCATTAAAAACTTTGTGGAGCAGAGAGTTGGCTGTTGGTGCTGTGGCTAAGCACCTGTGCAGTGGTTATATCCATAGGGACTACAGATGTCTCACACGATTTTGCTAACACCACCTTCCAAAGGCCAGAATGTAGAACTTAACGCTGACTGTGAATCTCTGAATGAATGCATGGAAGGTGTTTGTAAACTGTATGAAGAACAGCTGAAGAGAATGAATCCCAACAGTCCCTCAGTCATGTATCAGGCTATCAATGATCTGGCAGACCTCTGCTGTCTTGTTTACCGAGCTTGTAGGGCTATGTGACACCCACACATAACCAGCCTTTCAACAGAGACTGCATTAAAGAGTATATATGCTCCTTCATCAGCAGGCCAACAGGCAGGGAAGTAGTTGAGATGGACGCATTGGGGGTTAGGGTGGGCTTGGGACATAGGGGTTCACAGTGTGCTATAGTGGGAGTTTTCTATTATAGTAGACCTGTTTCCATTTTCTTATATTCTAGCCAGCATCAAAGGTATTAAATGACATGTGAGGATTTTATTCAATGTGAAATTCATATGGTCCCTGTCTTTTCTTTTTCTTTCTATTTTTCTACTTAAATACTTTTACGATGGCTTACAAGAAAGTTGTTTTTTGTCCGTTAGTATTGGTTCCAATCTTCCAAGATGTTCATGTAGTTGATCATTCTTCTTGGATCAACTATCAACACTCATGGAAGCAGTAGTCAAGAGATCAGACGACGTATTGCATTAAGCAAATCTGCTGCACAGGAAGTTTTTAAAGTGTTAAAGAGCAGAGATGTCAGCTTGAGGACTAAGGTGTGCCTGACCATGGTATTTTCCATAACCTCATATGGATGCGAAAGCTAGACAGTGAATAAGGAAGAGCGTAGAAGAATTGATGCCTTTGAGTTGTGGTGTTGGAGGAGAATACTAAAAGTGCCATGGACTGCCAAAAGAACTAATAGATCTGTTTTGGAAGAAGTGCAGCCAGAGTGCTCCTTGGAGGCCAGGATGGCTAAGCTTCGTCTCTCATACTTTGGACATATTGTCCAGAGGGAACAGTCACTGGAGAAGGATGTCATGCTGGGTAAGATGGAGGGTCAGAGAAAAAGAGGAAGACCCCCAACGAGATGGATCAGCCAGGTGGCATCATTGATGGTGTCAAGTGTGGCGGCGGCAGTGAGGTTGGCCCAGGATCGGACATTGTTTCGTTCTGCTGTGCATGGGGTCACTATAAGTCGGTTCCGACTCGATGGCACCTGACAACAACAACAACAACAACAAATTAGCCCTTCTACAAGATAAATGTATGGGTGGTGGTAACAAAATTTAGTTATGTCCTTAAGATAAAGTCTTAGTTTAAAATAAATACTTTTTAGTTATAGAACAAAGCAAAAACCTTTTGGAGCACACTTCTATTAACACCCGTGAGGTCTCCATGAGTCAGAATTAACAGCAACTGGTTTTTAACACTTTGCTAGGTCCAACTTCTCTTTCCTCCAACAGGAAGTACTAAATTAGAATACACACTTTGTCAGCAGGTGGATGAAGGCTTGGGTCATACCTCTGATTAGTTAAGTCTCTTCTCTGCACCTTTGTTTTCTCACTTCAGCAAAACTGGGGCAAACCCACCTGTTATGAGGGAGAGCAAGGTCTCAGGACAACCTTTTCCTGGTGTAATCACCAGCATGCCATCTAGCCTCAGCTTTACTTTCTGAGAAGCCCAAACAGTAGAGTCTCTTCAGTATCCCAGATTTAAATAAGCTCCAGATGGTTGCCTTACAGCCACCAGAGACTGAGCAGACAACTAGAATGTGAATCCATTTACAAAGAGAAATAGACATGTTCCTACTTATCTGGTCACTGTCACAGTCTGACAAGCATGTTGTTGTTAAATTCCATTGGGTTGATTTCAACTCATAACAACCCTGTATAGGGAGCAGAAAGCTTCATCATTCTCCCATGGAGCAGCTAGTGGGCTCGAAGCACCAAACTTGTGGTTCACAATCCAATGCTTATCCTATATCTCCAATAAAACTAGGACACCTGGTGATCAGACATTGTTGGGGAAGTATGGGATTTGGGGACAAGGATTGGAGTTTGGGCTGTACATTTGAATGAGTAATAACATCCAGCCTGCAACAATACTGAAAATGCTCCTGTTGTCTTTGATTCTGCCCAAACCTCCTTTACATAATGTATAAAACATAGCTGTTCTACAAATAATAGACTTACGTTGAACATCTTGTTTGTTTTGCTCATTCATGGAGAAGCCAATAGGATGATAAACTTGTTCAAAGGAAGATAAAGAAACTGTATAATATATCTTAGTCTGGGGAGTAGGTGGAGCTAGAATAAGATTGCTCAGATGCAAACCTGCTTAGTAATTTATGAGGGAATAAAAACAAGCCTTTGAGGCTATCTTTTATAGGGAACAGAAATCATTTGCATCTCTACCAGGCAGAACTCAATTTGCATCTTGGTTTTCTACAAGTTATGAACCACCTGTACAGGATCTGAACTCTGAACAATAAACCTGGGAAGCCAAGCAGAGGTGCAGTTCCCTAGCATCAGGTGACCCTTAGGTACTGTCCTAATGTGTCTTCTTTCCAAGCTTTTGATCATTTGTCTTATCACTTATATCAAGAAATTTTATGAGAGGGTTTCAAAAAGTTCATGGCAAAATAGAATTGAAAAAAATGGAATTTTTTCTCAAACTTTTTGAAGCCCCTACATATTATGTTTCGCCAGAGAAACACCACCAATAGTATGCAAAGATTATTGTTTTTGTTAGGTGCCATCAAGTCGGTACTGACTCATAGCAACCTATGCACAACAGAACAAAACACTGCCCGATCCTGGGCCAACCTCACTATTGTTGCCACGCTTGAGTCCATCGATGCTGCCACTTGACCAATCCATCTCATTATGGGTCTTCCTCTTTTTCTCTGACCCTCCGCCTTGCCAAACATGATATCCTTCTCCAGTGACTGGTCCCTCCTGACAATATGTCCGAAGTATAAGAGACGAAGTTTGGCCATCTTGGCCTCCAAGGAGCACTC
>NW_006408551.1:17067702-17069341 GCF_000296735.1 Chrysochloris asiatica | reverse complement strand
GAAGCACACCTTTCCTAATTTTGAACCATTAAGTGTTCCCTTGTTCTATTCTAACAACTGCCTCTTGGTCTATGTACAGGTTCCTCAAAAGCACAACTAAGTGTTCCGGAATACTCATACTTTGCAATGCTGTCCATTCCAATGCTTGTCATGATCCACACAGTCAAAAGTCTTTGCATAGTCAGTACAGCACAGGTAAACCTCTTTCTGATATTCTCTTTCAGTCAAGATCCATCCAGCAATGATATCCTTCATTCCACATCCTCTTCTGAATCTGGCATGAACATCTGGAAGTTCTCTGTCAATGTATGCTTGCAGACATTTTTGCATTACCTTTCTTAAACTTTTCTCGCATGGGATATCAAAGCTTTTGTCCGATGATTTCCACATTCAGTTGGGTCACCTCTCTTTGGAATGAGCACAAATATGGATCTGTTCCAATCAGTCGGCCAGATAGTTGTCTTCCAAATTTCTTGGCATAGATGAGTGAATGCCTCCAGTGCCACCTCACTTTGTTGAAAGATTTCAATTTGTACTCCTTCAATTCCCGGTCCCTTGTTCTTTGTCAATGCCTTCAGTGCATCTTGGACTTCTTCCTTCAGGATCATTGGTTCTTGATTGTATGCTACCTCTTGAAATGGTTGAACATTGATCATTTCTTTTTGGTATGTAACTCTGTGTATTCCTTCCATCTTCTTTTGATGCTTTCTGTATCATTCAATAATTTGCCCAGGGAATCCTTCAATACCACAAGTCGAGGCTTGAATTTTTCTTTAGTTCCCTCAGCTTGAGAAATGCTGAGAGTGTTCTTCCTTTTTGGTTTTCCAACTCCAGGTTTTGCACATTTTGTTATACTATTTCTCCAGCTGACCTTTGAAATTTTCTGTTCAGCTCTTGTACATCTTCACTTCTTCCATTTGCTTTAGCATCTCTACTCTGGAGAGCAAGTTTCAGAATCTCTTCTGACACCCATTTTGTTCTTTTCCTTTTTTCTTGTCTTAATGACTTTTTGCTTTCTTTCCATATAATGTTCTTGATGTCATCCCACAACTCTTCTGTTCTTCAGTCTTTAGTATATAATGCATCAAATCTGTTCTTCAGGTGATCTGTAAATTCAGGTGGGATATATTCAAGGTCATGTTTTGACTCTCATAGACTTGTTTTAATTTTCTTCACTTTCAGCCTGAATTTGCATATGAGCAATTAATAGTCTGTTCTACAGTTTGCCCCGGCCTTGGTTTGAGTGATGATATGGAGCTTTTCCTCTGTCTCTTTCCGCAGATGTACTCAATTTGATTTATGTGTATTCCAATTGGTGAGGTCCATAGTTATCTTTTATGTCATTTAAAAAAGGTATTTGCAATGAACAAATCATTGGTCTTGCAAAAGTCTATCATGTGATCTCCAGCATCCTTTTTGTCATCAAAGCCATATTTTCCAACGGCTGATCCTTCCTCTTTGTTTCCAACCTTTGCATTCCAATCACCAGTGGTTATCAATATATCTTGATTGCATGTTTGATCAATTTCAGACTGAAGAAGTTGGTAGAATTCTTCAATTTTGTCATCACTGGCTTTAGTGTTGGTGTGTAACTTTGAAAATAATAGTGGTATTAATTGGTCTTCCTTGTAGGTATATG
>NW_006408551.1:17062810-17066887 GCF_000296735.1 Chrysochloris asiatica | reverse complement strand
AGTACCTTCCAACCTGAGGGGCTCATCTTCTGGCCCGTCATATATATGACAATGTTTCACTGCTATTCATAATGTTTTCAGTGAGTAAATATTCAGAAGCAGTCTGTCTCTCCCTCTTCCTAGTCTGTCTTCATCTGGAAGCTCATCAGAAACCTATCCACTGTGGTTAACTATGCTGGTATTTAAAATACCCATGGCATATCTTCCAGAATCACAGCAACACACCAGCCACCACAGTGCAACTCACAGCTACCCTGTATAACTTTTCCAAGGAGCGACTGGTGGATTTGAACCCCAATATTGTGGTTGCAGTCCAATGTTTATTTCTACAGCACCATACCAGGTCTACATATAGATACATAGATTAGATAGGAAGATCGATATGTGTGTATATGTGTATGTGTATAGATTTATTTGAAGAAATTGGCTCATGCAATTGTGAACTGTGGAGACTGGCAAGTACAAAAATCTATAGGCTAGGGGACAGGATGGAAACGCCTCATTTTTACTCTTAAGGCATTCAACTGATTGAATGACCCACTCACATTATCGAGAGTAATTTCCTTTCTTTACAGTCAACTGACTGCAAATGCTAATCACATCAACAAAATAACCTTCACAGTAATCTTCTAGACTATTCTTTGACCAAACAACTAGATACCATCGCCTAGCTCAGAGCTACTGGTAGCCCAGAATCAAGGAGACACACATCCCCGAAGGGGGATGGAGGTCAGTGAGTTGCAGAAGGAACTTAGCAGGATGAGCACTTGAGAAGGGTCAAGCCAGAGCACATCTGGGAGCTAGAGAACAAAGTGAATCAGACAGAGGGAAGGTAGCCTGAGTAAGTCACCTGGAACTGTGGCTCTGCCTATGCTAACTGACTTGGTAAGTGCCTGGGGCAGATCTCAGATCTGACAATACTCAGGTGACCTTCCTTTGCCCATAACTTGGTTTCCTCTCCTTGATTTCATATAATGACAGAGCTCCCTGGCATCATATGAAATGATAAATGTGGAAGTGCTGAGCGGTCAATCTGGAAAGCACCACAAATCGCAAAAAATGTTGACAGTCTCTTGGTTGGGACTCAGTTCTCCAAAAGCCACATCAGCCCTGATTTCTTGTTGTTGTTAAGTATCGTGGAGTTGGTTCCGACTCATAGTGACCCTGCACAGGGTTTCCAAGGCTGTACATCTTTACGGGAGCAGAACGCTTCATCTTTCTCCCACAGAACTGCTGGTAGTTTCGAACTGCTAACCTTGAGGTTGGCAGCCCGACTCGTAACCACTACGCTACCAGCCCTGACTTACCTAGCATTAAAGCCAAAACCCAAGCTACTGATTCTCTTGCTGATGTTATAGTTAAGTGCTGTCAAATTGGTCCCGACTCACAGCAACCCTATATAGGGTTTCCAGGAAGCAACTTGTGAGTTTGAGCTGAAGCCTTTGCAGTTAGCAGTCCAGTGCTTATCCTACAGTGTTTTCACCAGGACTGTTTTCAAATTGCCTGTCCACACCATTACCAGAGAGCAGCCTGGGGCAGCATTTAAGCAGCTGTCCCTTTGTCTCCTCAGCCCAGGAGACTCTCCTGGCAGGAGGGCAGCAGCTGCCTTTCCTGAGCCAATTTATGTCAAAACTCAAGAGCTTTGAGTGGCATAGAAATGGAGATTGTTGCCTTTGAGGCTGGGAGAAAATAAATGAGAGATCATACTTTTTTTTTTCTTCCAGCTCCTTAGGTAGTGTAAGATGCTTCTCAAAACCAGCATGACTTGAGTTGTCAAGTTTAAGGGAACAGGGCTAACCCAGTTGTGCCTGCAAGAAACCCAGGGATCTGGTGATTCATGGGAAAGCCAGACCATTTCTAAGAAGTATTAGCCTGGTCCTGAAGGCTATTGGAGAAGGGGATGAACCTTTGGGAGGTGGCCAGGGCTTGGGAATTGCTTCCAGAGATGACTGTCACTTATTCAAAATAGTAGATGTAATTGTCATTGAAAACCAAGTAAAGAGAACTGGTTCTGCTACTAAAAGTTTCCAGGTGTCAAAATGGAAAACACAAGCATTGGGTTTCTGATCTTTGCCGTGAGGATATTGTTCAGACATGTGGGTAGACTTGCTTAGAAATATAAAACAAGGCTGAACGTGAATCATGGCGAGCCCCCTGCTTCCTGTGAAATCTTCTGTTCTCAAGAAGGTTAAAAGCAATTTCAGCACATACTGCTGGATAGTGAAATTGAATGGAGCTTTCTACAACTGTATCCCAGCCAGCCCAGTGTGTTGTGTATGAGATTCTTTGCCTATTCATTAGAACAGAAAAATCTAGCAATTATGTTCGTGGTCCAGGTTCCCCAGAGGCGTCCTCTGGTTGACCCAGAGTAGAGACCCTACAAAACCAAGCACGGGCAAGGGTAGAACTTGAAGCAGGCTGGCATGTTCTAGAAACAGGGGCCAGGAGTGTCTGTGGATGCTCATGTAAAATCTGATGAGAAGAATGACAGAAGACATGATAAATTATTCATCTATAGTTTGTTGGGCAGTTGGAAGTAGATAAAAGGTCCATGGCCAGCTAAGAGATTAAATATCCAGAAAAAAAAAAAAAAAATCATAGTTTGGTAGCAGGAACACAGAAAAATGAGGTCCCGTATTCTAGTATTGAATCCTAGAGCATATGCATCCTGACTGAACAAGTCATTTCACCAACTTCTCCACGTCACTGTCCTCATTAGTAAACAGGGAATCATAGTTCTGCAGCAGAGCTGTTGAGAGATCAAAAGCAATCATACATATAGGACAGTGTTTGGATCAAGAAGTCATTTGTGGAGAAAATATGTGCCTGAAACCTCAGAAACCTTAAAATTATTTTTTGCCAGGAATAAATCAGAAGTAACTATTACCAATCTCAATTCAAACTGGGTTATGTGCACAATTTATTGTTGCCGCTCTGAGAGTAGCCAGCTGTGCTCCCCATTTTGGTGAATTATTGATTCCTGGAATCTTATTTTATGTGATTTTAAAATAATTTCACTTTTGTTATTTGGTATTTCCAAGCTATTTCCAGAAGAACCGTAGAGATGGCTGTTACAATTCCATATTCTCTCAGCTTAGGACATCTTTCTAGAGAAACAGGTTACTTTTAAACTTAAACAATTTAAAATTTTCTATCCTTGAAGAATTTGCCTTAATCTAAGGCTTAGGAAAGCCAAACCTCTTGGCTAATAATGGTAACCATCAAGTTAACAAACGAAAGTTAATGACCCATATCCAAAGCTAATTGACTAACCTGCTCTGATTGGCATCTATCTCTAGTAATGTTTTGGTAATGTATTACTACTAATTGCTCTGGGCTGCTACTCCTTGCTGTGACTTATCCTTCTGCTCCACCAGAACCTGAAGAATAGACACCAAGGAATCACTGGCCAGCTGAGCAGTGAACCAAATGTAAGGATTATGGTTCACTGTGTTGGAAAACATGTCCTTAGACCTAAGTGGGCTTTGTAATGTCCATTTTAACTTACACTTTGGAATCCTCACATTCAGATTGCGTCAGAAGTATGGCTAGTCCTGCAGAACAGACCCTGATCCACATACCAAATCAGCCTTCTGAACAGGGTCCATAGGTCTGTCCCCAACCCCTATACCTAGTTGTAAGTGGGACCAAGATAGTTAAAAGGTTGGGCCACCCTCTTGAAAAGGTGGTAGTGGTATCCACCTCAGGAAGAAAATAAGGCTGGGAACAAAAATGGAAAAGGGGGACAAAAAGACAAGAAATCCAAGTGTCTTTACACAGAGAAAGCAGAGCAGGCAAAAGAACATGCCACAAAAACACTGCTATGGGATGGATTCCAATGCTGTATAGGGTTTCTGAGGCTTGTTAATCTTTTACAAGAACAGAAAGCCTCATTTTCTTCCTGAGGATTGTCTGGTGGGTTTAAACTGCTGACCTTGTGGTTACCAGTCCAGTGTTTATCCTACAGTGTCACCAGGACTCCTTGAAATAATGTTAAGGGGGAGAGAAAGGAGTAGCCAGAAACATCACTGTACAAAGCTTGTAAGTCCGTCTTCTGCCTATAACTGATTGGAATAC
>NW_006408551.1:17058924-17061048 GCF_000296735.1 Chrysochloris asiatica | reverse complement strand
ATATTGCATTACGCAATCTGCTGCACAAGACCTTTTTAAAGTGTCGAAGAGCAAAGATGTCAGTTTGAGGACTAAGGTGCACCTGACCCAAGTCTTGGTGTTTTCAATAACCTCACATGCATGCAAACATTGGACAATGAATAAGGAAGACCGTAGAAGACGTGATACATTTGAGTTACAGTGTTGGAGGAGAATATTAAAAGTGCCAATAGATCTGTTTTGGAAGAAGTGCAGCTAGAGTGCTCCTTGGAGGCCAGGATGGCCAAACTTCGTCTCTTATACTTCAGACATATTATCAATAGGGATCCAGTCACTGGAGAAGGATATCATGTTTGGTAAAGTGGAGGATCAGAGAAAAAGAGGAAGACCTCCAACGAGATGGATTAGTACAGTGGCAGCAGCGATGGGCTCAGTCATAGCAATGATTGTGAGGTTGGCCCAGGACTGGGCAGTGTTGCATTCAGTAGTGCATAGGATCACTGAGTCGGTACTGACTCGATGGCACCTAACAACAACAACAACGTTCGCTGAGTTGGGATCATCTCAATGACAATGAGTTTTTGGTTTGAGTCTCCCAAAATACTCATTTAGTCACCACTGGAAATAACTAGTGTTTTCTTTATTCTGAAAAGAAAAAAGATTAATATTTCTCCTGCTTTTCTTTTACAACTGCCTTTCAGAGTAACTAAACACTCTGATGAAGGGAAATTCCTCTGTATAAAAGAATTCTAAATAATAAATATAGAAATGATGATTAGAAAAAAATCACTTTCAACACTAATGAAATTATTGGCATAGATGAAAGTCATCAGTGGGTGAAATCATTAGATTAAATGCTGATGAGGAACCTTACAATGGAGAAGTTAGCACTTCATTACTTGAACCCACCACCTATGATCTAGTCATGCCCTCCCCACTAAAATAGTTAACCCCGACTCAAATCAAGCATCGAGAGCTAAGCTCTACTTAGAAGAAATATGGACGATACAACAGTCTATAGAACAAATAATACAGTTTATGTAGTAAGTTACTAGAATAAGAGGGAAGAGATGGGAGTATGTGGTGGTGTAGGATAAGCACTGGACCACAAGGTCGGTTTGAACCACAAGGTCAGCGGCTCAAATTCACCAACTGTTCCTCAGAAACCCTATACAGGATCACTGTGAGTTGGAACGAACTCCATGGCACTTAACGACAACAAACAACATACATGCTGTAGATAAGAGGCTATATAAGAGGACTGACACAAATGTAATGTGTGGGCCTTATTGATATTCAGATCTGAACAGGTTAACTCTGAACATTTTGAAACAATCAGTGGAAATTTTATTATGAGCTAGGCGCTGGAAAATACCAAGGAATAATACTTTGTTTTTTGTTTTTTTTTTATCTCTGAAAAATATGATTATTTTCTTACATCGCCTCAATGAATAATGTCATTGAGGCGATGTAAGAAAATAAATCATATTTTTTAGAGATGCATAATAAAAGGATGAAATGGCAAGAGATCTGGGATTTGCTTTAAAATACTCCCAAAACACCGAATAATAGAGTGTGTGTGAAGCAAGTTTATTAAGCTCTTGGTTTAAAGACCCCTGGTGGCACTGGACTGCTAACTGGAAAGTTGACAGTTCAAACCCACTAGCTACTCCAAGGGAGAAAGATGAGGCTCTCTCTTCTAAAGATTTACAGCATCAGAAATCCTATACAGGGTTGCTATGAGTTTGAATATACTTGATGGCAGTAGGTTGTTGGCTCTGAATGATGAGTACACGGGGCTTGAGTTTTCTAGGCTTTTTATACTTGAATATGTCTGCAATTTCCCATTAAAAATAGCTTTGTAAATAAATAAATAATACCTTCCTTTAATACCCTCTTCCATTGGTGTGGTGCTGCAGGTTAATGTGCTGGACTGTAAGGTTGGTTTGAATCGAAAGGTAGGCAGTTCAAGCTCTCCAGCCATTCCTTGGAAACCCTATACAAGGTCGCTGTGAGTAGAATGGAGAAAAATATTGAAAGTACCATGGACTGCCAAAAGAACCAATAGATCTGTGTTGGATGAAGTACAGCCAGAGTGCTCCTTGGAGGCCAGGATGGCCAAACTTCGTCTCTCATACTTCAGAC
>NW_006408551.1:17056333-17058469 GCF_000296735.1 Chrysochloris asiatica | reverse complement strand
TGAACTGCTGACCTTGAAATTAAGCAACCCAACTCCACTACAGAAATTTCCTGTCCTGTGGCCTGAGGCAAAAACGTCATTATGTTGTTATTGTTGTTAAGTGCTGTCAAGTCCATTCCGACCCATAGCAACCCTGTATAGGGTTTCCAAGGAGCCACTGGTGAGTTTGAACTGCTGACTTTGCAGTTCAAACGGCTTTGCAGTCTGGCGCATTAACCCCAGTAACACGGTAGGGGAATAACTACGGACCTTTGAGAAATTCAAACGTCACAGTTTGAACCACTTCTATGTTTGACGTTGGGCATATCGCTAATCCCTCTCTGCGATGCCATCTCCCTGCCTGTGTGATCGCCTCCACTGTCTTAGTATAGACCGTCAAATGCTGTGTGTTTTCTAAACTGCTCCTCAGATTCCACAGGCCTCATTAGCAGGAAGTCTGGCAGCTTTTACTGGGGCACCCTCCCTTTCTCCCTCCGTTAAGTTCTCCGGCAGTGAACGCGCTCCAGTTCCTGCTGTGCACTTTCCGCTCATCGCCACACGGTGTCACCAGCGGAGCTCAGTCCTGCCTTGCCCTTTTGTCTACTCCCCATCAGATGTGGTCGTGGTTCGAACCTTGAATTGAATCCCTCTTGGCTCACAGGTCAAGAGTTCCGATGGTGTTTTGGGTTATACATTGGGCTGTTCTCCACAAGGTCAGCAATTAGCATGCACCATGGGAGGAAGATGAGGCTTCCTGCTCCCATAAAGATTTACAGTCTCAGAAACCCAAAGGAAGAGTTCTACTTTGTCCTTTAGGGTTACTGTGAATCCAAATGGAGTCCATGGCTGTGGGTATTTCGGATTTGGTTATACTCAGAAGGACCCTTGGAGGTGCAGTGGTTAAAATGCTTACCTGCTAAGCAAAGGGTTGACAGTTGGAACCCACCAGACGTTCCAAGGGAGAAAGCTACGGCAGTCTGCTTCTGTAAAGATTACAGCCTTAGAAACCCTATGGGGCAGTGCCACTCGGCCCTACGTGTTCCCTGTGAGTTGGCATCAACTTGATGGTAACAAGTTTGTTTTGTTTTTTTGTTTTAAGGTGCTATAAATTATCAAACAGTCTGATTTTAGAGATCATCAACTAGGGTGGGGTTGAGATCCATCTTGTGGTGGTGGTGTTATATGCCATCGAGTCAGTTCTAACTCATAGTTACCCTGTATAGGGTTTCAGAGAAATCGGTGTAGTCCTATAGGATATGCACCGGACTGGTAACAACAATGTCAGCAGTTCAAACCCACCAGCTGTTCCTCAGAAACCCTATACAGGATCACCATGAGTCAAAAGCAGCTCGATGACACTAAACAACAGATACTGTTTCAGAAACAGGTGGTGGGATTGAACTGTTGACCTTGTGATTATCAGTCCACTGCTTATCTTACAGCGCCACACCAGGACTCAAAATCTATCTTAGAATTAATTAAATAAAGGTTGTTTGAGAAAAAGCTTTTGGAGAGGCAGTAAACCACTGGAGAAAGATGAAGCTTTCTACGCCCATAAGGATTTACAGCCTTGGAAACCCTATACAGGGTCGCTATGAGTCGGAACCGACTCCATGGCACTTAACAACAACAACAAAAGTATAATGGTTAAATGCCCTCTGTTAGGTGCAGACAGACATGGACTTGCCATTCATTACTCTTATGGCCTTGGGCAAGTTACTTAACCTTTGTAAAAGTGGATTTCCTTACCTCTCCTGGTGTGGTGCTATAGGATAAGCACTGGACTGCTAATTGCAACGTCATCTGTTCAAACAACTCAACAGCTATTCTTGGAACCCCTATACAGGGTCACTATGAGTTGGAATCAACTCAGTGACACTTAAAAACAATACTAAATGTGGCAATAAAGGAGCTCTGGTGGCATGTTGGATTACATGTTAAGCTGCTAACCACAAAATCAGCAGTTAAAACCTACCAACCACTCTGCGTAGCAAAGATGAGGCTTTCTGCACCTGTAAAGATTTGCAACCTTGGAAACACTATCCAGAGTCACTGTGAGTAGGAATTGACTTGTATGCACACAACCACAGTATGACCGTAACCCCTAGGACCATTTGATGAGTGATATTGACCCAGCCAACTTTTTTCTTTTTTTTT
>NW_006408551.1:17042456-17053443 GCF_000296735.1 Chrysochloris asiatica | reverse complement strand
TTGTTGTTGTTGTTAAGTGCTGTCAAATCAGTTCCAATTCATGGCGAACCTGTATAGGGTTTCTGAGGCTGTAAATCTTTATGGGAGCAGAAAGCCTCACCTTTTTTCTGTGGAGAGGCTGGTAGATTTGAACTACTGACCTTGAGGTTAGCAACCCAATTTGTAATCCACTGTGCCACTGAGTGCATGTAAAGTACTTATACATCACATGACACAGAAAGCGTCAGTGAATATTAAATGTGAAGGTGTTTGCCTCTTAAGAGCAGGCTCTTCTCTCTTGTTCACTAGGGTTTCCCAGCACCCCCAACTGGGACATAGTAACATAAATGTATGGATGATATTCTTTTAACCGCAGACCCACTCTTACAGGTGGTCAGAAATGAGGCTGGCATTAATTGGCCTTAGGTGCAGTGAGAACCAGCTGTGGGCCACAGCATAGACGGGTGGATGCCTTGGATTGCTAAACCAAATCCTGGGCTTGTACTGAGAGAGCTATTCAAGCCAGGCTCCAAGGGAAGGTTTTTGTTACAAGAACGCTTTGCAGTGTTGTTGTTGTTGAGGGCCATCGAGTTGGTTCCGACCCATAGCGACCCTGTATAGGGTTTCTGAGGAGCAGCTGGTGAAGTTGAACCCCTGACCTTGTGGTTCAAACCGACTTTGCAGTTCAGGGCATTAAGCCACATCGTCACATTAGGACTCCTTCAAATGTTATAAGTACCTATTTTTCCATCAGTATTGATTGTGACAGTTCTGGTGTGGCACTGCAGGATAAGCACTGGACTGCTCACCGCAAGGTCAGTGGTTCAAATCCACCTTCTGCTCCTTGGAAATGCTATACAGGGTTGCTATGAGTTCGAACCAACTCCACGGCACACAACAAGAACAAAGACATTGATTGTGATAAGACTGAAGTTGTCAAGGATTTCATTTTACTTGGAGCCACAATCAACACCCATGGAAGCAACAGTCAGGAAATCAAATGTATTTCACTGGGCAAATCTGCTGCAAAATAACTCTTTCAAGTGTTGAAAACAAAGATGTCACATTGACTAAGGAGCACTTGACTCAAGCCATGATATTTTCAATTGCCTCATATGCATGTGAGAGATGGACTTGAATAAGGAAGACCAAAGAAGAATGGATGCCTTTGAATTCTGACATTGACAAAGAATATTGAATATACCATGGAATGCAGAGCTGAGAACATCCCTCAACTTGTCCTGTACTGATAGGGCCTTTTGCTCTTTTTTCCCTTTAAACCTTGTCATCACGATTGTGGAATTAGTATAGTTTATTAGCAGTACTCATGTGTTGGACAAAGTCCAGCCAGAGTGCTCCTTATAAGTGAGAATGGCAAGACTTTGTCTCTCCTACATTGGACATGCTATCAGGAGAGACCAGTCTCCAGAGAAGGGCATCATGATTGGTAAAATAGAAGGTCAGTGAAAGAGAGGAGGACCCTCATTGGTTGGCAGTGTCTGCAACAATAGGCTCAGATAAAGCAACCGCTGTGAGGATGCAGGACTGGGCAGTGTTTCATTCTGTGTGTACAGGGTTGCTATGGGTCAGACTTGACTCCACAGCAGCTAACATCAACTGATTGGGATACCATAGCAAAGAAAATGATTGGTTTCATGGATAGTTGCTAAAAGGAAGAGAATTTGCTGAGCGTAGAGATAGGCGTCCCCAGGTGTTGTAAACATATGTGGCTACTAGCTGAAAAGTTGGAGGTTCAAGTCCACCTAGAGATGCCTCCAAAGAAAGCCCAGAAGATTTTTAAAAAAAAAGAAAGAAAGAAAATCAGCCATTGAAACTCCTGTGCAGCCCATGGGCAGACATGGCTCACGATGAGTCAGGGTCGGCCACTGGTACTTAACACAGCAACCAGACTGGGGGGTGTGGGGGCAGCAGGATAGTGAGGCCTAAACGTGCCCTTAGGCTTAGTCACTTAGGCACTTCACAACAACAACAAAGCTCCTCCTAGAAGAAACCCTGATATACAGTGGTTAAGCACTTTGGTAGCGTAGTGGTTACGAATCGGGCTGAGAACCACAAGGTCATCAGTTGAAAACTATCAGCTGTCCCACGGGAGAAATGTGAGGCTTTCTACTCCCATAAAGATTTACAGCCTAAGAAACCCTGTACATGATCGCTATGAGTCGGAACCGACTTGACGCACTAGACAACAACTACTAAGAGAAAGGTGAGCGGTTTGAACCAACCAGAGCACTCAGTGGGAGAAAAGACCTGATGATCTGCTTACTTTAAGCCTTGGAAATGCCATGGGGCGGTTCTTGTCTGCTCTATTATAGATTCACTACCAGTTGGATGGCAGTGGGTTATTTGAGCTTCTCCTAACATCAAGGGTTTGCTCTAGGAAAATAATGCAAGTCAACCTGCCTTGGGGAAGTTCTCACCTGTGTTTCTCTAAAGACTGGTTTAATTTTCAAAAAAAGACCAAGTCTCTCCAGTTCTCCTCCTCAATTCTGGGTGGGACTTTATAAATTCCATGGATGCGCTAGAGACGGGGAAAGCTCCAGGCAATAAGAGAAGATGACCATTATGTTATTGACAGTAACTTGAAAACATTGTTCATGAAATTACTTCCCAAGCAAAAGTCTCCAACCGAGTTAAAATTTCCCTTTGCATTTTCTCACTTTTCAGGTGACCTTGTACAAGGACTCAGACATAGAGGACTTTGGGTTCAGTGTAGCAGATGGCTTGCTGGAGAAAGGAGTGTATGTCAAAAATATTCGCCCAGCTGGACCAGGTGATCTTGGTGGCTTAAAACCTTATGACAGGCTCTTACAGGTAAGACTTCAGGTGATACTTAATTCCCTGGGGCTAATTCAGAGCTGAGAACTGTACTTTGGATATAATTCAAACTGTCCTGTACTTTGGATATCTATCTTTGCTCTTTTTCCCTTCAAATCTTGCCATCAAGATTATGGAATTAGTATTTTATTCCCACCCAATAAATTTTCAGGTGCCTTATCTCTGTGGGTTTAAGTTTTATGACACTGGGCTGAAAGTCACCTTTCCCAATCCAATGCTTACTCCTAAGAGCCCACCCAGGCATGGGCCCACGTCCTTCGGAGCTATGGTGGTGGTGTTGTTGTTATGTGCCGTGGAGTCAGTTCCGACTCATAGCAACCCTGTACAGGGTTTCCGAGGCTGTAAATCTTTATGAGAGCAGAAAGCCTCATCTTTCTCCCGGGGAACAGCTGGTAGTTTCGACCTTTCCACCACCCTTCTTCAGCATGACTTCCAAGACAATATTGTTTGGCTTAATCCCTCGCCAGTAGTTTCTCTTGCTTCTTCCTTCATTTATTCTCTATCTACAACTTTTACATATGGAGGCTGTGGCACTATGGGATAATGCACTGGACCATTTGAACTACAAGGTCTGTGGTTCAAGTTCACCAGTCACTCCTCAGAAACCCCACACAGGGTCGCTATGAGTCGGAACCGACTCAACGGAGCTTAACAACAACAACAATCGAGGCTTGAGGAGTCCTGGTTTGGCACTGTAGGATGAGTTCTGGACTGCTAACTGCAAGTTTGGCGGTTCAAACCCAGCATCCACTCCTTGGAAACCCTATACAGGTTTGCTGTGAGTGGGAACCTACTCGACGGCACTTAACAACAAGAACAATCTAGACTTGCGAGAAAGTGGACAGGGTGAGCATTGGTCACAGAGAACAGTAAATAAGCCAATAATTATGTTATAGTGTTGTCAGGGCAGAGATAGACCATTGCACAGGGTGCAGCTTGCTAGAACTGAAGTGTTACTGTGGCTTTGTGGATTCTTTGATGACTACGATCACTCAAAATGGCTCTTCTTGACCTTACAGGTTAATCATGTCCGCACAAGAGACTTTGACTGCTGCCTTGTTGTGCCCCTCATAGCGGAATCTGGCAATAAGCTGGACCTGGTGATTAGTAGAAACCCTCTGGCTTCACAGAAGTCTATAGAACAACAGACTCTACCAGGAGGAGACTGGCGTGAACAGAACAGTGCTTATTTCCAACAACCTAGCCACAGTGGTAATTTGGAGACACGGGAACCCACTAATACGTTATAGCAGCGCTTTTTATAAAACAGGACAAAAGATGTCATATACATGGTGCTAAAAATCCCTTTTAAGATTTCTGTGCCTGTTGAAGCACAGATCATCACGTGGCATTAACTGTAAGCACAGGGGTCTTTTAAATCTCTCTCATGGCTCACGCTCACTTCCCTTTCCAAGTTGAAGAGATTTCTTTTTTTGGTGACCACTATGGTGTATGGTAGACAAGAGAAAAATAGGTAGGCTGTTCCACCCCACAAATGAACATCTGAGGCATTTTTTTTTACAAGTTCATCTAAGTATCACTTTTTAAAAAGAGAAATGTCTGTTTAAAAATATTCTCTATGGTAATTTCCTTCATTCACTTTGAAATCAGTTTCTTACTATGAAGTCTTTGATGTAAGAACTTGATCAACATGGTCAAGTAGTTAAAGCTGGCTCGACCAGGGGAACTAGGGTTTTGTAAGCTGTGGGAACTGCTGCAACGGGAGGGGTACTAGTAATACAATTCAGTTATCTTAAAATGTTTCAGCAATGGTGCACGTAGCAGACAATTATAGGTGGTGGGAAAATGTTTTGCCCAAGTATAGGAATGATTTTAACTAAAATGTATGCTATTCCCTATGCAACAAATGATCAAACAGGATATGTCTTGTGACCTGTTTTGTTTTTTTTTTCTTAAAAGACACATTTTTAATAGCTGAAAATCTCTGATAATGAATTAGAATGTTTAGTAACACTGAGGATTAGTTACCTTATTTTTTAAATTCAAGACTAAGAACTTAAGAGAGAATGAAGAGTGTATTAAAATAGGGTTCATCTTAATGATAGGTTAATCCAATTCAAACTGCTTGACATGTTTTGAAAACCAGTAATATTGAGGGGTGTACAACACATGTACTTTAAAAATGACACGGGACAATCTTTTGTTCTGAGCCATGCCACTTATGGAAATTGTAAATACTTTTTTCACAAAATGCATTGCCAATTATGACCATCCTTCAAAGCAATAAATTGTGACAGTTGCTTTTATGTTTGTCAGCAACTGTTTTCATTTGTTCAGATATTTTGAATAGTTACACTAATAACTGTTATTTGGTGAATATGAAAAAATAGATCTGTATATTGATTGTAAAATCTCCATACTGAAATGATTATTTTCCAAATATTTTCATTTTGGTCAATAATTCAAACAACCACTTAGGTAAAACATTCAAACACTGTGTCCTTTGTTGAAGGAAAACTCACTTTTCTTTATGTGCAGAGAAATACATTATTTTAATCATATTTCAAAACTGCCAGGGCAAGAAAGTATAAAGGAGGTCGCATTAAGTAAAAAAAAAGTCATGAGTCACTTAAATATGTATTTTTATTTGTAACAAACAAGTATTAAGCTGTAAAGTATTTTTGTACAAATTTAATACTTTAATAGCATGGTATTTATCGTCTATGTATGTTTTGGGGAATTCAAAATTGTTGCAGATATTTGTATGGAAACTAAAAAAAAAAGAAAACACAACACCCTCTACCAAATGGAATAAACAGTGATTTTAAAGAGCAAAAAATATAGGTATGCATTTTTGGTACCTGAATATATTTCAGAGTCCTAGCCTGAGCCGTCTATAATAATGTACTTTCTAACAGGGAAAAGTTTTGAACTTGAGGGGCAGCATGGACGAGAGGGAAAGAGCATGGGCTTTGAAAGTGGACCTGGGTTTTAATGCCGACGCTGCTTCTCATCCTGGTATTTATCTGTCCTGCGTCCATTTCCTCACCTATGCATTGCATAGGATGTTGTGAAGTTCGTGAATCCTCTCTGAAAGTGAATCATCTCTGAAAGTGCCTAGACCCATGGCACACACAAACACTTCTGTTCATGTTAGATAACAAAGATGGAGAGATTGTAGATCAAGGTTCACAACATCTGCTGCCAGGGAACATTACATGAAGCCCATGAAATACACTTATATATATGAACTATTCAAACCTACAGACTTTCATTAACCTAAACATATATATATATACATAAATACACCACAATTATAGTCCCAAAGTTTCTATTTTCTGCAAAATATTTTGCAGGACTTGTAAATTCACATGGATGGTTACACATTACACCAGTGGGAGGGGGAGACATTCTGAGAGATTGAGGGTATTTTCTAGAACATGAGGATCACATGACCTCAACCAAAGATCAAATTATATCATTACAAAATCGAAGTTATAGTTCAGATTTCCATATGGCGCTGTGAGATAAAACACTGGACTGCAAGTTTGGTCACAAGGTTGACTGTTCAAACTCACCAGCCACTCCTTGAAAACCCTATACAAGGTCACTATGAGTCAGAACCGACTTGACAGCACTTAACAACAACAGTTACAGCTATGGGAGTCCTGGTGTGGTGTGGTGCTGTCGGATAAACACTTGACTGCTAACCATGAGCTCAGAGGTTCAAACCCACCAGCCACTCCTTGGAAACCCTATACAGAGTCGCGACGAGTAGGAATAGACTCACTGGCACTTAAAAGCAACAACGACAGTAACAATATAGCTATGAGTCAGAACCAATTTGACCTCTTCCTTTGACCTGGTCACTTTATTTGAACAGTGTTACCTGAAATCCTGGAGTCCTGGTGTGGTACTGTGGATTAATGTGCCAGACTGCAAAATCATTTGAACCAAAGATCAGTAGTTCAAGCTCACCAACCACTCCTTAGAAACCCTATACAGGGTTCTATGGCTCAGAACTGACTCGACACCACTTAATTACAACAGTAACACCTCAAATCCTGGTGTGGCACTGCGGGTAAATGTGTTGAACTGCAAGGTGGGTTCAGGCTCACCAGCCACTCCTCGGAAACCCTATACAGGGTCACTAGGAGTCAAAACTAACTCCTAGGCACTAACAACCACCTGAAAAAAAAATTGGAGTGTTAGCGTGGCACTGTGTGGCAAAGCACTGGACTGCAAGGTCGGTTTGAACCACAAGGTTGCCAGTTTAAACTCACCAACTGCTCCTTGGAAAACCTATACAAGGTTGCTATGAATCAGAACTGACTCAACAGCACTTAACACCTGCAACTATACCTGAAATCATTAGCAATTTTGTTATTTTTAAATAGACATTTCTACTCAACAATGTCTTAGAACAACAACAACTAACTACTGTGCACATTAACACACAATAATTTTGATTGGGGACAACTAAAATATGAGTCTTCCACAGAAACTACAACTTTTTGCCTGCTTTGTCACGTAATTTGTTACCAAACTTGAGTTCACTGACTTCTTAGTTATTCTGAGAAATTAGAACACACTATAAAGGAGCTCTGGTAGCATGGTGGTGGTTATATGGATGCCGTGCAGTCAGTTCTGACACATAGCGTCCCTGTACATAAACAGTTGGTAGTTTGGAACTGCTGATCTTGCGGTTCACAGCCTGATTTGGAACCACTACTCTGCAAACTTCAGGGTCAGCAGTTCAAAACTATTGTCGTTCCGTGGGAGAAAGATGAGGCTTTCTGCTCCTGTAAAGATTTACAGCCTTGGAAACCCTGTACAGGGTCTCTATGAGTCAGAACCAACTCCACGGCACATAAGCACCACCCCATATCCCTGGTGGAGTACTGGTGTGGCTCTGTGGGTTAATGCACTGGACTATAAAGTCAGTGTGAACCAAAATGTTAGCAGTTCAAGCTCAGCAGCTGCTCCTCAGAAACCCTATATAGGGGTGCTTTGGGTTGGAACTGACTCGACGGCACTCAACAACAACAACATATCCTTAGTGGAGTCCTGGTGTAGGTCGGCAGTTCAAACCTACCAGCTGCTCCTCAGAAATCCTGTACAGTGTTGACATGAGTCCGAACTGACTTTCTGGAACTTAACAACAACCACAGTATAACTCTGGTAGGAGTGAAGTGGTCCTCTAGGACCATTTCACTGGACTTTAAACCACAAGGTCAGCAGTTCAAGCCTACCAGCTTCTCCGAGGAAGAAAGACGAGGCTTTTTGCTCCTGCAAAGATATATAACCTCAGAAACCCTATACAGGGTCGCACATCACTTAGCAACAGCAATAACCCTGGTGGTACAGTGGTTAAGTGCTTGGTTGCTAGCCAGTCAGTGGTCCAAATCTGCTTTTGTAAAGATTACAGCTCTGGAAACTAGGAGCCCTGGCTGCCCAGTAGTTAAGCACTTGACGGCTAAATGGAAAGGTGGGCAATTAAACCTATCAGTCTCTCCATGGGAGAAAGAGATAGCAGTTTCTTCCATAAACATTTACAGCCTTGGAAACCCTATGGGGCAGTTCTCCAGTGTCACACAGTCTCTGTCAATTGAATTGACTTGATGGCATGGATTTTGGAACACTATAGTCCTGGTATGGTGCTGTGGGTTCATGTGCTGGATTATAAGGTCGGTTTGAACCACAAGGTTGGTGTTCCAAGCTCACCAACCACTCACTGGAAATTCTATAGGGGGTCACTATGAGTCAGAAACAAAGTTGGCTCTGACTCATAGTGATCCTGTATAGCGTTTCCAAGGAGCGGCTGGTGAGTTTGAACCGCTGACCTTGTGTTCCAGCATCACATTTTTATCTAGGACTCTACTTCTTGAAGCCCCTTATATATACCTAGAGTCCTGATGTGGCACTATGGGTTAATGCACTAGACTACAAGGCTAGTTTGAACTGCAAGGTCGGTGGTTCAGGCTCACCAGCTGCTCATTGGAAACCCTGTACAGGGTTGTTATGAGTAGGGAGCAACTCAACAGCACTTAACAACATATATACCTACTCCCAATTTACTGTAGGAGCTCTGGTAGCGTAGTGGTTACCAATCGGGCTGCTAACCTCAGAGTGAGCAGTTTGAAACTACTAGCTGTTCTGCTGGAGAACGATAAAGCTTTCTGCTCCCTGTAAAGATTTACAGCCTTGGAAACCCTGTACAGAGTCGCTATGGGTCGGAACCGCGTCCACGGTACTAAAACAACAATTTACTGTGAGTTAATGCATCAGACTGCAAAGCTATTGGAACTGCAAGGTTGGCAGTTCAAGTTCACCAGCTGCTTCTCAGAAACCCTATACAGGGTTGCTATGGGTCGGAATCTACTCAACAGCACTTAATAACAATTTACCAGAATGATTAGGTTCCCAAGACCAGATCATTATGGAAAAATCATCTAATATGAAATTGGGAGATGATCACATCACTTCTCACCTCATCTAAATTGTGAACATCCTGTGGAGCCCTGTGCTAAGGTTGTCTGTCACCACCACCTCCCCAGCCCTTACATTGCCTCAGGAGAGCTCAGCCCACACTGCCATACAGGCTGCTCAGTCTTCCAGAACTAGGGTAGCCCAAGAACCATCTCCTCCCTATCCCAAGGCTCCTTTCTCTCTTCTACTTTCATGTCTTCAAGATGGGTGACCTCATGCCCTCAAAGACCCCAAAACACCCTTGGTGGCATTGCCAGGCTCCCTGTCCATGGGCGAGGGTCCAGGTGCTGACGGGGGTGGGAGGGATGAACTGCCTGAGGGCCCTCCTTCCAATCCCTCCTGCGAGCATCTTCTGGCTCACTGGGCAGCCCTGTCCCCTTCTGCCCCATGAGAATCGACTCTCCAGAGCTCCCTCTGAGACCACGATGGCCAGGCCCTTGCTGACCCCACCTCCATCCCCACACCTGTGCCCACTCAGGAGGTAGCACCAAGGAACTTATGGGGATATATAGGTGTTGGTCAGCTGATGTGGTTCTCAAAGGCTCCGGGCACTCAAGTGCCCCATCTCAGTGCCCCTCTGACCATGGTCCTGTCCATGCCTGTAACCCAAGACTGGGAGGTAAGGCCAGACCCTGGAGTCCATGTCCTCCCCAGCACTGGCTGCCACTGTTCCAGCCTCAGCCACCAGTGGGCAGCCAGGATCCACTGGCCAGCAATGCAGCACACATTTTCTATGTGTACACAGTGTTTGCTGTTCAGTTCCCCTTGGCATTTATTACTTCCAGACATGTGTGAACACACAAAATAATATATAGTATATTTCTTACTATTGGCATTAAGTGTGAAATATCAGATAACAAGGTAGCTGGTGAGAAGTAGATGTGTGTGTGTGTGTGCATATGTAATATATATGAGACTCTCTGGAAAAATTCTAAGCATATGCAACAAATGAAGAAACATTTATTCAAGAAAATCTACTAGAATTTGGTAACAACACAAAGTACGTTTTTGAGTCAGAACCCATTTCATATCTCAGCTTAACAAAAGTCTAACTCCAGGTAGGTGTATTCAAGACTAGGTTCTATCTCACCTTAGTTCTCAAAGTTTGCTGTCTTGCAGCAGGAAGTCTAGGTCTCCCTTCCTCTGCCCAGTACCCATTCATAAGATAACTCTTTCCAGACACATCAGGTCTAGAACACTGGGGTCCCAGTCATCCTCCCCCGAACTTATTCCACAATGGGAGACCATACACTCTTAAATAACCAATATGTGAAAGTAGAAATAAAAATCAGAAAAGATTTTTAGATGAATGAAAATAAAAATACAACATACCAAACCTTATGGAATGCAGTTAAAGAAGTGCTTGCTTAGAGGGAAATGTACAGACATATATGCCTACATTAAAAATATCATCTAGAGACTTTGGGGGCAAGTTGGCAGAGTAGGCAGATATGCTGAGCAACCATCAGCAACAAGGACACTAGAGACCAAGTGTAACAGATACAGGTAGTGATTCTGGAGCCCTAGGTTTCAGATGAAAGGACAGGAGGGGTGGGTTGCGTATCAACTGGGATAGGAAGCTGAGTGGGAGCTACAAGAGAGAAGAAAGATAGGTGGGCTGTTGTCTGGCCTGGAGGGGTGCAGCCATTGAGTTTTTGTGGCAGTTTTCAATTTACACAGTGGTCTACAGGCACAGGACATG
>NW_006408551.1:17032080-17041076 GCF_000296735.1 Chrysochloris asiatica | reverse complement strand
TAGAAAGCCTCATCTTTCTCCCGCGGAGGGGCTGGTAGTTTCGAACCACTGACCTTAAGGTTCGCAGCCCGATTCGTAACCACTACGCTACCAGAACTCCTTAGAACAAGATAGAGTGGCTCAAACAAGTAGCCAAATAGAGAGACAGAAAATATAATACCAAAAAATGGTGTAAGAACTACCAGAAAAGGATTTCAGAAGAAAGCTATGTAGGTAAGTTGAATGGATTGAGAGCATGATCAAGAAAGCTGCAGATGAAATTACGGGGAACACCAACAAAACTTCAAAGGATTCGGGGAAAAAACAACAAGAATAAATTGACAAAATAATTGAAATATTGGAAACCATACAAAAATAGCAAATAGACACCTAGAAGAGCAATACCAAATTTTTAGAAATAGGAAATATATTGAAGGGAGAGAGATGTAGAATTGAATCAGTGGAAGATCGAATAGGTGAGCTTGAAGACAAGTCTCTCAATATTCATTTGCAGATGTGCAATCAGAAAAAAAAAATTTTTTTTTTAAATTACAGCAAAAAGCCTAAGAATTATGTGAGCACCATCAAGAGGAATAACTTATATGTGGTCAGAATTGTAGGACAGGAAGACACACACACACACTACAAACACACACAAATTGTTGAAGAGTTGCTGGAGGAAAACTTCCCTAACATCATGAAAAATGAGAAGATATGCATTCAAGAAGCTGAATGGACCCCAAACAGAAAACAGACTCCAAGAAAATCACTAAGGCATATTATAAACAAATTCTCCAAAACCAAAGACAAGGAAAGAAACTTGAGAGCAACTTGGGAAAGACAAAAAGTTACCTTCTTCAAAGGAGAAATAATAAGACTAAGCTCTGATTTCTCAGCAGAAACCATGATGGCCAAAAGACAATGGGGCGACAGATACAAAACTCTGAAAGAAAAAACTTCAACCAAGAATCATATAACCAGCAAAACTGTCCCTCAAATATGATGGTGAAATTATGACATTTTTAGATAAACAGAAAACTTAAAAATTTGTAAGAACCAGACCAACCTTACAAAAAATATTAGAGAGGGTTCTTTGGGAAGAGAACTAACAACAGCAGACAAGCAGAGATGAACATAACATGACAATAACACAATCTACAATCAGAATGCAACCCAGATGTGGTGGACGTATATGCTGTGGAGTCAATTCTGACTCAGTGACCCTGCATAGAGTTTCCAAGGCTATAAGTCTTTACAGGAGCAAAAAGACTCATCTTTTTCTCGTGGAATGGCTAGTAGTTTCGAACCACTGACCTTGAGGTATCAGTCCGACTCAGAACCACTATGCTATCAGAGCTCCTTAACCAAGAGATAGAAGTAGCCAAAGTAAAACAAATGTACAAGACAGAAAATAGGGAACCAGAGATACTAGTTTACAATAAGAAAAAATACCCATAAAGTAGAAAGAGGGGCTGGCGTAGTTACAGAACTTCCAAATTCACAGGAAATCAAATAGATTTCAAGAATAAAATAAAAATAAACATAACTGTAACCCTAAAATTAGAAC
The DNA here is from genome assembly GCF_000296735.1 of Chrysochloris asiatica. NCBI lineage: Eukaryota > Metazoa > Chordata > Mammalia > Afrosoricida > Chrysochloridae > Chrysochloris > Chrysochloris asiatica. The sequence continues at coordinate 17,039,530 of NW_006408551.1, read as the reverse complement.
AAGCCGTACTACTGGCCCTAACCTAACCCTTACCCCTACCTCTAACATTAACATAACACACACAAAGACTCTATTCAAGGAAAATTACAAAACTGAGGAAAGGCATTAAAGGACATCTAAGTAAATGAAGAAATTATCCATACTCGTTTAAAGAAAAATATATTGTTTAATATGTCAATTCTTCCCAACATGATCTATATACTCAGTGCAGCCAAATCAAATCTCAGTAATTATAAATTAGAAGCTAAGTATAAAAAACTGATTACGAAGTTGATATAGAAAGGTAAAAAATACAGATTAACCAAATTTAGTTAGTAATGTATCAATATTCATTCATTAGTTATAACAAATATAAGGGGGCTTCAAAAAGTTCACAGACTAAGATAGGCAGCGTCCTTTAAACAAATAATAAATAAGGGGGAATCTGTGGCAGACAGTGCAGACCCGGTCAGGAGCTCAAGACCCTGTGGGCCCAAGCGTTGCAGACTGTCCAAACCATAGGCTCTGAGGATCAGACTTTGGTCACCTAGCAGACATAGCAAACTGGCCCTCATCTGATTATTCAGTATGCTTGCTAGTAATCTCATACATGAGCCCTGGATATCCACAGATAAATGTAAAAACCTTCCCTAGAAGCCGAGACTGTAAAGTCCAAAAAGGCAAAGTTTTTCCACGCACCTCCCCCCCCGCCAAATAAGCTAAAGAGGATAGAGAGAAACACTGTTAACTGTGGTATATGGAGGGGATTATAATCAATATAATGAAACAAGTTATATGAATGGTTAAATGTGAAACTGATGTTGCACCCTGTAAACTTTCACTCAATCCACAATAAAAACCTTAAATTAAAAAAAAAAAAAAAAGTTCACAGATAAAAATAGAATTAAAAGATAATAGAATTTTCCTGAGAACTTTATTAAGTCCCCTTGTTTATAATGGAAAACTGTGTGTGTGTTTGGGTTGAGGGCAAGGAGGTAGGAGTGGTAGGTTGTGCCAGAAATTGCTGCATTACTTGCTTAGTTTTTCTGTAATCTAAAATTGTTCTAAATTTAATATCTGTTAATTCAAAAAAGAAGACCTCAAGCCGGCAACATAACCTCATAACATTTTAACCCTACGACATAAAAAAAAAAAAAAAAAGTGAACCAAACTAAGCCAAACAGATAGAAGGAAATAATAATGATTAGAAAAAAAATAAATAAAATAGAGAAAATCAGTGAAATTTTTTAAATGGTTCTTTGATTAGATCAGCACAATTGACAACTTTCAGCTAGACCAAGAATAAAACATGGAAGACTCCGATTTTTAAGCTCAGACATACAAGAGGTGGAGAGCATTACTAGTAACCATACAGAAATAATAACGGAGTACCCTATTGCTGTTGAGTTGCATTCCAGTTCTTTACAGAGTAAAACAGAGTTTTCAAGGCTAAAATCTTTACGGGAACAGATGGTTACATCTTTCTCCAGTAGAGTCACTGGGTGGGTTCAAATCACCAACTTTTCAATTAGCAGCCAAGAATTTACCCATGACACCATCAGGATTTCCCTGTCCTTGGGGATACCACGAACAAGTATATTATTACAAATTAATACTTAGATAAAATGGATACATTCATAGAAAAACAAATTACTAAAATTGACTCAGGAAAAAATGAATAACCTGACTAGACTTACAGCAAGAGATTAAATTAGTCATTTTAATTCTTCCCATAGAGAAAAACCTGGACCCAGTTAACTTCATTGCTGAATTCTATTAAACACGTAAAGAAAAGTTAGTATGAATTCTTTACAAACTCTTCTAAAAAAATAGAAGAGGAGGGAACACCTCCCAACTCATTCTATGAAATCAGTATTACTCTGATACCAAAATCTAAACAAAGACATCATAAGAAAAGAAAATTACAGATCAATATCTCTTATGAATATTGAACGAAAAAAACCCTCAATAAAATACTTGCAAACCACATAACAAATCATAAAAATTTGTTACATAAAACCAATTTTATTTATATACAATAGCAATGAACAGACCAAAAATGAAATAAAGAAAACAATTCTGTTTACAAAAGCATTAAAAAAAATACTCAGGAATAAACTTAAGAAGTTTAAAACTTAAAATCTGAAAACTGTGCAACATTGTTGGAATTAAAGAAGAAATGGAAAAGCCTTCCAAAATCATGGTTCAAAAGACATGCTAAGGTGGCAATACACTTTAGAGGCATTTAGTGTAACACCTATCCAAGTGCCAGGAGTGGCTTCTTAGCAGAAACTGACAAGCTGATCGTAAATGGCACATAGAAATGGAAGGGACCCAGAATTGTCAATCCAGTCCTGAGTGACAATTTCAAACCAATTTTGAAAAAGATAAGAACAAAGTTAGAGAACTTATGCATCACTATTTCAAAACTTCCTAAAAAGCTCCAGTGTGGTGTCACGTGGTCTGAGCATAAGGACAGACCTGAATTAAAGGACCAGAACTGAGAGTACAAAAAGAAACCCTCATGTTTAGAGTCCACTTACAAAAAGAAACCCTCATGTTTAGAGTCCACTTACTTTTGACAGCAATCCCTGGGTGATGCAAACGGTTAGTGCACTTGGCTGCTTTGAAGTTGGAGGTTCAAGTATACCCAGAGATATCTTAGAAGAAAGACCTAGCAATCCACTTCAGAAATATCCGCCATTGAACTCCCCATGGAACACAATTCTACTCTAACACACGAGAGATCACCATGGGTCAGAATGAACTCAACACCCATTGATTTTGTTTTTGACAAAGGTGCAGGACAATTCAACAACGGAATAATGATCCCTTCAACACATGATGTTGGTACAACTGGATATCTACATGCAGAAGAACAAAGTTGAATCTTTACATTGTGAAATATAACTCAAAACTGATCAAAGACCTAAAGGTAAGAGCTAAAACTATTAAGCTCTTAGAAGAAAATATAGAATTGAATCTTCATGATCTGAGACTAGGCAAAGGTCTCTAAGACATAATAACACCAGATGTATAAGGAGCAGCAACAACAAAAATAGACACATTGCCTTAAAAAAAAAACAAAAAAACCACCCTCAAGGAAGTGAAGACTATCACAAGAATGGGAGTCAATTTTTGCAAACTATGTATCTGATAAGAAACTCTCATGTAAAATATCTAAGAATTCTTTAAAAGACAAACACATAATTTTAAAAAGACATATAAATGACCAGTATACATAAGAAAATATGATTGGTTATCAGGGAAATCTAAATGAAAGTCATCATGATTTAGCATTGCAATGGTCATAATGAAAAGGATGGCACAGGCAAGGATGTGGAAAAATTGGGGCCCTTCATCCACTGCTCCATGATAAGCACTGAGCTTCAATAACAAGGTCCGCGGTTCGAGCTCACCAACCGCTCTGTAGCAGAATGATGAGGCTTTCTGCTCCCTCGAAGATGTAAAAGCCTTGGAAACCTGTACAGGGTCACTATGAGTCAGAACCAACTCAACAACACTTAACACCAATAATCAATAATATCCACGGTGGTGGGGACATGCCATGGAATCGATTCTGACTCAGAGACCCTTTATAGGGTTTGCAAGGCTATAAATCTTTATGAGAGCAAAAAGCCTCACGTTTCTCCCATGATACAATTGGTAGTTTCGAACTGCCAACCCTGAGGTTAGCAACCCGACTTGCAACCATTACGCTACCACAGCTCCTTAATATCCACAGTAGGTGGTCATATTAAATAGTGTACCTGCTTTGGAAAAGAGTGACAATTTCTTAAAAAGTTTAAATATGGATTTACAACATAACGTAACAACTCAATACCTAAGTATTGATCCAAAAGAAATGAAAACGTGTCCAAATGTATATACATGAATGTTCACAAGTGGCATGATTCACAATATTCAGAAAGTAGAAACAATCCAAATGTCTACCAACTAATTAATTTATAAACCACATATGGTATATCCATAAAAGGGAATACTATTCTGCAATTAAAAATGTATTGATATATGAATACAATACATAACACAAACTTCAACAACATGATTGAAGTTTGAAATGGTTAAGCCAAAGAAGTCAGTAAACAATCATACACTGTATGATTCCAAATATGTTCAAAATAGGCAAATCTATAGAGTAGAAAGTAGATTAGTGGTTGTCTTCTTGTTGTTAAGGAATGTCAAGTCAGTTCTGACTCATAATGACCCTGTATAGAGTTTCCAAGGAGCAGTACGTGGGTTTGAACTGCCGACCTAATGGTTCACGGTCCAGTGCTGATCCTACAGCACCACACCAGGAGTCCAGTGGTTGCCTTGGGATAGAGAATTTCAATTAAAGGGCCTAGGATTTCTTTGGGGATTAATTAAAATGTTTAAAAATTAATTGTGATGATGGTTGTACAGCCCTGAACATACTAAATTATATACTTTCAGAGGGTGAACTGTATCTTAATAAATCTATATTTTTAAATTGGGAGAACAAGGGCATTTTTTCCTGTTACCATCTAACACTAAAAATCTAAAATACTCAAATAATTCTGCCATTTAAAAAAAAACATTCCAAAGTGTAATGTATTCAAAACAAGGTTCTTATAGTGTGGAAGGCATTTCCAGGAAGAAGTCCCACCTATGCCAAGCAGGGCAACACTGCTGCAGTGGAGGGCAGCTTGTGATCTATCTATTCCACAGCAGACACGATGCCGAATGTGTCAACAAAACCAACAGACACAATTACAGTTTACCTTTGCCATCACCTCAAACCCACTGGCAGAGACAACCCACAATGATTATGACAGTTACCATCTCCTAAAAAGACAATATTTTCAAAGTACAAAATAGTTTTTCTTTTAAATACAGCATCTCTTCCTCCACATTTATGTCCAGTGTTATTAGAGTTCTCATGATGACCAATGTTGAAATTCTTCAAGCTTTCTTTGAGTAAATTTGTTTAAAACACCTTAAAACTCCACTCATAGACATCCTCTTTTATCTTGATTTTTTTGAAGCTATTGTTTCATTTTGCCTTAAATACCAAAAAAATAAAATAGTAATTTTGAGAAGTCTGAAATCAAATTAACTTTCTTGATTATCTGTGGACTTGAAAAGTTGCCTGGGGCTTAAATTATTCAGTTTCATATTCTGAAATCTGGAAGACACTTGCGGAGATGATTCTTCCACCTGTTAGAGAAACGAAATACAAAGTTAATGTTTTGAAAATGTGGTCAGTCTACCCTCGACTTCATTTTTCCTGACTGCTTCTGAAGAAGACATGATTTTTCCACACCCTTGAGAGACTCTAGCAGACCTGAAGAAGTGGCTGTCAGCTCCACACAGGTTTAGGGCTGATTTGGTTCACCATGGAGAACCATGTAGAACCATCTGGGTCTAGCATGTCAAACAACTAAGTTTTCTGAGTGAGCTCATGTGTTTAACTTCCATAGATTTGCCAGGGTCCACCTCATAATCACTACAAAATGAGACTTCAAGTACATTGTTTGAAACTTAAAAATTCCAAGACGACAGCAGAGAATTCAACCAAGCATGGGGCCCTTCCAGGCACAGGATCCTGTTGGATTACACAGGTCACATGCCCACGGTGTGGTAAGACAAAAGATTGCAACCCCACAATTGTATTCTTGGTACTATTGGTGATTTCCAAGCACATGCTAGTGGGAATTTGGTCACCATGAAGTTCCACCATCATAGAGGAATGAGACAAATAGGACAATTCAATTCATTTTTCACAAAACGTATTCTTGCTGCGTACCATCTGATCAATTCCAACTAATAGCCACCATAAAGGACAGAGTGGAGTCCTGGTGTGGCACTATGATTTAAGGTGCTGGACCACAAAGTTGGTTTAAACCACAAAGTCAGCTGTTCAAGCTCACTAGTCGCTCCTCGGAAACAGCATACAGGGTCGCTATGGGTCAGAACCAACTTGATGTCACATAACAACAGCAACAACTGGACAGAGGAAATCTATCAATCACACTGGGTTTCCTAGGCTGCAAGCTTTTCAAAGGAGCTCTGGTTATAACAGTTAAGAGTTTAGCTGCTAAGTTAAAGGTTGAAAGCTCAAAACTATCAGCTGCTCCAAGGTAAAGATTGTTGTTAAGTACTGTGGAGTCAGTTCCGACTCATAATGATCCTGTATAGGGTTTCCAAGGCTGTTAATCTTTACAGGAGCAGAAAGCCTCATCTTTCTCCCGTGGAATGCCTGGTAGTTTCAAACTTCCAACCTTGAGGTTAGCAGACCAATTCGTAACCACTACGCTACCAGAGCTCCTTAGGTAAAGACTGTTGTTGTTGTTAAGTGCTGTCGAGTCGGTTCTGACCCATAGCGACCCTGAACAGGGTTTCCGAGGCTGTTAATCCTTACAGGAGCAGAAAGCTTCATCTTTCTCCTACGAATCAGCTGGTAGTTTCAAACTGCTGACCTTGCGGTTCGCAGCCCAATTCGTAACCACTACGCTATTACAACCTAGGATATCTTATGTGGCAGTTCTACTCTATCGAAATTAACTGATGGCAACAGGTTTGTTTTTTGGGTTTGTCACGGATGGAAATTTGTTCCCTGAAAAACATATGTCAGCTTTGCTGAGCTATGAGTTTCAGTGGTTTGGTGGTTCTGTGATGATCCCCTATGAGGTCATCTGATGTGGTCAACCATTAAGAGGCATAAGGGTAAGACATGAAGTCCTGGTATGGCACTATTAGATAAGCACTGGACTGCTAACAGCAAGATGGGCAGTTTAAACCACCAGTTGCACCTCAAAAACTCTATTCAGGGTCATTCTGAGTCAGAACCAACCGGATGGCACTTCACAATAGCACCACCATACTTAATCCCATCAGTACCCTGATCAGGGTCTTCTGCCAGGAGTATAGCCTGCAGCACCTTTTATCTTAAGAGATAAAATGACAGAGAGACATGGGGGAAGGATCGGAGCGGCCACAGATGCCTGGCAGAACCACTGAGATAAAGGTATGGACATTCTTTTCTTTTGTTATCTGTTCCTTGGTCCCTTACTGTCTGCGCACCTCCATTCTGGTGATTATAGGGGTGCTTGAGCTAGTGGGCACCCCAGCCCCACCCTCGGAGGGTTCTACTACGCATACGCACAGATCTCCTCGAAATTTAAACAGTTTCCAATTAGAACCAAACGGCCACAGCTGGCCCTGAACTGTTTACAACTAGAAAAAAGGCCTGAACGGGGATTGTGGAGCAAGACAAGCAGACAGAAGAGGAAATAAGTCGAAAATTAAATCCTAAATTACGTCAAAATGACCAATAGTGGTATCTTATCTTGAACCTTCTCAGGAAGAAGAGTGAAAAGGGAAGCCCATTTCCTGATCACATCTACCTGGAGGCATTCAGAAAGCATAAAAAATACCAAAATACATACCCATCTAAGTATTAAGTCCACAGATAACCCCTGAAGATGCC
>NW_006408551.1:17024950-17030003 GCF_000296735.1 Chrysochloris asiatica | reverse complement strand
TTGTAAAGGTAGAAGTTTTGTAACAAAAAAAGGCGAGTGGTTGATCTTACAGTCCAGAAATGGAGGACCATAGGACCATCAAGAGAGGAACGTACAAGCAGAGTGCAGGACCTTATCCAGAGAAGCAGCAGTGCCAGAGATGGAGGCAGAGATGGAAGCATGGAAAGGGGGAACTGCTGAGGACTCTAGATTCATCAACTAAGGAGAGAAGGACTAAGAGCTGGTGGCCAGGAGCAGACTTGCAGAATGTGCCCTTTGGAGATGTGAATTATTATATATGCCTGAGTGGGGATTTTTTGTTTGTGTGTTTTTTAAAAAGCTAAAGTGGATATAGAGAAATACTTTTAACTGATGGTATGGGGGGGAGGGGGAGATTATAAGCAATGTAATGAAACAAGTTATATGAATTGCTGAATGTGAAACTGATGATGTGCCCTGTAAACTTTCACTCAATCCACAAAAAAAAACACCTTAAATGAAAAAAAAAAAAAAAAAGGCAAAGTGGAAATTAAGGAGCATCCATTGATCAGAAAGAAAAAAAAAAACCACAGAGAAATGAGCAGAGAAGGGGAACCTACTACCAAGAAAAATGAGCCAGGAGTGAAGTCTATCCTTTGAATCTGGGGTCCCTGTACTGAGAAGCTCGTAGATCGAAGATTGGTGCCAAGGCACATGGCGATCTTCAAGGAATCCTGGGCCTACAGATACTGAAGGGAGACAAGGACTTTTCTCTAGAGCTGCTGTTTTGAATTCAGACTTTTAATTCCCCAAAGTCTAGCGAAAAAAATGTCTGTTATTTCAATCCATCCACTGGAGGTATTTCTGTGATAGCAGCACCAGATAACTAAAACTGGGTTTTCAATCTTTACAGAAACAGATTACCAGGTCGTCTCTCCTTCTGAGCAGTTGGTGGATTTGAATCCCTGACCTTTCAGCAAGCAAATGCATGCTTTACCCATAATGCCACCACAGCTCCTAAACTCGTTTCATTTAAATGACTGCCCCTTACTCAAGATTATGTAACTATGTTCCTTCTAGATATTCTAGAAAGCATTGCTTTATCTGAGAAATTTTAACAATGTTTACTCATATGTTTTCCTCTACAGAATCATTTCTGTTTTCTTCTTTTGGGGGCGTGGAATGTAAAAAGATCGTGTCAAAAGCCTAAACAAGCTTTTTTGCCCCCCAAACCTAAAGTTTACAATGTGTGCGGAAGTACCAAAGTTTCCACTGAGGAGGGGTTCAGTAATTAAAATAATTCTGTGCTGATCTGGTAGCATAGTGGTTTCGTGTCAGGCTGCTAATCTCATGGTCAGCAGATTGAAACTGCCAGCAGTTCCGTAAAGATTGATAGCCTTGGAAACCCTGTACAGGGTCGCTATGAGTCGGAACAGACTCCACAGCACATAACCACCACCCACCAGTGTTGATCTGGGTTTTATGTGGTGGTGTGACTGTGTGTCTCCAAGTTGGTTCAGACTCACTGCAATTCTGTATAGGGTTACCGAGGCTGTACATCTTATGGAAGCTGAAAGCCTCATCTTTCTCTATTTCTCTGACCCTCCACTATTAGGGAATGAGTTCTCTGCAAAAAGATGATCTCAGGAGTTTGGACTAGATAATTAGGCTCTAGCATTAGGTAGTGGAGTCCTGCTGTGGTGCTGTGGATTAATGTGCCAGACTACAAAGCCATTGGAACTGTAAGGTTGGCAGTTCAAGCTCACCAGCTGCCCCTCAAAAACCCTATAGAGGGTCGCTATGGGTCGGAATCGACTCCACGGCACATAACAACAACAACCATTATTAGTGGAGTCCTGTTGTGGCACTGTGGGTTAATGCGCCAGACTGCGAAACCGTTTGAACTGTAAGGTCACCAGTTCAAGCTCTCCAGCTGCTCTTCGGAAACCCTATGGAGGGTCACTATGGCTCAGAATTGACTCGACGGCACTTAACAACAACAACAAGCATTAGGTAGTAGCAGTGGGGATGGAAAAGCAATGCAGAGGGGGCAGAATTGATGGGACTCAAGAGTCCTGGTATAGCGCTGTAGGATAAGCACTGGACTGCAAGATTGATTTCAGCAGCAGGATCTGTTCTTCAGAAACCCTACACAGGTCACTATGAGTCAAAACCAACTCAGTGCTACCATCCTATGTTGCTTCTATTGTTCAGTGCCAGCAAGTCAGGTCCAACGCATAGCAACCCCATATAGGGCTTCCGAGGAGCAGCTGGTGAGTCTGAGCCACCAATGCTGTGGTTCAAACTGACCGTGCAGTCCAGTGCTTACCCTACAGTTCCACATCAGGACTCCTATAATTGCTGATTATACCAATATCTCACACACTGTGCCCTCTGTCAAGAGGTGGTGCTGTGGGCTAGGCATTGAGCTGCTAACCACAAGGTCAGTGGTTCAAACCCACCAGTCACTCTGAAGGAAAAAGATGAAGCTGTCTGTTTCTGTAAAGACCCAGAGTCTCAGAAACCCTATACAGGGTCACTATGAGTCAGAATCAACTTAGTGGGTTTGGTGTTTTGGTGCCCTTTGTCAGGCAAACTCTTAGAGGATGAGAAGGAGGGAAAAAGAAAGATAGGCAGGAAGGTGCAGGATGACAAAGTGGTTTCTTCCACCAATGGAAGCTTCCTCACAGTTCATGCAGTGAGGAAGCCTGCTATTGTCAGCTGGGCAGAGGAGAGGGGACATTTGACAGGGAAAACAGCTGTGTTTTTAAGTCCTACAATACAATGTAACACTAATAAAAATATCTAGTCTAGCTCTGGTGGCATACTGGTTACAAGTCGGGCTGCTAGTCTCAAGGCCAACAGTTCGAAACTACCAACCATTCTGCAGGAGAAATATGAGGCTTTCTGCTCCTGTAGAGATGTACAGCCCTGGAAATGCTATACAGGGTTGCTATGAGTTGGAACAGACTCCACGGCACACCACCTCCACCAGTCATTTACCAGCAGTTAGCAATACTGAAGTATAACACAAGCACGTGTTAACATCACGCCTACCATACGAACTTTGCTTGGACTTTCATCAACATTCACACCATAGGTTCTTTTGAACCCTGGTGTTTTTGATAGATTCTCATCTGCGTCCACTTCTGATGAAGACAGCCGTCTTTCAGCAAATGCGAACACAGAGCCGTTAGGCATAGAGGCTCTGCTCTTGGGGACGGCCTCCATGCCACTGTCTGTCCCAGCTGTAGTGAGTGGGGATGCGGAAGGCTGTGTGCAAGCTTCTCCACTTTGTCCAGAGCTCTGTGATGGAGACTGTGGCGGTGATGCACAGCTCGTGGAAAGCAGACAGTTTTGCAAAAAGTGTTTTAAACGTGTTTTTCTGGGAATGTTGCTTCTCTTGATTGCGCTTCGCAGCTGAGACTCCTCTGCAATGATGTACACTCTAGAGCGGCCCCGGGTCACTGCGGTGTAAACGTGCTGCCAGTGCTGGCGGCCTGCCTTCCCGACAACATACACGACAGTTTGTTCCTCGGAGCCCTAGGGGAGAGCGAAACATTATGTAGACTTTGTGTGGTATGAGAGATTCACTGCTCCAGACAGCTGTGAAAATGGAAACGAGACACTCCTCAAACAGCTCACTAACCCCTTCCACCTGGCCAGAATATCTGTAGAAATCCACCTTACAGTTTCCATTTTCTCAGTACCTAGGAAACCACATCTATGCTGCTAAGTTCAAGGCTCAGACAGGCCCACAGTGGGCTTGCAGAAATTGTAAAGGAGGCATGCAGTGCTAAGAAATTATTATACAGGCATGTGGTGCTGCAGGTTTATGCGCTGAACTGCAAAATCACTTTGTCTGCAAGGTGGGTAGTTCAAGTTCACCAGCTGCTCCTTGGAGGCCCTATATGGGGTCGCTATGGGTCAGAACCGACTCTACGGTACTTAAAAAACAAATAACAAGTGTAAGTGTGTTACTCACAATGGAAAAAAAAAATAGCCTAAATATCTAATTACAGGAGAATAGATCATCACACTTATACACACATGCAAATACCTGTGGGAACTTAAAAAACTTCATGGAAAAATGGAATTAAAGATAATGGAATTTTCCATGAGCTTCATGATGACCCTAAATATATTATTTTACAAGCATCATTTTGTTGTTGCTAAGTTCCGTCATCAGTTCTGGGCAACAGCGACACTTTGGGGTTTCTGAGGAGCAGCTGGTAAGCCTGAACCGCTGACTCTGCGGTTCAAACTGATCTTACAGTCTAGAGCATTAACCCAAAGTGCCACACAATAAAAAAATTTTTTTAACTATATACAAAAGATAAATCTAAAGAACACAAAATAAAGTTAGCCTGATTTAAAAAAAAACAAAATCCCACTGCCATTGAGAAGATTCCAACTCATAGTAATCCTGTATAATGTGTATGGTTTCCAAGGCTGTAAATCTTTATGGAAGCAGAAATCTTCATCTTTCTCCTACAAAGGGGATAATGAGCTTGAATTGCTGACCTTGCGGTTAGCAGTGCAGTGCTTATCCTACAGCATCACCAGGGCACCTTCTGATGCAAAAAAAGTGCATATAAATGACCATAATAAATTAAGTCCCCGAAACATTAGAAAATTGCATCAAAATTTAACAAAACTATCTTTAGGTGGCAGACTAGTAACACATTTTTCTCAGGCACAAAACTGATTTGGGGTGGATTGTTACCCCCCCAAAACCCCCCAAACAACTCCATAATCCATATAATCATAGTTTATGTAATATTTTTTAAAATCAAAATTAATTCAAAAATATTCAATGCAGTGAAAATGTCCAAATTTTAGATAAAGACAGGATCAAGAACAACGTCCTGCTGGGCCACAATGGGGACTGAGGTATATGAAAACTCCAATGCAACTGATGCTGACCCTTCCTGATGCTGGTGGGAAGGGACCATCTGAAGAACGACCATCCATTTAAAATTACAATCTGCATCCTTAGTGCCTAGAAACAAAACGCATTCTGAGGCACACACAGCAAAAGATTAATGTCTAGTATTTTTTTGTTTTCTTAAATGTTTTATTGTGAATTATGTGA
>NW_006408551.1:17024211-17024850 GCF_000296735.1 Chrysochloris asiatica | reverse complement strand
TGGGACAGAGGTAAATAGTGAGGCATGCTCAACCTTGGAACAACAGGGCTCTGTGATACAGAGATCTAGGCATAGTTTGAAGAGGGGAAATAATATTAAAATGCTTGACTGTCTTATGAATATTATTTTCCCTTGCCTACTATTGTAAAGTAGACACTTGAATGGGATAGAAAGGAATGTTGGGAAACATGATTACAGAAAATTGTAAGCCCATCTTCAGCCTATAACTGACTGGAATACCTAAAAGGGATTCTACAACTTGCCCAGTGAAATAGGCCTCTTGCAAAGCCTTTGCAGAGTATAGGACCTTAGGTGGCCTCCTGAGTCCCATCCAGAACCTTATGAGGTGGGACATACCACTAGCCAGGATAAGCAGACCAACCTGGAACAGCTAGAGCAACAGATGATACATCTTCAAAGAAAGATCATCAGGAAAAACCCAAAACAAAAATGTCAGCAAGACTGGCTACTACAAGAATAAGCAAGCTGTTCACCAGGAAGCCATCAAAACAAGCAATCAACTTCCTTCAGGACAAACTCCCCTCTAAGATTGAAACTCAAAAGGGAATACACAAACAAGCATGTAAGCTTGCTGGTGACCACATTGGTCTACTGGTGAGTGGAAGAGGAGGAAAGGCA
>NW_006408551.1:17008914-17023369 GCF_000296735.1 Chrysochloris asiatica | reverse complement strand
TAGAGATGGGGTCATGGAGAAGGGGAGTGGCTGAGGACTCTAGATTCAGGGCAAAAGAAGGATTAAGAGCTGATGGCCAGGAAGCAGACTTGCAGAATGTGCCCTTTGGAGGTGTAAATTATTATTTATTTATGCCTGAGTGTTCTGTTTGTTTTTTTTTTTTTTTAAAAAAAGAGCTAAAATGAATAGAGAGAAATACTGTTAATTGATGGTACATGGAGGGGATAAAAATCATTGTTATGAAACAAGGTGTATGATTTGTTGGATGTAAAACTGATGATATGCCCTGTAAACTTTCACTCAATCTACAATAAAAACCTTAAAAAAAAAAGTCCACTCTTACCTGGAATGTATGAATAGTTCTTGCCCATGCGTGTTTTATGCGACAATATTGCATTAATTTTCCAAAATCCACAGTTACTTCCAAGCCAGCATAATTATCAATAGTCAAAGATCTTTTCGTTCCAAAAGTCACATCAGTATTATCCTATCACCAAAAGATATTTTCTATGTCTTTAAATGTGCACACAGTAAAGATATATTCAGTTTGAACATAAAATGCAATCCCCTTAAAATGTATATTCATTACAATGGTTAAGAATGTCAAAAAACTTCATCTATACTAGAGCACAAACAGTGAATATAGCCACACCCAAGTATTTGGTGCTGTGGGTTAATGCACCAGACTGCAAAGCCGTTTGAACTGCAAGGTCAGCAGTTCAAGCTCAACAGCTGCTCCTAGGAAACCTTATACAGGGTCGCTATGGGTTGGAGCCAACTCGATGGCACTTAATAACAAGAAGTATTTTATTAAACACAAATAAAAGCTTTAGTCTTCAAAAGTTAAGTTTAACTTAAATTCTCTGAAGGACAGTTTATGTTTTATCTTAAAAGTCTATGTATTTCACTATTTATTGCTGACTGTGTAAGTCCCTGTCTTTGCCAAGAAATTACTGTTCTTCACTTATATCACTCAAGGAATATTAAGAGTTTAGGAGCATGACTCTATGATGAGAATAAATACAAGGTGATCACTTCCTTAGTTTCTATATTTAAGCAGCAGCCAAGGAGAATATGGCTTATAAAAATAAGCATCTCGCTTATGACTTGCTTTTTGTTACTCAAGCACTTCAAGTTGTTAAAAATGTATCTCTTCACAAACCCTTTCAGAAAATATAAGAAGAAACACTGTTTAAACTCATTTTCTGAGCCAGCATTGCTCTTATACTAAAGCCAGAGAAGACATTACAAAAACACTACATATCTATATCCCCATGAACAAGGATGCAAAGCTACTTAACAAAATATAAAGGAACAAGAATGTCAACTCTGACATTAGCATCTCAATTAATACTGTTGTTGCTAAGTGTCATCAAGTGGCTTCTGACTCATAGCAACTGTGAACAGGGTTTCCGAGGAGCAGCCCGTGAGCTTGAACTGCTGATTTTGTGGTTCAAACTGATTTTGCAGCCCAATGCATTAACTTGCAGCATTGCACCAGGACTGTCAATCAATACTATGGCAATAAAAATAAATAAATATAACTCTAATAGGTTTTTTTCAAAAACAGGATTATATTCCATCATCACTTACTCCTGTTATGTAAAATATTTCTCCATTGCATAAGCGAATATCACTTTCAAAGTTATTTTTATTTTTAGCAAAATCCTGAGGAAGACCATCAAAGTTTCCACCGTTGGACTCCAGCGCATTCTTGTACTGACTTTCAGATGCACTTTCAGGGAGTAAATCAGAGAGATACGCATTCTTGGTACAACAAATTTTATCACCAATTCTAAACACAAGTCTATTCGCGTGGTCTCTGTAGGAAAAAATGAGGATATGGCATCAAAGTTTGGAAAATCTAATCTCATTTTGTTTAAACACTGAGACCAATCCATTCTCAAAAGAATTTCCACATTCTTTCTAGTTCACTTTCAATCTCTAAAGGTCGACCAGAAATCCTACTCTCATACTTTCATCTGATTATGTAAACACATTCCCTGTAGCACCTCAAACTCACAGTGATGGATTGAATTATAGCCGTCAAAATTATGTGCTATAAATCCTAACCTCTATGCCTGTGGACTCCTGGTGTGTGCTGTAGGATTAACATTGGACTGCGAATCACAAGGTTGGCAGTTCAAACCCACCAGCTGCTCCTTGGAAACCCTATACAGTATGGCTAAGAACCGGAACACTTGACAGCACTTAACAACAAGATGCCTGGAGTTACAATCCTATTTGGGAATGAATTTTCATTTCATCCTATGACTTTATAGGGAGACATTCTGCATAAATATTCTCTTGTACATGTGTGGAAGTTGAGGCTTAGAAAGATGAAATTACCTACCCAAGCTCCTAGTTACTGGGACCTAGATTGCCCAGTCTAAAACTCTGTGCCTTTTAACTCACATGTTTAAACTACTCGACACAGTTTTTTGTCTTCGCTCAGCAGACAGGGCGCAACTCTTGTGCTTTGCACATCTCTGGGCCAGCTGAACTTAATAAACAGGAGGTATCAAAATACCAATAGAGAGGGAAGGAGTCTTCACATCAAGTTATCAATGCTATGCCCTCGGCACCCAGGGTAGATAGGGATGGGCAACTTAAGACATTGGCTACCTAAAATGAGGGGGCAATAAAGGCATGAAGTTACTGGCTTACAAGGTTTCAAGAGGGAGCTTAGTTTAAGCGTGTGGGGAGCAAGATAGAGTCCCCACTGAATAGTTTTCATCTTGTCTAGATGGGTCTGGTAAAAAGAGATGGGGATAAGATTCTTATGATTCAATAGTGGGTTAACTGTTATCATGACTAACTGAAACTGTCACAATTGTAAAGGTGGAAGTTTTGTAACAAAAATGGGGGAGTAGTTAATCTTACAGACCAGACCTCACTCTAGGACCATCAAGGGAGAAGAGCACAAGCAGAATGCGAGACCTTATCCAAAGAAGCAGCAACACCAGAGATGGAGGCAGAGATGGGGACATGGAGATATAATATAGAGCAGCTGAGGACTCTGGACTCATGGAAAGAGAGGGACTGAGTGCTGGCGGCCAGGAGGCAAGCTTGCAGAATATGCGCTTTGGTTTTCTAAATTATTATATATTCTTGTTTAAAAAAAACAAACAAAAAAAAGCTAAAATGAATAGAGAAAATACTGTTAACTGATGTTACATGGATGGGATTATAATCATTATAATGAAACAAGGTGTAAACTTTGTGTAACAAGGTATAAATCTGCCCTGTAAACTTTCACCCAACTCACAATAAAAACTTAAAAACAAACAACAGGAGGTGTCAGTAACTATAAGGGAAAGGAACAGCATTTTGCTGTGTATAACAGAGTGGCTGCTCATACTAACTCACCAAGGTGCTCTCTACCCACATCCTGTTGCTCAGGTTCTTGGAAGCACTATACATACCTGAACCTCTCAAGTTCATCTTACACAAGCTAGACCTTGCTATCTTGAAAACCATAAGGAAAATTGATATCCAAAAGGTCAATTTTCCTATGTTGCTGTTGTTGTTGAGTGCCGTTGAGTTGGTTCTGACCCATAGTGACCCTATACAGGGTTTCCGAGGATCATTTGGTGAGCTTGAACCACCAACCTTATAGTTCATTAACTCACAACACATCCATGTTATAATGGTGGTACCATGGGTTAGGTTATTCTGTTGGGCCTAACATCAGCAGTTCAAACTCACCAGCCATACCTTAAGAGAAAGACGAAGCTGTCTGTTCCCACAAAATTTACAGTCTCAAAAACCTTACAAGAGTCGCTGTGAGTCAGAACCAACTTGATGGTCATGGGTTTTATACCATTTTTAAGTGATGAGATACTCAAGCATCACAAATAAGAGGAGAAAAGAAAGGCTTTCAACTATGTGGCTACAGCTCAGAAATTTCAGAAGAAACCAAAGCAAATCAGCAAAGCAAGATTGGACTGTCCCAAGTTCCAGCTCGTTACTCACTTGATTAAGTGGCCTCTGTAGTGCTTGGAACAGCAGTCGTTGATGAGATCACAATCTTGTCTGAAACACATGAAGATGCAAGGTCACCTTTGAGGCATCTGTTTTGTGCTTTTTTATGCTATCAACAATTATGACACACATGTTTCTATAAAGAGGTTCCACTTTGGAGCAGTGCCTGGCACATAAATTCTTAATAAATGTAGGAAGTGGGGGAAAGAGGGCCCAAGACTTCTTCCAAGAACAAGCATTTTGTAATTTTCAATGTAACATGAACTTCTTTGTTTCCCGTCAGATTTCCTATGAGTTTCCAAATAGGTGATACAGCAAAAAGCTTGTCTAGACTAGTAACTGCTGTCTGCCACATGTAACAAAGAAATGCCTCAAAATAAGAAAGAATTAACAATGATGAGCTATGATAATCTCACCTCCAAAAGGAATCATTTATCAGTTCTGAGACATAAAAGTGAGGTTAAAAACTTTAAATGACTGCAAATGCGTTTACCTTCTAAATGCAATAAACTGTGATTTTTTTTCATCTTTTAGGTCCTTTTCTTTGAGTAAAGCTCCAACCACAGAATATAGATCTGAAAATTCAAGAGAAAAAAGTTAAGACAGAAAGTCACCAAATTACATTGTTTCTAAGGACAACCTAATTCAGAATTCCTGCCAAGGAGCCCAGGAAAACATCTCATCAAATGGAAAGCAAGTTCTTCATGGGCACATCCAGCTCATTCCCTACATCAGAAACCTGTCCACAGTGCGTGATTCTGCTGGTATTTAAAGTACTGGCAGCATAGCTTCCAGAATCACAGCTCTCATTTTATCCCAGATCAAATAAGTAAATACAACAAATTACACTCTAGTATCAATTACCACAGGCCTGACGTCACAGTAGTTAAGCACTGGGCTAACTGAAAGGTCAGCAGATTGAACCTACAATCACTCACTCCACAGGAGAAAATGTTTCAGTCTGCTCCCGTCAAGATCACAGCCAAGGAAATCCTATGGGGAAGTTCTATGCTATGAGGCAGAACTGACTCGAATGCAATGAATTTGTTCTGTTTTGATAAATGAACACAATCAGCACTCAGATCCTGGTTTTCTAATACCATTACTCAATAAAAGGAGAAATGGCAGACACTAGAGTGTAGTGGTC
Organism: Chrysochloris asiatica; assembly: GCF_000296735.1. NCBI lineage: Eukaryota > Metazoa > Chordata > Mammalia > Afrosoricida > Chrysochloridae > Chrysochloris > Chrysochloris asiatica. The sequence continues at coordinate 17,018,238 of NW_006408551.1, read as the reverse complement.
CTTGGATGGCACAAACGATTAAGTGCTGGACTAGTAACTGAAAGGGTGGGCGTTCAAAGCCACACACAGGTATCTCAGAAGAAGGGCTTGGGGAGCCGCTTCTGAAAGGTCACAGTCATGAACAGTCTATGAAGCGGTTCTCCTCTGCAACACATGGGGCTGCCACGAGTAGAAACAGACTCAACGGAAACTCTTCTGATGTTTTGTTTTGGGGTTTGTTTGTGTGTGTACAGCTACAGTAAGTAATATACACAAAATGAGCTGGTTCCAATTCATAGCAACTCTGTTAGGGTTCAAAGGAGGGGCTGGTGGGTTCGAACCACCAACTTTGTGGTTATCAGTCCAGTAGTTATCCTACGGCACCATACCAGGACTCCAATGTCTGCCAAGTAGAATAGATTAGAGTTATGGGAACAAAGTCCTCCATCAATGCTCTTTGTCAACCTGGTGCACAGGTCTCTCTTGGATTCTGATGGAAGGCTTGGAACACGACTGATTTTCAGATTAATGCATATATTAATGCATATTTCACTGACTGTCACAAACACTTTTTCCACATTTTAACATTGTAGCCAAGCCACAGTTTGTCTTAGGTCTATGTATTCTTCCATAATAGGTATAATTTACTGAGTAACTGATTGACCCTGCTCCTGATCAACAGAATGGTACTGCAGCTTCCCCTAGGTGGCGCTGAGAAAAGTCCTGCTTAAGCTTCCGGTCTCCTGAAAGCTTAAGTCTTTATTACACCAAGACACCCTCCTCCAGGTAGTTTCAGGAACATCTCCATAATTCTGCCCATTGGAAGCCCTCCAAAACTGTACCCAGACTTAAATACCGCCTTAAATACGCCAGTCTGTAAGGGACAGGCGGGCTCTTTGTCTCTCGTGACTTTGAGTTCCTCCTCCCAGGTTTACTCTCAATAAACCTGCCCGCTGTTGAAGCCACGTTTCTCTCTTCATCTCTTTCTTTCTTATTTCTTACATTAACTTATTTAGTTATTGACAAAAAGTATTCTATACCTTTCTAACCAAAACCAAAGGAGCTCTGGTGCTTCAATGGGTTGAATGGTTCAACCCCACCAGCCATTCTGTCAGAGAAACTCGAAACAGTTTGCTTTCATAAAGATTTACAGCCTCAGTTCTACTCTGTCCCTATAGGGGTGAATATGTACTGACTCATCAGCAGTGGGTTTGGAACCAAATCCAAACTTCACTGCCATCAAGCCAATTCTGGCTCACAGTAACCTTCATGACTGAGTAGAACTACCCCGCAGCGTTTCCAAGGCTACGGAATCACACCGCTAAATCTTTCTCCTGCAGAATGTTCGAACTGTTGACATTTCCGTTAGCAGGCAAGTGCTTAAGTGCCTTCCTGAGGGATATTTATTCTATTCTTTTAAAGAAGAGACACATTTCCCAGCAGACACATTTTGATCTGTAACAAATATTTACAGAGAAATATTTTCTACTAAAATAAGTGATAGAAAAGACTGCACCATCAAAGGTGAGAAACTTGTGAGACTCAAAAATGCAAAGCAACACTTTGAGAGCGATCACATTTGTTCCACAAATGTACTGAAAACAGCAAGTCTGTTTGTCTTTCAAACTGCTAATAAGAGAAGGAAAAAGAAAACTTTATTAATTGTTGCTTTACTTTCAATGACAGCATGTGTATCTATTTATTTACTCAACAAACACTTAGTGGACCCTACTCCATGTCAAGGAGCTCTGGTAGCATAGTGGTTACGAAGCGGGCTACAACCTCAAGGTCACCAGTTGGAAACTACCAGCTGTTCCACTGGAGAAAGATGAGGCTTTCTGCTCCCGTAAAGATTTACAGCCTCAGAAACCCTGTACAGGGTCACTATGAGTCGGAACCAACTCCATGGCATATAACCACCACCACCACTCCATGTCACTTATTTATAAAATTATGTTGTTATTGTTAAGTGCCATCAAGGCAGTTCCGACTCATAGTGACCCTGTATAGGGTTTCCGAGGAGCGGCTGCTGAGTTTGAACCACTGACCTTGCAGTTCAAACTGACCTTCAGGTCGAGTGCTTATCTGATGGTGCCACACAAGGATTTCTATAAAATTCTAGGGTAATCAATTTTGACAATTCATAAGTCAGTGTAATTTTGGTGCCTATTTTTTATTAGAAAACTTGATGGTGCTGTGTGCTAAGCACTGGACTGCTAACCAAGAGTTCGGCAGTTCAAACCCATCAAGGAGGAGGCCGGCTCCCATAAAGAGTCACAGTCTCAGAGACCTCATATGGGCCACTATGAATTGGAATCTACTTGTTGGCAGTGGACATTTTTTATTAGCAATTTTATCTTTGCTGTAAATAACATTTTAACTAGTCATTTAATAACTCTATTTATTGTTCTTGCTGGGTGTCATGGAGCCAGTTCTAACTCAGCAGCCCTAAACACAACAGAATGAAGCACTGCCTAGTCCTCACAATTGTTGTTAGGTTTGCCCATTGTTTTTGCCACCATGTCAATCCATCAAGTTGGGGGTCAAATAACTATATTACAAAACTGAAACACTTTCTGTATTATAGGAGTTTACACTTACGAGGGTGATGATTACTTTTAGACAACTGAGACTTCTGAGAGCCCGCATTCTCTTCTGGAAGTCGGACAAAAATAAATGCCTTATCTTCAATTGACATGGGGAGTATTGAATTATCAGATATTTTCAATTCTGCATCAAATACTGGAAATTGATGTCTTGAGATTCTTGAATAAAGATAAAATACATACACCAACAACATTACCATACAAAACTCTTTCTTCATATATGATCAGAGCAAATATCATCACAATAATTATTATCTGGTCCTGGTTTGGTGCTGCAGGCTAGGCACTGGATTGCTAACCACAAGGTTGGCAGTTCAAACCTAGCAGCCACTCCTCACAATCCTTTCACAGGGTTGAGATAGCAGCACACAACAATAGATCATTTAATAAGAGCGAAAGGCAATCTGATTATGCATTATAAATAGCAAATGACCTTTATAATAAAAATTAGCAAGACCATAATGCTATAAAATTTAGCAAGCAGCTCTCTAGCCCTAACAAATGAAAAGTAAGGGAAAGTACCAGAAAAAAATTATCTTCAAAACCCATTAGACTGTATAATACAAAGGGAAAAACAGAGTTGTTCTGGAGTCGACTTTGACTCAAAGCGATCATAAGTACATCAGAGTAGAACTGTGTTCCCAAATCAATTTCGATGGTTGATTTTATGGAAGTACATCTTTCTTCTAAGATGCCTCCAACCTTTAAGTTAGCACATGAGCACATTAATGAACAACACAAAGAATGAGCTATGATGTAAACTATGGATGTTAGTTATTAATAATGCATCAATACTGGTTAATCAGTAGTAACAAATGTGCCACAGGAATACAAGATAATAATAGGAGAAACTCGATAGTTTTTTTTTTTTAACAATTACTCTGCAAACCTAAAGCTACTCTAAAAACTAGTCTATTTAAAACATTCTGAGAAAACTTACTGAGCACCGTTCTGATAATTTGTCCTACTATACCCTTTAAATATAGATGGTATCCTCATTTCTCAGGTGAGGGACATGAGGTTCCTGATATCAGCTTTACTGGGCTTAAGACGGCATGGAGGTAGAAAAAGCAGGGGGACTGGGAAGCAAATCTAGACTCCATATCCCTTTCTACTTAATTAATTTGGACTCCTTGAGTTCTTTTCCATATGTTTATACCTTACTTGGGGAGTGTGGTGGTTCCACAGGATAATCACTGGACTGCAAACTACAAGAGAAAGATAAGGGTCCCACAAAATATGTAAAGCCTCAGAAACCCTATACAAAGTCGCTATGAGTCGAAACCTCCACGGCACTTAACAACAACTTATCTTTTCTCCTTTTTCTTCTGATTTTCAAATAGATTGAAATAGTTCAAAATGTTTGTGGAAAAATTTCATGATCTCTTCAATCCATTTCATCACTAACTTTTTGAAGCTCCCTTGTATATGCCTCCATTTCCCCAAGTGAACGAAGCATCCACATTTTCTCTCTGCTGCTATTCCCTCCTCATCCTTCTCCTGACGACCTTGTATTTCCTAACACTAGTTAAGTTACACCGGAAAGCAGGGTCAGGTGTAGGTGCCTTGTCTTACCAGAACCTGTCTTGGAGACTTGGAAGAAGAACGGCTGCCTGGGCAGACCCAATGGCAGCCTCACTACCAGAGGTGCTGGAAAACGACTGTACCATCGTTAACCCTGCCTAAACGCAGATCCAAAGGGAGGTGAGGGGAAGGAAGAAGGCACTCCAGTCCCTGCTGGAAATGTCCCAGATTCAATCTGGGGCATCCTGAGAACCATCATAGATTTCCTATAGTTTCTGACCCAGGACATATGTAGACCATATTTCTATTTCTGTATGCATTTCTTTCGTATTGTACAGGGATCCTTCAGTGTTGATAAATGACTGGTGATGAGCATTATGAAGAGATGTTGGAAGAAGCACGTTGTTAATTAACATCAAGTTGGTTCTGACTCCTAGTACACTGTATAGGGTTTCCAAGGAACAGTTGGTGGGTTTGAACTGAGGACCTTGTGGAAGGTTCATTGTTTTTTTTGTTAGGTACCATTGAGTCGGTACTGACCCATAGTGACCTTATGCACAGCAGAATGAAACATTGCCCGATTCTGTGCCAACCTCACTACTGCTGCCACGCTTGAGTCCATCGATGCTGCTACTTGTCCAATCCATCTTGTTGGGAGTCTCCCTCTTTTCCTCTGACCCGCCACCTTACCAAACATGATATCTTTCTCCAGCGACTGGTCCCTCCTGACAATATATCTGAAGTGTGAGAGGCGAAGTTTGGCCATTCTGGCCTCTAAGGAGCACTCTGGCTGCACTTCTTCCAACACAGATTTGTTTGTTCTTTTGGCAGCCCATGGCACTTTCAATATTCTCCTCCAACACCAAAGCTCAAAAGCATCAATTCTTCTACGGTCTTCCTTACTCACTGTCCAGCTTTCGCATGCATATGAGGTTATTAAAAATTTCATGGCTTGGGTCAGGCGCACCTTAGTCCTCAAGCTGACATCTCTGCTCTTCAACACTTCAAAAAGGTCTTGTGCAGCAGATTTGCCTAATGCAATACGTCGTCTGATCTCTTGACTGCTACTTCCGCGAGTGTTGATAGTTGATCCAAGAAGAGAGAAGTCCTTGACAACTTCAATCTTTTCTCCATTGATAAGAATGTTGTCTATTGGTCCAGTGGTGAGGATTTTTTGTTTTCTTTACATTGAGATGTAATCCATACCGAAGGCTGTGCTCTGCGATCTTCATCAGTAAATGTTTTAAGTCCTCTTCACCTTCAGCAAGCAAGGTTGTTATCATCAGCATATTGCAGGTTGTTAATGATCCAAGAACAGATTTGGAAGGAGCACAGCCTGACCCAAATAACTGATTTTCAGATGTAAGGATTATGTAAAATTCAGACTCCCAAACCCACAGAACATCACTTCAAAGGCTATGCAAAGACGAAGGGATGAGATGTTTCACTTTTATAGCAGTAATAAGTAATGAGTGCCAAGAGAGAGTCATCAAGGAGTGAAAATTGCACCTTTAATTTGTTTGCTTTGGGTTTCCCAGCCAGAAAGTAAAGGAAATGGCTTCTTCAATTCTTCCTTGAATTCAAGGGAACTCAATTCCAAGTGGGGTCCTGATATGGTGCCATAGGATTAGCACTTCACCTAAGGTTGGTGAAATGAACCACCATTTCAGGAGTTCAAAGTCACCAGTCTCTCCTCAGAACCTCTATAAAGGGTTGCTATGCGTTTGAACCCACTCAATAGCACTTAACAACAACAAATTCCAAGTAAGGTACCTAGATGGCATAGTGGTTAAAGCACTCAGCTGCCAACCAAAAGGTCAGCATTTCAAATCCACTGGGCTCCATGTGGCAGTTTGCTTCCGTAAAGACGTACAACTCTGAAAGCCAGACTGGGCAGTTCTACTCTGTCCTATGGGGTTAGTAGGCGTCAGAACTGACAGGACCGTACTGGGTTTGGGTTTTTTGGTTTGGGGTTAATGTTCAAGTGCTTGCATTGGCCTTATTTTACTCACAAAATTTGATACAACTTTAATTTACAGTTTTTTTAAAATGAGGTGAAATTCATATAATATTGAAATTAACCACTTTAATGTAAACAAATCAATGGCATTTAGTGCATTTGCAATATCACAAGTGTAACCACCACTTGTATCTAATCGAATTCCAGAACATTTTCACCACCCCAATAAAAAGCCTACACCAATTAAACTACTGTCCCCCACTCCTCCTCCTCATCCTACCCATATATATGTAGACATGTTGTTACTGTTAAGTGCCCTCGAGTCAGTTCCGACTCATAATGACCCTGTATAGGGTTTCCCAGGAGCTGGTCTTTTCGTTCAAACCAACTTTGTAGTCCAGTGTTTATCCTACAGCACCACAATAGGATTCCATATATACACCTTTTAAATCAGGAAGAAACAACTTGAAATTTCAGTAATTTATACTGGACAGGTAATGAAAAATATTTACTGTTTTTCTAAATGTAAGGCAAATGCTACATTCTATAGAATAGGTTTGCTAAAAGGTTACAGTAAATTAATCACCTGAATATTTAATAGATATACATACTTAATATAGAACTATATACATTTTTTACTTTTAATACAAAAGACAGAAAATGCAAAATCTTAGTTATAACATACCTTGTAGCATTGTCCACAATGAGCTGAGACTCTGTTCGATGGTTTGTCCTTAGCTCAACAGCACACTTTCTTGATTTAAGCGTCTCAAAAAGATCATTCAGCAAGTTACCAGGTTCAATACTAGGTAACTGTCTAATATCACCTAAAAGTGGGGGGATAGTTACAGTTGGTTTTAGGAACTGGGGTCATGAAATTAAAAAATGATTTGGGGGGGGCGGATTTTCTCCCACAGATACATGCAATTATCAAAATGACTTTCTCTAACAGAGACAAAGAGTCAGGACTTTTCTCATTTAAACTTACTTAAAGATATAAATTTAACAAAAATAACATTGAAATTAAGCAGTATAAAATATGAAAAACTGTAAAGTCACAAAATCTAAACTGAACTTCTTACATACCATAACCATAAATGAATTGTGTAGGAGGACATTGTTAAGCTAACACTTTTTAAAGCAACAGAACTCTGTATTTAGTCACTTGTTCGCTATCTTACTGAACATGGAAAAAACTAAGGCTTTACACATATACTAACAACATATTAAACATAGAACACACAAACCAAATGAATTAATAAATACATTCCACTAATGTGATTATGTTTTTCTCTTTTAAAAAGAGAGAAACAAACAGAAGGACCCCTAGAGATAAGGAAAGTTTTTACTGGAGAAAACATCCTCCAACTAGGAGAATGCTTAAGTCTTTAGTAGAATCAACTACTTACAAAATATCCTCAAATACTGGAAAATACTTATATACAATTTGATTCTACTCTTCCCCCATTAAATTCTACAGTCTACAGATCACTACTAACCAACAGAATCTTATCAGAATTAAAAAAGATTCAAATTAGACTGGTAAGGCCTAATGTGAGTTACTAGCTTGTGATAGTTGTTACTGACCCACAGTGACCATATTCACAAGAGATTCGGAAACACTGCCCAGTACTGTTATGTTTGAGCTCACTGCTGCTGCCACCATGTCAGTCCATCAAATCTTCCTCTTTTCCACTGTGCCTTCACTTTACCAAGCACGATTTCCTTCTCTAAGGACTGGTTCCTCTTGACAACATGTCCAAACTACGAGAGACAAAGTCTCACCATCCTCGATTCTAAGAAGCATTCTTGCTGTACTTGTTCAACGACAGATTTGTGTGTTCGTCTGGCAGTTCATGGTACTTTCAATAGTCTTTGCCAACACCACTATTGAAATTGCATCAATTCTACTACAGTCTGCCTTACTCATTGTCAACTTACTCTAAGTTATTAGCTTTGTTGTTGTTGTTGTTGCGAAGTATCACTGAGTCAGTTCCAACTCATAGCGACTGTGTACAGGGATTCCGAGGAGTGGCTGATGAGTTTGAACTGCCAACCTTGTGGGTTGTAGTCCAGTGCTGATGCTATAGTGCCATATCAGAAGTTATTAGCTTAGAATAATACAAGTACTTTTAAAAATAACCTATAATACAATTTCTAGATGATCTGCATCCTGACTTTCTCTGACTCTGACTTCTTAACTGTTTCAATAATCACTTACAAGTTTTCAGTCTCATCCTGTTATTGTTGTTGTTAAGTGCCATCAAGTCAATTCCGATCCATAGTGACTGTGTATAAGGTTTCCAAGGAGCAGCTGGTGAGCTTGAACCACCAACCTTGCAGTTCAAACAACTTTGCAGTCTGACTCATTAGCTCACAGCAGCACACCAGGAATTTATACTGGTGTAAATAGGTTACAATACTTTGAACTAAATAACAGAATTCCAACAATATTTTAACTTACCAAGGACAATAAGCTTAGAAAGTTTGGAGTGCTCACACAATAAATTTAAAACTGATTTGAAGATTCCTACGGATACCAAACTCCCTTCATCCACAACCAGAACTCTAACTGAAGAAAATTTCCATGGCTTTTCCTTTGCCATCTTATGTTTCTCCCATAAGTAGAAACTGTAATTAACCTACAAGTAAAGCACAGTATTTTTAAATTCAGGTTTAAAAAATTGCACAAAACATGTTTACAGCACATTATTTTAAAACAAGAATCTCAAAACGGGGGTGAAAAACCTAGGGAAAAGACTAAAGAAATAGAGAATACAAAGTTACAATGATATATATGCAGAAAAGACAGATCAAATAATTTAAAAAAATTTTTTTAAATAGAGAAAACTGCTTCCTAATAAGTACTTTGGTGTTGTTGCTTGTCGTCAAGATAATTTTGACCATAAAGACCGTAGGACAGCCGCCTCCTTCTTCTGCCGCTCTTGGTGCTGCTTGTGTGCTCGTTCGGTGCGGACCTGGTACCTCTTTTGTGAAGCGGCAGCTGAGGAGACTCCGGCGCTCGCCATGGCCGACGAGAAACCCAAGGAAGGAGTCAAGACTGAGAACAATGATCATATTAATTTGAAGGTGGCGGGGCAGGATGGTTCTGTGGTGCAGTTTAAGATTAAGAGGCATATACCACTTAGTAAACTAATGAAAGCCTATTGTGAACGACAGGGTTTGTCAATGAGGCAGATCAGATTCCGATTTGACGGGCAGCCAATCAATGAAACAGATACACCTGCACAGTTG
>NW_006408551.1:16995835-17008389 GCF_000296735.1 Chrysochloris asiatica | reverse complement strand
AATTGGAGAATTTTAATGTTTTTCATTTATCATTGTAAAACCAAGGACAATTTTATAACTTTTTTGTACGTAGCTGTTACATGTAGGGCAATCTGTCTTTAAGTAGGGGTCAATTACTCTAAAAGAAATGAATCCGAGATAGTTTTCCCTTAAAGTCAAGCGTCTTGTTGTTTAAATAAACTTCTTGTTTAAAATGAAAAAAAAAAAAAAAAAGACCGTAGGACAGAAAGTTGTTGTTTAAGTGTCGCTGAGTCAGTGCCGACTCATAGTGACCCTCTATAGGATTTCCAAGGAGCAACTGATGAGTTTGACCCACCGACCTTGAGGTTCAAATCGACCTGATTTTCAGTCCAGTGCTTATCCTACAGCACCACATCAGAAGTTCCCATACTGTTTCCAAGGCTGCAAATTTGATGGAAGCAGATTGCTACACCTTTCTCATGCAGATCAGCTGGTGGGTTCAATCTGGGATGTTTGGCTAACTGCTGAATACTTAACCACTATGCCACCAGAGCTCCTTCAGTGAGTACATACTAAGTTTGATTTCACAAGTTTAACACACAGTCCTCTGTGCTCATCACTCTGGGCTAGATCTGGTCCTTTTGGGATATCCCAATCACTTAACGCTATCCTCGTCTTTCAACTATAGTACTCCATTCCGGAAATAAAAGACGGCCTTTCCAACCTAAGAAAACACTGTTTTCTCTTTTTAAGTTTTCTAAATGGAGTGCTGGTGTGGTGCTGTAGGATAAGCACTGGACTGCTAAACGCAAGGTCAGCAGTTGAAACTCACCAGACATTTCTTGTAAACCCTGTACCAGGTTGCCATGAGTTGGAAGTGACTTGATAGCACTTCACAACAAAAACACGAGTTTTCTAAACTTTCTTGTCTCCCCAAAACCACCGCCATGAACAACAAGAAACATAATAAAACTATTCATCCTAAAGATAATATTATATTTTTTAAATACAGATAAGGAAAAACATTATTTACAAAATTAAAGCCAGAGAACATTTTGGTGCATATCATTCTAGAAATGTTTATATTTGGCAGGTATGGATATATGTGTACAAGGATGCTTCAAAAAGTCCGTGGAAAAATGCAATTCTTCCATGAACCTTTTTTTTAAATCCCCTTATATACACAAATGATATCTTACCTTTAATTATTTTACTGAAATTAGATTCAGTATGTAGCCCTGGTGGCACAGTGTTAAGTGCTCAGCTGCTAACTGAAAGATCAGTGGTTCAAATCCACTGGCAGTACCATAGGAGAAAGATGTAGCAGTCAGCTTCCATAAAGATTTAGTCTTGGAAACTCCATGGGGCAGATCTACTCTGACCTCCAGGGTCTCTAGGAGTTGAAATCATCTCAGTGACAGAGGGTGTAAATTCAACAAGTCTGTGAGTACAGCATTCATGTTTCCTACCCAAAGACATTGATTTCCTTCCACAAAATCCCCCATTCTCTCAGTACCATGGCTCACAATAGAACAATTTGGAATCACTTTCGATTACAACCTTTTATATATTGAATTTGTTATATTAGAAGTGCCTGATGGATACTTTCCACTGTATTTCTCCTTGTACCAATTCAATTCAGGTCCCATCTGTGAGCACCCAGATCATCCACGCTGCTGTATAAACGTTCTCCCACACACTAGCACAAGATAGGATGGCCAGGTAAAATACAAGACGTCCAGTTATATTTGAATTTGTAGAAAAACAACAAGTATTTTTTAGCATAAGTATGTCCCATTTAATATTCGAGAGAGATTTATACTAAAAAAAGTATTTGTATGTGGTACTGTAGGATAAGCACTGGACCACAAGATTAGTTGGAACTGTAAGGTTGTCGATTCAAACTTACTAACTGCTCCTTGGAAACCCTAAACAGGGTCACTATGAGTCAGAACTGACTTCACAGCACTTAACAACAACAACAAAGACAAACTTAAGGAACCCGGGTGGCTCGATGATTAATGCTATGCTGTTAAACAAAAGGTCAGTGGAAAAAAGACCTGGTGACCCGCTCCCAAAAAAGACCATCGTGGTTAAGTGCCGGTGAGTTGGTTCCGACTCATAGCAGCTCTGTATAGGACTTCTGAGAAGCAGCTGGTGGGTTTAAACTGCTGACCTTGTGGTTAGCAGTTCAGTGCTTATAAAGATTGTTGTTGTTGTTGTTAAGTGCCATTGGGTTGCTTCCAACCCATAGCGACCCTGTATAGGGTTTCCAAGGAGTTTGAACTGCCGACCCTGCTGGGTCACTAGGATTCAGAATCGACCCAATGGCACACAGCAAAAACAATGGTAAACTCAGCCCAAGGATGATAAATAAATCGTATAACGTGCCAACTAGTCTTTTTCACATGCCCTGGCACACTCTCCTGAGCCTAACCATGGCTTCAGAAATGTTCTCCCTACATTCCAAGCAAATATGAAGATACTAGCAATTTGGTCGGCACAGGCACATGAGGTACAACTTAGTAATGATCCCTGCCTGGTCTCTCCCCTTGTAATTTAGTCCTGCAGATTAACCAGGTATGAAGACATAATACAAAACTCATAAATTGGTTATAAGATTTTCACCAACGAGCCATGTGATCTTAGAAAGTCAATGAGCTTCTCCAGGTTCCCGTTCACTGTCCTAACAAAGAAAGGTAATGGACAAGATGATTTCTGAGGTGGCTCATGGTTCTGATTCTGTGTTTTTGTTGTTAAGTGCGGTCAAGTCGATTCCAATTCACTGTGACCCTATATAGGGTTTCCAAGACGTGAATGGTGAGCTTGAACCTTGTGGTTCAAACTGACCTTGCAGTCCTGTGCGTTAACCCACAATAGTTCCTGGCCTATAATAAATATTATAGTCATCCCCAGCCTATTACAAAGAAAGAAATTGATGGCACCATGGAAAGGGTAACAACCCAAGAGATCAGAATTTGAGTTCATGTTCTAGTTCCTTACTTGAGATTTGGGGCAAGCAGTTAAACACGCCATACTTCAGCTGGATCACTTAGCTACTTCACAGGATTGTCAAGGATTTAATGATCCAATGTCAAAATACAAACATAAGCAAAAATTCCCTGTCTAAGCCAAAGTTAATTTCCATTTTCCTGAAATACAAAGGTTTCATTGCAATCAATGAAGTCACATCCAAACTGTTATTATGCACAGTCACTGTACTCAAAGCCTTTGGAAAGGCTTGTTCCGTAATTTAAATGTTCTCCTCACCTGAGCCTACTGTCCTTTAAAGTCCACTTCAAATACTACATTCTTCATAAATCATCTACCAAGTCTTTTTAGTTATAAAGTAAAGGCTGGAGGATTCTCTCCAACTCTATGACTTTGAATTATTGCCAAACTAATTTTTCAAATGTATTAATTAAGTTGACTGCAAAGTCATTTGAACTGCAAAGTCGGTGGTTCAAGCTCACCAGCTGCTCCTTAGAAACCTTATACAGGGTTGCTATGGGTCGGAATCGACTTGACAGCATTTAACAACAACAATTAAGTTGAAATATTTTATTAGGTGCTTAGTATTTACAAGGCATTATTCTAAGTGGAAGGGGCCCTGGTGGTGTCGTTGTTAAGTGCCATCGAGTCAGTTCCAACCCATAGCGACCCTGTATAGGGTTGCCAAGGATCAACTGGTGAGCTTGAGCCACTGACCATGCGGCCCAAATGACTTTGCAGTCCAGCGTATTAGCCCACAGCGCCATGCCAGGTACTGTGAGATAAGCACTGGACTGTTAATTGCAAGGTTGGTGGTTCAAACCCATCAACTACTGCACAGAAGAAAGATGAGGCTGTCCGATCCCATAAAGATCTACAGTCTCCAAAAGCCTCATATGTAGGGTCACTGTAAGTTGGAATGGATTTGGTGGCAGTAGAATTGGGTGTAGGTTCTAAGTGAAGAATATTTAGAATGAAAATAGATGAACAAAGTCCTCACTCCCATGAAACCTTAACCCTACTAGTCACAAACCCTTTCGGCCACCTCCAATAATGCTACTGAAGGTGTGGTCTGTGGACAATGGCATGCTTATACCCAGTCCCAGTGAAAACCAGAACTTGGTGTGCTTTGTGTCCCTATATAGTTGTAACTGAGTCAGTTACAACTCACAGTGACTGTATATAGGGTTTCCAAGACAGTAAACCTTTATGGGAACAGCAAGTCTCCTCTTTCTCTTGCCGAGCATCTGGTGGGTTTCAACCTGCAACTTTGCAGTTAGCAGTCCAGTGCTTATCCTACAGAGTCAGGAGCATCCCCCAGAGTTTAACTAACTACAGCATCACACATGCATGTTAGTTTAGCTAAGGATCCCTGGCCAACAGTAGTGTGTCAGTTTGTCCTATTGTGGTGACTTGTGTATTGCTGTGATACTAAAAGCTATGCCAAAGGTATTTTAGATATCAGCAAGGTCACCCATGGTGGAGAGATTTAAGCTGAGCTTCCAGATGAAGACAAATAAGGAAACAAGAGAGGTGGACTACGTCTGAATGTTATGCCACTGAAAACCTTACAAACAGAAGTAGAACATGGTCAGATGCAGTGTGGAGAGGTGAAAGTATTATGAACAGCACCTGAATATTGTCAGATACAGTGCTGGAAGATGAGCCCCTGAGGTTGGAAGGCACTCAGAATACAACTGGGGAAGAGCTGCCTTCCTTCTCAAAGTAGAGTTGATCATGATGACGGGAATGGAGTAAAGCTTTCGAGACCTTCAACTGTTGATGGGGCACAACTCAAAATAAGGAGAAACAGCTGTACACATCCATTAATAATCAGAACATGGAACATACGAAGTATGAATCTAGGAAAACTGAACTTAGGAAAAAGGAAATGGAATGCAAAAAGACTGATATGCTAAGAATGACACAGTGGCAGAAGCAATGAGCTCAACTGCAACAAACAACAGTGCAGATGGTACAATACTGGGCAGTGTTCTGTTCTGCTGTGTGTAGAGTCGCTGAGTGTTGGAATTGACTCAATGGCACTTTATAACAACTACAAAGAGCCCTAGTGATGCTGTGGCTTAGGTATTAAGCTGCTAATGACAAGTTTGGCAGTGTAACCCCCTAGTGACTCCTTGGAGAAAGCTGAAACTCTCTGACCCCATCAAGGTGTACAGTCTCAGAAACCCATATAGAATGTTGCTATGCGCTGGAATCAACTTGACAGCAGTGGTTTAGTTTAGTTCAGTTGCCTTTTTATCCAGTGCACTGATTTACTTTGTTATTTACAACCTGATTGTCTTGAGTAACAGATTCTAAACTATTAGCTATTACCAGGCAGGGATCCAGCAGACATCTAGTAAGTACTGTCATCAGTTGTTAGGTGCTATTAAATTGATACCGACTCATAGCGACCCTATGCACAACAGAACAAAACACTGCCCGATCCTGAGCCGACCTCAATCGTTACTACATTTGAGCTCATTGATGCTGCCACTGTGCTAATCCATCTCATTGGGGGTCTTCCTCTTTTCTCCAACCCTCCACTTTACCAAGCATAATATCCTTCTCCAGTGACTGGCCCCTCCTGACAGTATCCTACTGACTGTTATCAGTAGGATATTTTAAAAATGTTTAAACCTTTCCATAAATGTATTTATAAAGCAAACATTCACCTACAGACAAACTGTGAGAGGTTTTACCTGGCACAGCGTATAAGCGTGAAGACCGGTTTTGTGTCTCAGTAAGCTAGCAGCTTTGCCTGTAGGAGCTGTAAGTAACACTTCTATAGCTTTGCCGGCCTCCACTTGGTTTTGCTCAGTAAAGCTCTGCCATTCTTCTGACAAATCCTGGTCTCGCTCAAAGTCTTCACAAGCCTTTTTCACTTCTTTTTCTTCCAGCTGCTGTATATGCTTAAAAAGGTGGCTAACAATTGTGGTCTTTCCACAGCCCCCTTTCCCACTTATGACTGTCACAGCATTTGAACAAATCATTTCCAAAGCAGTTACTTGATCCCGATCCAGTTGAACATCATCTGTTTCTGCATTAAGTTCATTTGCACCATTATGGTCCCTGTTCTCCTGTGTGTCCACAATGTGCAGAGAATTTTCTAATCTTCTTTCATCTGGTATTACACTTTCATGCAATATGTCACCACTTTCTGAATCCTCCGGTTTGGGGGCACGAAGAGATGCAAGCACCTTTCTAACATCTACACGCAGATGCCACGGAGGTCCTCTCATCAGTTGGCATATCGAAGAAGCAATGGTTTGTTCGGCCTGGTAAAGGTCATAGAGAAAAATCCAGCTTTTCTCATAGGTCACCACACCGATATCCTTCAAAAACTTCAGAGAGTGCCAAGTATCATTAAAAGACATATGGTGTGACAATGCAGAAGTCAATTCAACTTCTTCAATGCAAGTGTGCCCATGCTCCCTGCATATCTGCTTCAGTTTGGAATAGATCATCAATGCATTCTTCTCTAAGTCAGTCATCGACTGGAGAAGAGGCTGGCACTGATTAAAGGCTGTCCAACTCGCCTCGCATCGCACAAGCTTCAGTTCTCTGTAGGTTATCTAAGAAAACAAAGTTCAAATTGCTGTATGAAAAATTAGGCTGGGGAATATAACTGCTTGCTGTTGTTAAGTGCTGTCAAGTCAGTTTCAACAACTAACCTTGTGGTTAGTGGTCCAGTGCTTATCCTACAGCACCACACCAGGACCGTGAATATTACTAGACTTACAATACAAACTGGAGTCCTGCTGTGGTGTTGCAGGAGGAGCACTGGCCTGCAAGCATGATTTGAACTCACCAGCTGCTTGTCGGAAACCCTATACAGGGCCTCTATGAGTCAGAAACGACTCAATAGCACTTAACAACAACAACAACACAATTAAAACTAGGCTATTTCTTAATAACATCTTTATTTCACAAAAGACATGTATTTCAACTACATTTGGAGGAAAAGAGATGATGTACCTAATACATCACTAATTCTTTTAAACGTACTAATTGTGATTACAGATGTATATAATTTTTATTAAAATTTTAGTTTACCAAATCAATATACATATAGTTGTAAAAGTCAAATAGAACTGCAATGCTTACAACATTCTTTCTAACAGCAAACACCTTCTTGGAGTTATTTTTTCCAGAATTTACCTCCACATTTCTAAATGCCATTTTCTTTTTTTTTTTTTTACTATTCCTTGATTTCTTTTGTTTTGTTTACCATTTTAGACATTTATTAATTCTCTCTTTAACTTACTTTACTAAATCCAAGTTTCCATGGATATTCACTCAAAATCTCTTCTATCTTTTCCAGCTGCACTGTAGAGTCTGAGTTGATGAGCTGTTTAAAGTGTCGAGGCAGAAGAATTGGAAGGAATTCCATTATTTTCGGAAACTGCAAAGCTGTCATAACATTTTTAAACGGAACTACAGGACATCAGAAAAGAACAAATTAAAATGAGCTCACACACTGATTTGAAGGACTTTCTCATTTAGCACAGTCAGCTCAAGAAACTCGAATCAGAAAGACGGATGAATTTATTTTACTCCATAAGAAAACTGGTAATATGACAATTCCTTTTGTACTGAGATGGTTCTCATTAAGCTAACAACAGAATTTATGTTCTTTAAAACCTCAGACAAACTACTTCTTAGCCTTCTGTTTCCTTTCACTTATAATCAGAACCAAATTTTTGACTCAATGACATATAATTTAAAGCTAAGCATAAAAATAATCATTTACATTTTAGCCTTTACAATCATTTCTCCAACTATAATCTCGATTCTTTGGTCATAGAAGTCATTCAGTAATGTGCTGTCAAATGCATTTGATATAATCAAGAAATGTCATGTGCACAGATAAGCCCAAATAACAGTCACTGTTTGAAAACACTAATTTTACACCATTTGGACTGAAATCTTTCCAAAATAAATCTTGCCTTTCCCCTATGCCTTCTTAGACAGAATTAAACATACAGTGAACTTATTCTTATATTGTTGCTGTTGTTATGTGCCGTCAAGTCAATCCCGACTCATAGATACCCTGTATCGGAGCAGCTGGTGGATTTGAACTGCCAACCTCGCAGTTTGCAGTTCAGTGCTGATCCTACAGTGCCACACTAGGAGTCTTCTCTTCTATATGCAGAGTAATTCTTATTGACACAGAAGTTGTTACTTGTCATCAAGTCAGCTCCAACTCAGTTCCCACCTTATGCACAACAGAACAATATGTTGCCTGGTTTTGTGCCATCTTAACAAGCCTTAATGTGCTTAGGTCCACCATTATGACTATCATGTATTCTGAGTGCCCTCCAACCCAGGGGACTCATCTTCTAGCACAATATTGGGCAGCATCCTGGTATGAGTCATAGGGTTCTTACTGGCTGATTTGCATAAGTAGATCACCAGATATTTCTTCCTAGTTTGTCTCAGTCTGGAAGTTTCACTGTAATCTATCATAAGCATAGGTGAACCTGCTGGTAGTTGAAACACTATTTCAAAGCGCTCAACAGCATAGCACCATGACACACTAATGAAGGGTGAGGGATACAAGTTACACACTGCCCTGTGTTCCCCAGAAATATGTGTTAGCTTGGCTAGGTTACGATTACCAATATTATGTGATTGTTCTCCATTTTGTGATTTGAAACAATTATTCTCCATTTAGTGAGATGCTATTAATCCTAACTTCACTTTACCTTATGTTACAGAGGATTAGGTTAGTTCATAAGGCACAATTAGAGTGGGATACATCACCTTTAGTTGAATCATCACCCTTACCCAGGCCAGGATCCTAATCCCAAATCAGTGGGGTTTCCCTAGGCTGTGGTCTACATCACCTTTTATCTTATAAGCGGTAAAAGGAGAAAGAAGTGAGCAGAGAAGGAGCGATCTACCATCAAGAAAGAAGAGCGTGGACCAGAGCCCACAAATCTACAAGGAAAGGTGTTTGTCAGGGCTATAGTCTTTCCCCATACTTATCCAACCTGTATGCTGAACAAATAATCCAAGAAGTTGGGTTCTATGAAGAAGAACATGGCATCAGGACTGGAGGAAGACTCATTAACAACAATAATAACAGTGTCTAGGATATCAATCTTTATGTCTTCCGTTTCATTTTTAACAATTTCCAATTTTCCTAGATTCTTATTTTTACATTTTACATTCCAGGTTCCAATTATTAATGGATGTTTGCAGCTCTTTCTTTCCATTTTGAGCTGTATCCCATCAGCAAATGAAGGTTAAACGCAGTGTTCAATTCATGTCATTAAGGGCATCGCTACTTTGAGGAGGCAGCTCTTCCCTAGTCGTATTTTGAGTGCCTTCCAACTGAAGAGGCTCATCTTCCAGCACTATATTTAACAATATTCCACTGTTATTCATAAGGTTTGCAGTGGCTAACTTCTGCAGGAAGTGGTCTTTCTCCACTCTACCTTAGTTGGAAGCCCTGCTGTAATCTGTCCACCATGAGTAACCCTGCTGGTATCTCAAATACCAGTGGCATCACTTCCAGCATCCCAGCAACATGCAAATCACCACAGTGTGACAAACTGACAGATGAATTGTGAAAGCAACAAATATCTGGACTAAAAAACACAAAAAATCCAATCAAATAGTCTGTCTTTAAATAGACGAGTTTAATAATAATAAATAAATAAAAAGATGTCCAAAGTATGTGAGCTGAAGTCTCACCAATCTCTCTTCTAAGAAGCACTCTGACAGCACTTCCTCCAAGACAGACTGGGTTGTTCTTCTCGCAGCCCGTGGTACTTTCAATACTCTTTGCCAGCACTACAATTTAAATGCATCAATTCTTCTCCAGTCTTCCTTATTCATTATTCAGCTTTTACATGCCCGTGAGGTAACTGAAAATACCATGACTCAGTCCACACCTTAGTCCTCAAAGTGAATCTTTGCTCTTCAATACTTTAAAGAGGTCTTTGGCAGCAGATGTGTCCAATACGGTATGTTATGGATGAGGAACCTCAAATCCAAAACTGCTAACCTCAAGGTCATCAGTTCAAAACTACCAGCTGTAGAAAGATGAGGCTTTCTGCTCCATAAGCTCTACAGCCTCTGAAACCCTATGCAGGGTCACTATGAGTCAGAACCAACACCACTTCACACCACCACAGATTCTCGTAGTATTTGTTTTTCTATTGCTACATGGTTGTAGACTCCTTGTCTGCTTTTTAGATTTTTTGCTTATTTCCCTCCATGTAAACTATCTCCTAACACTTTTTGTTCACTCTCACACTCCCTTGCCATGTGGGTATTTCTCTCTACGCCAAATTCTGGGGACTTCACCATCCATAAGTTGGTCCACCCAGAATCTCAGTAACTGAACTCCTCAGTTCCCATGACCCTCAACACATCCCTGGAAATCACTGTGTCTAGAATCATCTGAAATTGAGACTTTCTAAACTATGAGTCGGAACTAACTCAACGGCACTAAACAACAACAACAACCCTGCCTGCCCCCATTTTCCCCCGGGGACTACTTTAAAACTGCTCCCATCTACTCAGCCTTCCTTCTTCTCCTTATCAATCTCAAGCAGCAGTAACCTAGTCATTAAAGAAGAAAAAAGGCCATTGCCTCGAATTGCCTCCGTTTCCCGTGATCACACTTACAGATTTTGTTCCATCTGTACCCATACTTTTTCTTGCTTCAATGACAATGGAAGTCGGTCCAGCATCCATGTCCTTTAGCACTGTCAACAGTCCAGCATTCATTATTTCAGGATATTTACTGAATGCCTGCTGTGTGCTAGATATAATTGCAGTTACTTAAAATCCAGCAATAACCTTATCAAAGTCTCTACTCTGAAAAACCTTACATTCTATTGAGCAAGTCAAACAAACAAGCAAACAGATTACTACATCAGACGATAAACACTGGAATGGAGCCATGTAAAATGTACCCATTTGAAAGAGGAAAAAGTCCTGAGGAAAAGGAGAGTGCCAAATACACTACTGTTTGAAGTAGAACAAGGAGGCCAGTGACAAATAAGCTAAAACAATGAGCAACAAATGAGCTGAAGCAAAGTGAGCAAAGGGAGAAGTTTTCAGAGCTATGTCAGGGAGGTAACAGGAATTAGATCAGGTAGAAGCTTGTAGCTTTTACTTTACTTTTTATGTTACTTTATCTTGTAGCCTTATCTTAAAGCTAATACTTTAGATTTTACTCTGACTGCAATGGAAAGCCACTGAAAGGTTTTGCGCAGAGAGACAGCACAATCTGACTTTTAAAGGATCACTAAAAGAAAAAGAATAAACTGAAGGGTCTCAAGAAAGTAGTCAGGAGACAACTGAGAGAATCTAGGTAGAAACGATGGAGGTTTGCATATGAACAGTGGTGGAATACAGATGATAAATTGAGAGCTCTAGAAATAAATGGGTAAGTCAAAATGTTACCCATTGCTATAAAATCATAGAAACCTTTATTAAACAAATATCAAAATGTCAAGCTATTGTTTCTAAATACATCCTTCGCTTAGATCTACACACTTTTCAAGGTATTGTTTCTATCTCTCTCATCTTTCTCCCAAAAATATTGTGCTCTTTGATTTACACCATATCAATGGGGCAGTTTCAGCATCTTCAAGGGACTCAAATTCAATTCCTTGTCAATGTTTTTGGAGTTTGGGGAACACCCAGAACTCAGAAAGGGCAAGATCAGGGCTGGAAGGTGGTGAAATACTTGTAGGACACCCGTTGCTACACTAGAAGAAGGAGCATCTGCGCTGTCATGATACAGCTTTCGTGGTGATTTCTCAGTACCAGGCTTTTCTATCACCAAGACAGATGTCAATTTTTTAAATCTTCATCCTAATAAGCCACTATATTGTACCCATCCAGAAAATCTACCAAGATTATTTGTTTGGAATTTTTAAAAAATAAGTCACCAAAACCTGAGTAGACTTCTTTGCCTTGAATTTACCTGGCCCAGCAGATTCCCGTGGAAGCCATTGTTCTGACTCAATCTGCCTTTTGAAGGCACTCTAATGAGACGACAGTAAGCATATTACTGGGAGAACTTGTCTGCAGCCATTCACCACTGATCAGCGGCATAATTAAATACGTTTTATCTAGAACAAATTCATGCATGTATGAACTGGAACCCTATTAGCAATACTTGTATTTTCAAGGCACAGCCAACAGTATTTGCAGATGGACTGGATGTGGAGTACAAAGAGAAGAGAAAAGTCAAAGAGAACACAAACAATATTAACCTGAACAACAGGAAGACTGTCATTTTCTAAAGACTGTCATTTTTTTAGGCAAAAACCTAAAGGGAAACAAGTTTAGAAAGAAAAAAATCATGTGTTCCATTTTGTACATCTTAACTCATAAATAAGTGAATGCCTCCAGTGCTGCATCAGTTTGTTGAAAGATTTCAATTTGTATTCCATCAATTCCTGGAGCCTTGTTCTTTACCAATGCCTTCAATACACCTTGGACTTCTTCCTTCAGGATCACTGGTTCTTGAAATGGTTGAACATTGACCATTTCTCTTTGGTACTGTAACTCTGTATTTCTTCCTTGTTCTTTTGATACTTTCTACAACAGTCAATAATTTGTCCATAGAA
>NW_006408551.1:16993076-16995113 GCF_000296735.1 Chrysochloris asiatica | reverse complement strand
TCACCAAGGCCACATTTTCCAACTACTCATCCTTCCTCTTTGTTTCCAACCTTTGCATTACAATCACCAGTAATTATCAATACATCTTGATTACATACTTAATTAATTTCATACTGAAGAAATTGGTAGAATGCTTCAATTTCATCATGAGTGGCTTGAATGATTGGTGCACAGATTTGAATAACAGTGGTATTAACTCATCTTCCTTGTAGGCGTATGGATATTATCCTATCACAGACAGTGTTGTACTTAAAGGCAGATCTTGAAATGTTCTTTTTGATGATGACTGCAATGCCACTCATCTTCAATTTGTCAATTTATTGAAAGAGCTCCATATTTGTGCCCATTTCTAAGAGAGGTGACCCAACAGAATGTGGAAATCATCAAGCATTATCATTAATATCACATACAAATAAAATTTTGCTAAAGATAATTCAAAAATGGCTGCAATAGTACATTGACAGGGAACTTCCAGAGGTTCAAGCTGGATTCAGACAAGGATGAGGAGGAACGAGGGATATTACTGCTGACATCAGATGGATCTTGGCTAAAAGCAGGGAATACCAGAAAGATGTTTACCTGTGCTTTACTGACTACGCAAAGGCTGCCAATCGATCATGGTAAGCTATGGACAACATCACAGTGAATGAGTATTCTGGAATACTTCATTGTGCTCATGAGGAACCGGTACATAGATTAAGAAGCAGTCATTCAAAAAGTACAGGGGATACTGAATGGCTTAAAATTAGGAAAGGTGAGCACCAAGGATGTATTCTTTCACCATATTTATTCAATCTATATGCTTAGCAAATAATTCAAGAAACTGAATAGTACAAAGAAGGTGGCATGAGGATTGAAGGAAGGCTCATTAACAACCTGCAATATGCAGATGATACAACCTTGCTTACTGAAAGTGAAGGGGATTTAAAATACTTACAGATGAAGATCAAACAATACAGCCTTCAGTATGGGTTGCACCTCAATGTAAAGAAAACAACAATCCTCACCACTGGACCAATAAATAACATCAAGATAAAGGCAGAAAAGATTGAAGTTGTCAAAGACTTCATTTTGCTCAGATCAACCATAAACACTCATGGAAGCAACAGTCAAGAAAGCAAACGACGTACTGCATTAGGCAAATCTGCTGCACAAGACCTCTTCAAAGTGCTGAAGAGCAAAAATGTCAGTTTGAGACTAAGGTGTGCCTGACCCAAGTCATGGTATGTTGAATAACGTTATATGCATGTGAAGTGTGACAATAAAGAATATAGTAGTAGAATTGATGCATTTGAGTTATGATATTGGAAGAGAATATTAAAAACATCATGGACTGACAAAAAAACAAATCAATCTATGTATGAAAAAGTACAGCCAGAACACTTTTTCAAAGCCAGGATGGCCAGACTTCATCTTTCATACTTTGGATATATTGTCAGGAAGGACCAGTCCCTGTAGAAGGGCATCGTGCTTGGTAGAGGGTCAGGGAAAAAGAGAAAGACACCCAACAAGATGGACTGGCACAGTGGTAGCAGCAATAGGCTCAAGCATAGCAGCAATTATGAGGTTGGCACATGACTGGGCAGTGTTTCATTCTGTTGGGCATTGGGTAGCTATGAGTTGGTACCAAATTGACAGTACGCAACAACTCATTTTAGTCAAAGAGGCTGAGGAGGCGAACGGAAATTCCTATTTAAAATTCAAGAGATGTCTATAAAAAAAAAAAATTCACAAGAACAGACAACAACTACAGAATGACATATGTGGCAGCATCACCCTGAACTTAATTGACAAATGGAAGAGTCAAGAAAAGAATAAAATTATAAGAACAGAGGATCTGGGAGGTCAGTCTGTGATCAAAACAATTACAATGAAAAAGAAGGTAAACACAGAGGAAAAGAGACCCAGGTGGTGGGAAGGTCAGGTAGATTACTGGATAAAATAGACTGTCTTAAATGGAGGCTAGAACTAATGGAATATAAGGTAACCACAATGGGGTTGGGGTGGGGGGTTAAGTTTGGGTGTTGGGGAGGGCAA
>NW_006408551.1:16975602-16990394 GCF_000296735.1 Chrysochloris asiatica | reverse complement strand
TCTGTGTATTCTTTCGCTATCCCTATCGCCGCTGGATCTCCCCTCCTCGTGAACCAAACACTCGTGAACAACACAACTATGTTGAGGTCAGACCCCGGCATAGGTGGTATGCAAACTTATTAGACTTGAAATCATCCAGGAGTAAGGAGAGACAGAGAAGAGATGTAAGGATAAAGACAGAATACGTGGTTGCCTACAGGTAAAAGTAAAAACCAGGAAATGAGACAAGTAGAAGCCTGTGAAGTCAAATAAGAACTAACAGAGTTGTTGTTGTGGAAAGCAAGTGGTTTTAAGAAGGAAGGAATGACATTGTATCAAATATTCCTCACAGACGGGGGCTGATAATTAACTAGTCCTTGCATTTAGGTAAGATCACTGTTGTTGCTACTGTTGTTTTTGTTATGTGTCATTGAGTTGGTTCCGACCCATAGCGACCCTGTATAGGGTTTCTGAGGAGCAGCTGGTGAGCTTCAACTGCTCACCTTGTGGTTCAAGCTGACTTTGCAGTCTAACGCATAAACCCACAATGCCACACTAGGTGCTTTCAATCAGTTAATAGTGACCTTATTGCACAACAGAATGAAACACTGCCCAGTCCTGCACCATCCTCACCATCATTCGTATGTTTGAGCCCGTTTTTGTAAACACTGTGTCAATTTATCTCACTGAGGGTCTTCTGGCTGACCCTCTACTTTATCAAGCATGATGTCCTTTCTCCAGGGATATGTCCAAAGTACATGAGACCACATCTCACCATCGTCTCTTATAGGTTTTCCAAGACAGGTTTGTTTACTCTTCTGGTCAAAACCATTGCCATCAAGTTGACTTTGACGCATTAACGATCCACAGGAGAACTGCTCTGTAGTTTCTGAGGCTATAAATCTTTACAGAAGCAGGCAGCCTCATCTTTCTCCTGTCAAGTGGATGGTAGGTTGGAATCACTGATCTTCAGGTTAGCAGCCTTATGCTTAATCCACTATGCCATCAGGTTACTTGGCAACCCATGACATATTCATTATTCTTGAACACCATAATTCAAAGGCATCGATTCGTCTTGGGTCTTCCCTATTCACTGTCCAGCTTTCACTTGCATATGAGGCTTGGGTCGGGAGCATCTATGTCCTGGAAATGACAACTTTGCTTCTTAACATATTAAAGAGGTCTTTTGCAATCAATTTGTCCAGTGTAGTGGTGGTGGTAGTGGTTATGTGCCGTGGAGTCGATTCCGATTCATAGCGACCCTGTACATGGTTTCCGAGGCTGTAAATCTTTACAGGAGCAGAAAGCCTCCTCTTTCTCCCCTGGAACCACTGGTCGTTTCGAACTGCCGACCTTGAGATTACAGTCCCACTTATAGCCACTATGTTACACAATGTCTGATTTCTTGACTCTACTTCCATGATGTTGATTGTGGATCCAAGTAAAATGAAATCCTTGACAACTACAAGAATACTTTGGGCAGCTTAGGGAAAATGGAAACCTAGCTAGAACGTGTAAAATTTGTCTAAGAGCAGAAGAGGATATACTCAAAACAGTAGGAAACAGAAGAAACTTTTTCAAAGAGAGATCAGCAGGGAAAATACAAAATAAAAATGGCAGTCTGATTGGCTACTACAAAAACAAGCAAGTTGTTCACCAAGAAGCCACCAAGGCAAGCAATCAACTCCCTTCTGGACATACCCCCCTCCCAGACTGAAACTCAAAGGGAACACATGAGCAGGCAATGAAGCTTGCTGGCGACCATGTTGGTCTACTGGTGAATGGAAGAGGGGGGGGGGGAAGGCAGCAATGAAGAAATGGGCTGAGTTCAACCATGTTTCATAGACTCCTGTTGACCTGGAGATGACAGAGAGAAGATGAAGGGCTGGTCGGTCCAAAGTGTGATGAGACCTGGGAACACCTGAGCCCATGGACAAGGACACAGCCACAGAGGGCTAGAGCTGACAGTGAAGCTGTGAAGTGAGGGGACATACACGAGAACACCCAAACTTATAGACAGTACCCATTTGACCTAGCCTCCATAGCTTGATAATCAGAACTCGACTAGAGGAAAATAAAAAAATAACAATTTTTGATAAAGGAAACAAGTGTAAATTGCTACAATTTGAAGAAGCTGACCTATACTTACAGACATAATAGCCCAAAATACCAACTGAGAGGGAAGGAGTCTTCACATCAAGTATCAATGCTATCCCCACTGTATACAGGGTAGATTGTTGTTGTGAAGTGCCATCGAGTCGGTTCCGACCCATAGCGACCCTCTATAGGGTTTCCGAGGAGCAGCTGGTGAGCTTGAACTGCCGACCTTACAGTTCAAATGGCTTTGCAGTCTGGTGCATTAACCCACAGCTCCACACCAGGATAGGGATGTGCAATTTAGACATTGGCTACCTAAAATGAGGGGTGGATAAAGACATGAAGTGACTGGCTTACAAGGTTTCAAGAGGGAGTTTAGTTTAAGAATGTGCGGTGGAAGGTAGAGTCTTCACTGAATAGTTTTCATCTTGTCTAGAAGGGTCTGGTAAAAGGAGATGGGGATAAGATTCTTATGATTCAACAATGAGTAACTGCTATAACTGTCACAACTGTAAAGGTAGTAATTTTGTAACAAAAATGGGGGAATAGTTCATCTTACAGTCCAGAAACAGAGGACCCTAGAACCACCAAGGGAGAAGAGCATGAGTGGAATGTGGGACCCTATCCAGAGAAGCAGGGACACCAGAGATGAAGGAAGAGATGGGGACATGGAGAGGGGGAGCAGCTGAGGACTCTAGACTCATGGAAAGAGAAAGACTGAGTGATGGCGGCCAGAAGGCAGGCTTGCAGAATGTGCCCTTTGGTTGTTTAAATGATTATATATTCCTGAGTGTTTTTGTGTACATCCCCCCCCCCCCCCTAAAAAAAAAAAAAAAAAAAAAAGCAGAGGGAATAGAAGCAAATACTGTTGAATGATGATGCACGGAGGAGATTATAATCATTGCAATGAAACAATGGTGTAAAAACAATGTTCTCCCATGTAAACTATCACTCAATTCACAATAAAAAAACTTTAAAAAAAAACAACAACAAAACAGTAGGAGGCCAGGCAAACAACAATTGAGTCCACTTGACAGTTTCAGGACTTAGAACCAATGGGCAGAGTTGTTTTTTCTCCAACCATGTTCATCTACACAGGTGTGAGGTAGGCACCATTGTGCATTTCCCCATTGACCTTGTTTCTGTTAAACAGGGTTGATAGAGTTATGCACAATGGTGAACGTCCCAAAACACCAAAGTTGAGTTTGTCACTCCTTTGTTTACATTCATTTAAAAGTTTCCATGACTTTTACAATCCCATTTTATATACACATCTTTTTCCAGTCATTACCAATGCCATAATCCAAAAGCAATGTAAACACACTTTCATTGAACCAATTTAAGAATATATGATACAAGAGTAATTAATATCTCAATTATATTACAACTCAATGATACAAACCATACTTACTTGTGTGCTCCAGTGGAAGACTCATCTCACAATCTGATAAAGTCTCTTCCTGTTTATTCTGTGCCGATTTCTTTTTATTTTTCCTTTCACTTTCCCTTTGGAAAGTTCTTAATGTTTCTCTAATATTTTCAAAGTTTAGGTCTTCATAGCTTGATACTTCATTTACCCATTTTAAAAACAGAGTTTTAAATTCATCGGACACCTGACACTCCGTAAGAAAAAGAGAACAGATCTGTTGTTGATTTGGTGGTGACATATCGGACTGTAAAAAGTAAGATGGAAATCCTTGAGTATAGTAGCTCCTTCCCACAGGCTTTGCTTGTACTCTCACTTGCCACCAAGGACCTATTAATGGGAAACGTCCAAACACTTCAAATATCTCTTGAGTATTTTCATCACAAATTGAAACTTTGAAAAAAAGGAAATTTAGGATTAGGATATGATATTTTAAAACCCTTTCCCCAATGTTTTATGATCCACACCACTCTCTTTAATGTCCAGAGAGAACCTTATACAGATGTCTGCTAGGTCTTCTATAGCATTTAATTTCACTTACATGTTTATTCCTCTGTCCTGTACTAAATCTCTCTACTGGGTACTGTGTTTCATTTGTCTTTATAAAACCAAGGTGGTGGTGATGATTATGTGCCATGGAGTCAGTTCTGACTCACAGATACCCTGTAGAGGATTTCCGAGGCTGTAAATATTTACAGCAGCAGAAAGCCTCATCTTTTACTGCTGGTAGTTTTGAACTGCTGACCGTGAGATTAGTAGCTGTACTCATACCCACTTAAACTACCAGAGCTCCTTTTGCAAAGCAAGAGGTGACCACAATACGTAACAAATATCTGTTCTTCCTATTTTAAAAGCAAGCTTCTTCCTGCTGTTCTAATCTCAGGCAATACTGGCCTTTATGTAGTTCCTAAAAATGTCATACTCCCTGTTACCACTGGGCCTTTGCACAAGCTGTTCCATCTGCTTTAAGTGTTCTCTTTACATCTAGTTTATTACAGACATCAGCTTAAGTATCACTTCCTCAGGAAAGCCTTCCCTGAATCACATGAATATAGTCTCTCATAGTACTAGCTACCATTCCTGTTCACCATTAACAGTAGTTACTTCTGTGATTATTTTAAGAAGCTCTGGTAGCGTAGTGATTACAAATCAGGCTGCTAACCTCAATGTCGGCAGTTCAAAACTACCTGCGGTTCCGTGGGAAGAAGATAAGGCATTCTGCTCCCATAAAGATTTACAGCCTCGGAAACCCTGTGCAGGGTCACTATGAGTCAGAACCAACTCCACGGTACTTAACAACAACATTCAATCACTAAGGAGCTCTGGTAGTGTAGTGGTTACGAGTCAGGCTGCCAACCTCAAGGTCAGCAGTTTGAAACTACCTGCGGTTCCACAGGAGAAAGATGAGGCTTTCTGCTCCCCTAAAGATTTACAGCCTCGGAAACCCTGTGCAGGATCACTATGAGTCTGAATCCACGGTACTTAACAACAACAACAACATTCAATTCACTAAGAGTCCTGGTGTGACACTGTAGGATAATGCACTTGACCACAAGGTGGGTTTGAACCTCAAAGTCGGTGGCTCAGATTCACCAGAGGCTCCTTGGAAACTTTATACAGGGCCACTGAGTCAGAACCGACTTTATAGCACTTAACAACAGCAACATTTATTTCACTATACTGTAAGCTCCCTTAAGACAGGAACTTCATTATTTTATCTCACCAAACAACTTGCTTGAAATATAGCTGCTATTGTTGTAAGCCATTTTAGTCAATTTCAATTCACAGACCTGCTCAATGGGATTTCGTAGGCTGTAGTCTTTATGGGCACTTAACAATAACAATCCTTAAGGGCGAGAGAAGCATGAGGCTTTCTGCTCCCTCAAAGATTTAAAGCCTCCTCTTTTATTATTATTTTTTTTTAATTACTTTTGCAAAGAGTCTTGGTAGCTTAGTGAGTGAGGAATTGGGCTGTTCTCTCCAAGGTCAGCAGTTGGGATCTACCAGCGAATTCACAGGAGAAAGGCTTTCTGCTTCCTGTTAATCTTTACAGCCTTGGAAACCTGCTACAGGGTCTGGGTCCTACCGACTCCATGGCACACTACCACCACCATTACCGTTGCTGTGGTTAAATGCTATCAAATCGATTCCGACTCATAGTGACCTTGTAGAGGGTTTCCGAGGAACACTCGAACCACTGGCATTGTGGTTAGCAGTGCAATGCTAACCTACAGTACCATACCAGGGATCATTTTTGTTATAACTGCCATTTATCATAAGTGTGTTAAATCTAGTCTTTATTTGTCTTTAGGGGTTAGCATGAGAATGAAAACATCAGCAAATTACTCACTGACACATTGTATGTAGTACACATTACTCAGGACAATGGGGGGGGGGGCGCAGGGGCAGTCCTGAGTATCACTGTTGTAAGTAACTCAACTATTCCTACATGGGGGTCTACGTGTATTTTATATAACAGAAAACTACACAAGGTTAAAACCAACCAGCTGAGTTAATCCTTGTGTTCTAAGTAGTTAAAGAATAACAATGTATAGGCCTTCAGGCTGCTGCTGTTGTATGCCTTCAAGGCAGTTCCAACCCTATATAGGGTTTCCGTGACTGTAAATCTTTAGAAGAGCAGAAAGCCTCATCTTTCTCCCACGGAGGGGCTGGTGCATTCAACTGCTGACATTGCAGTTAGCAGCCCAACACGTACCCTACACTACGTTACCAGGGACTCCAGGCAGGATAAGTTTAAAGTTAAAGCCCTGATTCTGGGTCTTTTTACAGAATCCCCCATTCACCAGCTGCCTGCACAAGACTACCCAGCCCCTCTATGATGTTCCTCATCTGTTTAAGATAACCTCAAAGGATCTGTGAACACTAACTGTAGTAATACAGGCAGAGCCCAAACTTAACAGTGACTTTAATTGAGCACATGCTATGTGTTAAATTCGGGCTCTTTAAAGTCACTGCTATTGTTATTATTATTAACAGCATTTTATCCTAAGTAGGAGTAGGGTAGCGTTGTGGTTACGAATCGGGCTGCGAACCACAAGATCAGCAGTTCGCGGGATAAAGATGAGGCTTTCTGCTCCCGTAAAGATTTACAGCCTCGGAAACCCTGTACAGGGTCGCTATGAGTCGGAACCGACTCCACGGCACATTAACAACAACAACAACAACAACAGGAGTAGGCAGCTAGCCCATCCCCAAGTCTTAGCAGTGGCGGGGAGCCTTGCTGGGGCCCAGAAGCCTAGAAAGCGAGGGAGGGCTTGTTCTACTCACCACGAAGGCGACCGGGGAGGCAACCAGCCTTTACACCCCCACTGCAGAGTTCCTCGGCGTCGACAAACACTGGGTCTTCATCCTCCTCCACATCCTCTTTTAGACAGTCATTATCTTTCTCCACTGGGTCCTTGGCTGGACACAGAACTCCCCGCAGCTCCCGCAAATTCCCATCTAAGCAGGCCATGTTCCCTTCCCGGCAGTCGATACAGAGAATTTTGGCAAACCCAGACCGCTACATAATCACGATCAGCCAATCAGCTCTGAGGACCGCCCAGTCGGCACTTGCAAACGCCAAGGGGCGAAGCTCCGCCCCCAGATCCAGTTGGCGGGGAGGAGGAAAGGGGGCGGGAACAGGAGAGATGTCTGGCTGGGCATCCGGAAGTGAGGAGCCGGGAGGTCACCCTAAATCCCGCTAGTCCTGGAGCTACCAGTGCGGCGCCTGCACAACCTTTTGTGTATCTCCTGCGGAAAAGGAAACGTGGGGGAAGACCACATTTCTGACCCCAGAAAAACGAATAAGAAAGAACATCCCTCCCAGCAAAAGGTTAACTGGCGACACATACACACGCCCCCATCCACTCAGAAGAGTGACTTGACTTTGGAGAAACTTCAGTGACCATTTTGGGGCCGACTTCCTAAACAATGAAAGAGCCTTGGAAACCAAACGCATTGCTATTGAGTGGATTTTGCCTCATCGCAACCCTGCCAGGCAGAGTTAGAAGTGTTCCAAGGCTGCAGATATTTACAGTCAGTGCTACTTTAGGATAAACTTTGGGCTGTTAACCACAACGTTGGTGGTTCAAATCCACTAGAGTTGCTTCTCGGAAACCCTACACACCGTGTCAATGAGTTGGAACGGACTCGATGGCACTTAACAACAACAAGCCACTTATTCAAGAGTTTGGTAGTAGTGGATTTATGAACTGGACTGCTAACCAGCAAGGTCAATAGTTGGAATCTACCGGCAGCTTCTGCATGAGAAAGATGAGGCTTTTTTTTCTGTTCCAATAAAGATTTACCGAGCAGAGTGTGGGCACCTATGCAGAGAAGCAGCGACACCAGAGACAAAAGTGATGGCATGAAGAGACAGAGCAGCTGAGGACTCCAGATTAGTAGAAGGAGAAAAGCTCTGTGCTGCGGAGCAGGAAGCAGGCTTGTAGAATGTGCCCTTTGGTTGTTTTGTTGTTGTTGTTGTGCGGTCTAGTCAGTTCCGACCCATAGCGACCCTGTGTACAGGGTTCCTAAGCACTGCTGGTGAGCTTGAACCGCCTACCTTGCGTTTCAAACCCACTTTGCAGTCCAGCGCATTAGCCCACGATTATATATATTCCTGCGTGTTTTTATGTACATTTAAAGAGAGGGAGAGGAAATAGAGCAAATGCTATTAACCGATGGTGCATGGAAGGGATTGTAATCATTGTAATTAAACAAAATGCGATTGGTTGCATGCAAAACCGATGTTCTGCCTTGTAAACTATCACTCAATTCACAATAAAAGCTTTAAAAAAAAAAAAAAGATTTACAGCCTGAGTAACCCTATACAGGGTTGCTATGCGTCATAACCAACTTGAGGACACACCACCACCACCACCACCAAAAATCCACTTATTCGGTGGTTCAAAGCCATCAACTGCTCCTCAGAAACCCTGTACAGGGATAGCACATAACAAGAAGTTTCTATGTAGTCTTGGTGTGGTGCTATAAGATAAGCATGGCACTGCATAGTTAACACCAAGGTCGGTGGTTCAAACCCACCTCCCACTCCTGCGGAACTCTATACCATGTCTCTTTGAGTCAGAACAACTCAACAGTATTAAACAACAAGCCACTTAGGGGGAACCCTGTGGCTCTGTACAATAAGCATTGGACTGAAACCAGTTCAAGCCCCAGCAGCAGCTCTGAGAGGGAAAGATGAGGCTTACTGTGCACAAAGATGTACAACCTCGGAAACCCTATACAGGGTTGCTATGAGTTGGAAAAAACTCAGGGGCCCTTGACAACAATAACAAGGCTGACAAGAGCCATAATTAATTAAAATAAATAAATTGAGACATATTAATCGAGGAATTAAATAAATGAGACACGGGAAACCTGTGCATTGAAGAATTCATTGTTTTTGCAGAGCAACCATGAATTATTTTCCTTGAATAGCAAAGCTTCAAGGAAAAAATATTCTATGCGCAGATCCCTAGTTAAATTTTTTTCTTTTTGAATCGTTCTCTGATTTATTCATGATTTTATTAGTATCCCTTTTACTTTAGATTTTGACTCTTCCACACTTTAGTATATTTTTATTAAAAGTTAGAATCCATACGTTAGCTAAATTTTATTCTACTTGTAATCTTAGGTAGTTTTAATACTTATATTAACAATGTTCTTAAGATTGCTAGGAGACAGGATTTGTCAATTGAATTACTACCAGTTTAGGTTTAGTGATCGTAAACATTCTTCCTTGTAGCCTTAGTTTAAGGCAATAAAGAATCCTTGAAAGCAACCAGGCCATAAATAAGGGCTGTGGGTACAAGAATTCCTAAAACAATTAGACTATAGATAAAGGCTATGGGTATATACAGATACTAAATAAAAAGTCTGACTTAGACGTTCTTAAATTAATGATCAGTAAAATAGAGAAGTTGTTTTTCATAGCCTCAGTTTCCCTGATAAGTGATGTTTTTGTAGGCTATAAACAGATAGTGTATGGAAGAAGTTAATGGAGAGTTAATTGCACCTAACAACTAAAATTAATAAGACTTAACAGACAAAGGTTAAGAAACATGTAAAGGTCAACTGGCTTCTAAGAGAAAAGAATAGATTTATGTAGGAACAAATGTTTTAACTAAAAGGTTTCAAGGTGCCTGAATGCCTCCTATGCCTTGAGATAATGTCTTTGCTGTAACTTCCCATCCCTGTTGTAAATTTAAGAGTTGTAAACCATGAGGAATGTGCCCCAGACTTGATTGTATTTTGATGTCATTGATTACTATGAAAGCAATGGTTTTTGTAACGGTATATAAGGGGATTGTAAGATAGAATAAGTAAGTAGAAGGAAGGAGAAGAGAGAAAGGGGGAGAAGAAGGACTATGAGGTGGAGAGGAGACGAGAGAAAAGAATGGAGGGAGGATAGCGGGAGTAATGTAGAGCAGGAGCAGGGGAAGGGAGAAAAGAAGCAGAAGAGATGAGCAGGAGAGCAGGGGAGTAAAGAATGAGTAGGACAGTAAAGAATGAGAGAGTAGAGTAGCATAGAAATGAGAAGAATAAAGCATGTAATAAGAAGATTTTTGAATTCATTACAACTTATTGACTCCGTGTAATTCTTATCGCCGACCGCAGCATCCCCCCTCAGATAAAAAACCCTGAAATAAATTTGCCGGGGCTGGCTCCCAGCACAAGGCATTTGTAAATTATTAAACTCAGCTGTGGAATCAGAATTGGGCTGCTAACAGTAGGTTTGGCAGTTCAAATTCACCACCTGTTCAGCAGGAGAAAGATTTGTTGTTGTTTTGAGGTGTCATCTAGTCAGTTCTGACTCATATTGACCTGATGTACAACCCTGCATGGTCTTGCAGTCCTTAACAATTGCAATGTTTAAGTCCATTGCTGTTTCCACTGTGCCAACCCATCTTTTTGAGGGTCTTCCTCTTTTTGGCTAACCCACTACTTTACTAATTATGATGCCCTTTTCCAGGGTCTTTATTGTTGTTAAGTGTCAATGAGTCATTTCCGACTCATAGCATCGTGTTTCCGAAGAAAGGCTGCTAAGTTTGAACCGCTGACCTTGTGGTTCTAACCAAACTTGTAGTCTGGTTCTTTTCCTATAGCACCACACCAGGACTGGATTCTTCTAATGACGTGTCCGAAGTTTGAAAGACAAAGTCTTGGCATCCTGGCTTCTAAGGAGCATTCTGGCTGTACTTCTTCCAGCACAGATTTGGTTGTTCTTCTGTCTGTCCATAGTATTTTCAATATTCTTCTCCAATACCATAATTCAAATGCATTTATTCTTCTACCTTTCTTCCTTACTCATTGCATAATTTTCATATACATATGAGATCACTGACAGTATCATAGCTTGAGTCAGGCTCACTGTAGTCCTCAAACTGATATCTTTGCTCATAACTTTGAAGACATCTCATGCAACAGGCTTGCCTAAAGCAATATGTTCTCTGATTTCTTTCTTTCTTTTTTTGACTGCTGCCCCCATGAGTGTTGATTGTTGTCTTTGACAACTTGAGTCTCTTCTCCATTTATCATGATGCTATTTACAATGATAGACAATAGTGTTGCTATGTGCCGTGGAGTTGGTTCCGACTCATAGCAACCCTATACGGGGTTTCTGAGGCTGTAAATCTTTACGGGAGCAGAAAGTCTCATCTTTCTCCCACAGAACAGCTGGTAGTTTCGAACTGCTGACCTTGCGGTTCGCAGCCCGATTCGTAACCACTACGCTACCAGAGCTCCTTAGTGTTGCTATGAGTCAGAATCAATTAGATGGCAGTTGGTTTGGATTTTTGGTTATAAGTCACTTATTGAAGCCACGGTGGTGCAGTAGTTAAGTGCTTCATGGCTAACCAAAAGGTCAGTGGTTAGAATCCACCAACAGTTTCCCAGTGATACCGGGTCGAGCTACAGAAGTCTAAAAAGTCATGAAATATAGCATTAAAGAGTGTGGAAATGACCTGCAGGGAGACATGCCATAGACAACAGAGCCTCCTGCAGGGTAGACAAGCTGCAGGTAGCAGCTTATCTCCTTGTGGTCATAGTCTAAGGTGTTTTCCTATCCAGGGGTTAAGCTACAGAGATGGGTCCGCTGTATTTTTTAAAGGGGCAGGCTTTTTCTGTTGGCACTTTTCTGCTTCCTTGTACTGTTGCCTTGTTTATCTTTTCCCATCTGACGTCCATGATGGATCCGTTGCAGGGGCATCTGGGACACTCCACACACGTGCCCTTCTGTCAGGCTCCTGGTTCAAGGACCAGGTTAGCCCTAGTGGCACCATGTTGGGACTATTGGCAATATTTTGTGCCTGAGCTGAAAACTAGTTAAGGAGGACATTAATAGGTAGCTGATAACAATCTCCATTCAGTAGCTGAATAGGGAGGGAGGTTCACAAAACCCTCTGGGTTCCAATCTCACCAGGAGATAGTTGTTGTTTTTTGTTTTATGGTACTGTAGGATAATGCACTGGACCACAAGGTCAGCTTGAATCGCAGGGTAGCTGGTTCAAACTCACTAGCTGCTCCTTGGAAACCCAATGCAGAGTCAGAACTGACTCAACAGCACTTAACAAAAGCAATGACAATCTTGTTTATATCTTGCCCACCGGACAAGAAATAAATTTTGTATCTCTTGTCCACATTCTGCCACTCTGTTCTTTGTATTTGGAGGGTTTGTTTTGTTTTGTTTTATGGTTCTATTGATGTTTTCCTGCTGCCACCACTGCTGATCTTTTCCCTCCTGTCCCTTTACCATAACACCAGGAGAAAGATGTGGCAATCTGCTTTAGTAACGATTTCAGATCACAAACACGATGGCGCACTTCTACTTTCTCCTACAGAGTTGCTGTGAATTGGAATCCACTGGATGGCAATGGGGTTTTAAGTAGGTAAGCCTCGCCTCGTATTCCAATACAGAGTGCTAGGGTCCATTCCAGACCTACTGAACTGGAATCTAGGACTGGGGACAGGACACTGTCTTTTTAATGCTTGTCCCTGTTTTGTAGGGCTAGAGCGCAAACAAACGCTCCAAAATGGCCAGGCTGTCCTGGTATGGCGCTGTGGGCTAATGCGTCAGATTGCAAAATTGTTTGAACTGCAAAATCGGTGGCTCAAGCTCACCAGCTGCTCCTTGGGAACCCTATACAGGGTCCCTGTGGGTTGGAACTGACTCAACGACACTTAACAACAACGTCACTTAGGAGTACTGGTGTGGTGCTGTGGGCTAAAGCATCAGACTGCAAAGTCGTTTGAACTGCAAGGCCAGTGGTTCAAGCTCACCAGCTGCTCCTTGGAAACCCTACACAGGGTCCCTATTAGTCAGAATCGACTCTAGGGCACTTAGCAACAACAATGTCACTTAACAACAACACCAATGTCAACTTAAACCTTATCTCCAATCCCTTCCCCCAGTTCCCACTATCTCATGCTTTAGTTATGCTTCAGCTAGGACTGAGCCAACAGCACCCTCCCACTGTGCTTGCTGAAACTCCTAGTTCTCATGCCTTAGTTATGCATATACAAGGATGGAGCTGAGAACCCCTCCTCCTGCTATGCATATCAAAACTCTTCGTACTCTAGAAAGGGGCAGGCAGGGAGTTCTGGTGTGGCACTGTAGGATAAGCACAGGTTGGCTAACCACAAGGTTGGGGATTCCAGCCCAACAGCCACTCCTTGGAAACCCTATACAAGGTCACTATGAGTTGGAATGACTTCAGAGCACTTAATTAAGACTCTATGTCCCTAGGCTACTTCAAACTCAACATGCCAAACTGATGCCCAGAGACAAGCCAAGTATATGTATATCTTTGTTATCAACAAAGATTTGGAAATAAGATTCCAGATGTTAAGTTTCTGTATATACATACAACTCAGTCACATTCTACCAGCTAACATAGATAAGAATTCAGCAAGAAAGAAAAGCAAATAATAATAATAATTTTTAAATGGGGAAAGAACTTGAATAGATATTTCTCTGAAGAAGAGATACAAATGGGCAATAAGTCCTTGAAAGAAGCTCAGCATCATTGACCGTGCATTGCCTTCAAGTTGGCTTCCAATCATGGTGACCTTCTGTGTAACAGAATAGAATGTCTCCTGGTCCTGTACTGTCCCCGCCATCACTGGTATGTTTGAACTCATTGTTGAACTATTGTGCCAACCCATCTCATTGAGTGTTTCCCTCATTTTTGCTGACTCTCTATTTTACTATCTATCTATCTGTTTGTCTGTACTATTAGTTATGTTTTCCTGAAGAACCTTGATGAATACAGATACTAAAGCCATTAAGTGAAAACTCATTGAGAAACTGGACATTCTCATGTCAATAATAGACTACCCATTGTGAAGGAGCTCTGGTAGCGTAGTGATTATGAATCGGGCTGTGAACGGCAAGGTCAACAGGTCAAAATAGCAGCTGTTCCGTGGGAGAAAGATGAGGCTTTCTGCTCACGTAAAGATTTACAGTCTCGGAAACCCTGTACAGGGTCGTTATGAGTCGGAACCGACTCCACGGCACATAACAACAACAATTGTGAAGAGGACTTCTGGTGTGCCGCTGTAGGATAAACATGAACCACGAGGTTGGCAGCTCAAATCCACCAGCTGTTCCTCAGAAACTCTATATAGAGACATTATGAGTCGGAACTGATTCAACAGCACTTAACAACAACAATTATGATGAAGGATGTATATTTTCCAATGAAGATAATTTGTCAATTGCCCCTTAATCAAGTGATGAAACTTCATGTGACTAATAGTGAGATAGCATGACATTGTGCACCTCATGCCATTATTCAAGATGATGCTCATAAGATCATTTGCTCTTATGATAGCTAGTGCTCCTCTAATACAAGTACCGCAAGTGGTGGCCTTTAATAAAATAGAAGTACCACAAGTGGTGGGCTTTAGCAAACTATAAATAATGGAATGGAGATGAAATCTGACCTTCTGAAACTTCACAAGGGAAGGAAGACTCAAACTCCACATCAGCCCAAGGCCAATTCCTATGAAGCAAGGATCAGACATATCTCCACCTTGCTTTAAAAAAAATTCACTGCACCACAGACCACCTCTTGGCTCTTCTAGCCACTGTCGCTTCCATACATGAAGGATTAATTTACCTCTTCCAATCATTTTAGCTGTAAAGACACTCATGAAAGTTTGTAAGCTAGTCACTTCTTGCCTTTATCTCCCCCTGCTTTAGATATCCAATTTCTAAATTGCACATTGTTGTGTTGCTGTGGGTTAATGCAATAGACTGAAAAGTTGGTTTGAACTTCAAGGTTGG
>NW_006408551.1:16970134-16974182 GCF_000296735.1 Chrysochloris asiatica | reverse complement strand
GTTGTGCATAGGGTCACTATGAGTTGGTACCAACTCGATGGAACCTAACAACAACAACAACAACAAACCATCAAGTTGCAGCAATTTAATCCAGCCCTAAATGTCAAATAGCTCTGTCTTTTCATTAGGTCAAATTCTGGTCAACTCCACTCTAGCTAGCCAAGCTAGGTTAAATGAGTATGAACTCAAACTTGGGAATCCACACATACCTCCATGCACTTCAGACCAGCCAGAGACTTCTCTCACTCTCTCACTCTCAGCCCTAGCTCCTGTGGGCTAGATCAGTGTCCATAGAAGTCCACAGAACTCCCTGAATTTCAGCCTAGCCAGTCCTTCCTCTTCTCTCACATCAGCAGACTCTGTGGACCAGGACAATGGATGGCAATAGAACATGTCCAAACTCAGCCCATCTCTTCATTGCTGTGCCTCTCCACTTCCACTCAACAAGTGGACCAAGATGTTCACCAGTGAGCATACCAGGCTATCTGCTCACCAGCTCCCTTTAACTTGCAGTTCTGGGAAGGGCTTTTTTCTGATGGACATGGACTTTTCCTTCTGGATCAACCAGCCTCAACACCCTTGCTTGAAATTTAAAAAGTTAGACAGTCTTGTTTTATATATATATATTATTTCTGCTGGTCTTTCCTTTAAATATAAATCTCCTGTTCTCAGAAGTTCTGGATGGGTCTGAAGGTCTTATTAAATGCAGATTTTATAACTCTGAAAGGTCTGAGTGGGACTCAGGTTTTCTGCCACAATGCCCCAATTCTCTGCTCAAGTAAGTTGCTTTTGTTTTGTGCCCTTGACTCAGTTCTCAGTGACCCCCTACGTACAACAAAGTGAAATACTGCTCGGTCTTGCACCATCCTCATAATTGTTATGTTTGAGCCCATTGTTACAGGTCCTGTGTATTCCATCTCATTGAAGGTCTTCCTTCCTTCCTCTTTACTACTGTACTAAGCTTGGCGTTCTTTACTAAAGTCCATCCTGATAATAAGTCCAAAGTAAGTAAGATGAAGTCTTGCCTTCCTTACTTCTAAGGAACATTATGGCTGTACTTCTTCTAAGACAAATTTGTTTGTTTGTTCTTCTGGCAGTCCAGGGTACTTTCAATATTCTTCTCCAACATAATAATTCAAATGCATCAGTTCTTCTCGTGTCTTCCTTATCTGTTGTCTGGATTTTACATGCATGTGGGCAATCACAATACCTTATTGATTTCCATGACACAAGTAGGCCTATTTTGCAATACTAGGTAGGAGATATATTCAGTATCTTTAGTACAGTCAGAAAACTTAATCGTGCTCATGAAGAACCAGTCAGTGCATAGACCAACAGGCAGTCATTATTATAACAGAACAAAGGGAAATTTTAATTGGCTTAAAATCAGCTAAGGTATGCTGCATCCATTGTCTTCTTTCACCATAAAAATTATTCAATCCGTAGGCTGAGCAACTAATCCTAGAAACTGAATTATATGAAGAAGAACAAAGCATCAGAATTGGAGGAAGACTCATTGTTAATGGTATGCAGAAGAAACAATTTTGCTTGCTGGAAGCAAAAAGAACTTGAAGTGTTTGCTGACACAGATCAAAGTTTAGAGTCTTTATTGTAGATTGCACCTCAATGTAAGGAAAATAAAAATTCTCACAACTATATCAATAAACCACATCATGATAAATAGAGAAATGACAGAAGCTGTTAAAGACTTCGTTTTGCTTGATTCCACAATCAATGCTCATGGAAGCGGCAGTCAAGAAATGAAAGTATGTATTGCATCAGGAAAATCTGCTGCACAAGACCTCTTTGAAGTGTTCAAGAGCAAAGATATCCGTTTAAAGACTAAGGGTTGCCTCACCCATGCCATAGTATTTTCAATAGCCTCATATGCATAGACAATAAATAAGGAAGAACATAGAAGAATTTATGCATTTGAGTTATGGTGTTAGAAAAGAATATTGACAATATTATGGGCTGCCAGAAGAACAAACAATCTGTATTGAAAGAAATGCATCCAAAATTTTCCTTCGAAACAAGAATGGCAAGACTATGTCTCTTGTACTTTGAATATGTTTTCAGGAGGGACCAGTCACTAGAGAAGAACACCATGCCTGATAAAGTGAAGGGTCATGAAAAAGAGGAAGACCCTCAAAGAGATGGATTGACACAGTGGCAACAACAATGGGCTCAAATATAACATCAATTATAAGGATGCCACATGACCAGACAGTGTTTTGTTCTGTTGTGCATAGGATCGCTATCAGTTGGAACCAACTCGGTAGCACCTAACAACAACAATAACAGTACAGTCACATAAACACACAATTCTTTTTCAGAAATTCAAGTTCAATCTTCTCTTTTCCACCCCTGGACAGTCTTTCCATTCATGTGTAGATGGCATTGGGCCTCTAGCTGGCAGGATAGATCCAGTAGAACCTGACCTACTATCAGTCATCTTGCTTAACCAGCCTGGTTTTTGCTCCAGGCCGCTCCAGAAGCAGTTTTTCTCCCGGAGAAAGATGAGGCTTTCTACTCCCGTAAAGATTTACACCCTTGGAAACCCTGTACAGGGTCGCTATGGGTCGGACCCGACTCGATGGCACTCAACAACAACAACAACAATGCTGTAGCATAACGTTTATTACTATCCTTTCAGCTATTATAGGTGACACCCTTCAAAGAAACCTTCTAAGAATCAAAAGTTTCAATTCCTATATACCTCTGTTCTTCCTCTTACAAAAATCCATGCTTCCATAAATCTCGAGTGATTGCAATGAATCATATTCCTGACATAGA
Organism: Chrysochloris asiatica; assembly: GCF_000296735.1. Lineage (NCBI taxonomy): Eukaryota > Metazoa > Chordata > Mammalia > Afrosoricida > Chrysochloridae > Chrysochloris > Chrysochloris asiatica. The sequence continues at coordinate 16,971,386 of NW_006408551.1, read as the reverse complement.
CTGTACAAATGACTTGAACAGCATCTGACCTTCTCTGACTTCACAAGAGGGAAGGAGAATCAAACTCCACATCAGCCCAAGACTTTCCTATCAGGCAGGTGTCAAGCATGCCTCTACTTCCAGCCTTCTTACCAATTCTGACAACAGTCATGTCTCCATTGGCTCACTCTATGTCTCTACTGGGTTTTATAATGCATTGTAGTGGCCACACACAACTCCCAGACAATACTCACAATTATGGGGCTTACTAGGGGAAGGTAACATGCTATAATTTGAGTTCAGAAAAACTCAGAATACTGTTCTTCCAGTAAGGGCACATTTCTTTAGTCTCGATCACTGGCACATCTCTCTCTGATGCTTGGCCTTTCAGCCACGTGGCCCATTGGCCTCTGCCCATCTCTGGCAAGTGTTACAAAACTCCTGTAGCACTGCCAATAAATGCTCATAGGAACATCATTCCACCATAAATCTCAGCCAGAAAGCACTCACCTTTAGCTCTGTACTTCAGCAAACCTAGCTTCTTTGATTAAGTTTGTTTTGTTCTGTTGTACATATGGTTGCTATGGGTTGGAAATATGGCTCCATGGCACCCAACGACAACAACAATATATTTGTCAATGTCTGATCTAAAATAAGGGGATATTCTACAGTGTCATTTCATGGAAAAATGGTCTGGATTCTTCAGAAAATGAACATCATGGACAGCAAAAAACAAAAACTAGGGGGACTAGTCTAGATAAAGAAATGGTAGTTAGGTATATGTGTAAACTTTGCTAAGCTACTTGTTTTTGTGGGTCATCAAGTAGATTCCAACTCATAACAACCTAATATGACAGAGTAGAATTGCCCCATAGAGTTTCCTTGATTGTAATCTTTACAGAAGCAGAGTCACTGGGTGGGTTTCAACTGTCGTCTTTCAGTTAGCAGCCAAGCGCTTAATCGTGTGCTATACTGTTGCTGTTAAATGCCATCGAGTCATTGCTGACTCATAGTAATCCTGTATTGGGTTTCTGAGCTTTTAAAACTCTTTGCAGGAGTAGAAGGCCTCATCTTTCTCCCATGGAGTGGCTGGTGGGCTCAAACTGCCAACCTTGTGTTTCATAGTCCAGTGCTTATGCTATGTTGTTATTTGCCATCAAGTTGGTACTGACTCATAGCAACCCTATGCACAAGAGAATGAAATACTGCCCCATCCTGGGCCAACCTCACAATTGTTGCCATGCTTGAGATGCTGCCACTTTGCCAATCCATC
>NW_006408551.1:16968721-16969824 GCF_000296735.1 Chrysochloris asiatica | reverse complement strand
TCTTCAACACTTCAAAAAGGTCTTGTGCAGCAGATTTGCCCAATGCAATACATTGTTTGATTTCTTTAGTGCTGCTTTGTAAGTGTTGATAGTTGATCCAAGAAGAATGAAGTCCTTGACAACTTCAATCTTTTCTCCATTGATGAGAATGTTGTTTATCAGTCCAGTAACAACAGCTGACAAACCACTGAGACTCCTTTGTCATCTTGCCTGGGCCAGGATTCTCAGTGGTTTATCAGCTGTTGTTGCTAAATGCAGTTGAGTAGGAGTTTAGCACTTAAGATGTCATAATCCCCGTGATGAGATCTAATGTAACGTAACCAACTCTATGATGAGATCTGCTATGAGCGAGCAGCCAAACAATTGAAAGAAAGTTTCCTTGGACAATCAGGCAAAATGTATTGGAAAATTGGGCCAAGCTTGCTTGCCATTTCTTGGTTCTAGATTTTGCATCTGGCTTGTCATCTGACCTCCAGTTCTTTGGTCTTGATCCAGCAGCCTGCCATATTGTCCACTAATCCTGGGAGTCAAAGTCATCAGCAGCCTGCCACCTGACGTGATAACTCAGGGTTCATCAGCATCAACAGCTATGAGCGACTAGATTTGCCCCCAACCTGACATCTGACCCATGAACTTGGAAGCTGTGTGACCCACATCTGTAACTGTGTAAACAATTTCCTTCACATAAACCTGTGTATGTATATGTGTGTGTATATATGTCACTGGTTTTGGTTCTCTAGAGAACCCAGTCTAAGTCAGAGACATTTAGGAAAATTTGGATAATAGGGTTTTAGATGCCATGCCCTTAGTATTTACTTTCCTACTGAGATTGTCTTCTTATTTTTTAAATTTCATTACGTTTTATGGTGAATTGAGTGAGTTTACAGGGCAGATCATCAATTTTACACTCAACAAACCATACACCTTTTTTCATTATGAGGAGTGTTTTTATTAAGATAAATCCAGTTACACTTTTTTTTGGATACACATACTTGCATAATCAAAAGTAACTTTCTGAAATAAGCATTTGTATATCTTTTCAAAATGGGATTTCAATTTTATTTTTTCTAAAGCTTATAATAAAGTTATATTTCAGAAAGATA
>NW_006408551.1:16967594-16968621 GCF_000296735.1 Chrysochloris asiatica | reverse complement strand
CAGCCCATCTAGAGACTTTTATTCAGGGTGAGGAAGAGGAAGGTGACCTCTGCCAGAGAGAGAAGGCAGGAGGCAGAAGAGAAGAAAAAAGAGTCAACGGGAAGGGAGTGGTCTTATATTGGTTCAACAGGAAGGGAGTGGTCATTGCTGGGGTGATTTAGCTCTGGCCTATCAAAAGCCATGTTGCCTTTTAAACTATACTCCTTGTAGCTTAAGGAGGGGAAACAGAAAAAATGGAGTTGAAGGGAGGCGAGAGGGAAGAACCCGGAAGGTACAGCCTAAAATGGCAGACCTGATATTGTAACATTTCCCCCTCTTTGGTTAAACAAGAAAAATGAATGGCCGTCTCTATGATCCATGCCTACGGGAGAAGGGATGATGGTCATTTTTCCGTAGCTACTTCCTGCTGGCATTGGTGCAGCGAGGTTGTCTTTCTTTGAGCTTGGACCATGGTTGAAGATGGCCTTGTCATTGTTGTCAGTGTTGTAACCGGGTCAGCAGCTAGACTGAGGTTGGTCCCGCAGTCTTAGGTCTTCAGCTTGTAACAACTGGGCAGCAGCTTGCTGGGAAATTTGGGTATGTGGCTAACCTGCAATCGAACAAAATGAAGAACACAAGGGACAATTGCCAGTAAAGTGAGGATAACCAATAGTGGGGTTATAAAGGGAAGCAGGGAATTTAACAGAGGATTATGGAACCAACTAGCAAACCCTCCATTAATGGGAAATGCTTGCAGTTCCAGTAGCTATGCCTGTCCCAATACCTAGCGCTGCTACCAGGGGTAGGATTGCTACTTAGATTGCCCTCTTTTTCCGAAGCCATGCTGAGCATCATAGTTAGGAGGGGATAATGGTTCGAGTCCTCCAGCAGGGCTGTGGAAGGGCTTAACCCTTGAGACGTGGAACCAGCTTGAGAGACCCAGTAACTTAACTGCTGTAGGGGCACTGATGGAACAGCAATCAAGAACTCAAATGACATTCTGCATCAGGCAAATCTGTTGAACAAGACCTCCTTTTTTTTTTTTTTT
>NW_006408551.1:16965067-16967494 GCF_000296735.1 Chrysochloris asiatica | reverse complement strand
GGACATTGTTTCGTTCTGCTGTGCATGGGGTCACTGTGAGTCGGTTCCGACTCGATGGCACCTGACAACAACAATGGGGGTACATATGGGTGGCTTTAAACAATATTCTGAGACTCTTCTTTTCCAATCTCTCCCTTTTGAGCTTCTTTCTTTGCCATTTCATCCTTGTTTTCAGTTTCCTTTCTATTTCCTTCGTTTTTCCCTTCTCTTTTCCCATTTTCTTTACCATCTTCCTCCTCCTTTGCTTCGTCTTCTCTTCCATCCAGTCTTTTATCTTTCCCATCTTCATGCATTTTTTTGTATTCTTCTTCTTTTTCATTTCTGTCCTTGTTTTCATCTTCTTTCCCCATTTCACCTTTGTCCTCTTTCCCATCTTCTTTCTTTTTTCTGTATTCTTCCTCTTGTTTGTCTTCTCTCTCTTTTCCATCTTCTCCTTTCCCATCTTTGTTCTCTTTTTCATCTCCTTTCCCTTTTATGTCTTCTTCTTTTTCATCTTTGTTCTCTTTAGTGTCATCTCTTTTCTCTTCTTTGTTTAGTTCTTCTTCAACTCCTTTCTGATCTTGTTTGTCACCTCCTTTTCCTTCTGCTGTAACTGATTCTTTCTTTTCTCTTTCCTCCTCTTCAAAATTTACATTTTTTCCCCATCATATCACTTTTTGTCTACATTTTATCAGATAATCTAGCTGATCTTCTCTTTGGTTCCTGCCTCATCTCACTTTGACTTGCAGCCTTTCTTTTGGGCATAGTTGCAGCTCTGGATAGGAAATCTTAACAGCACAAAAAAGTTGAAAGAAGTCTCTGTCCGACCTCTCTGAGAGCAACTGAGTTTTGATTAACTAACTGCAGCACAACCTGTACGTGACTCCTGTCTTCTTATTTTTAAGGTGTGTGTGGTGAGCCATCATGATATACACATCCGACTTTCAAATGATCTGTAGGGGAGGGGACTATGTGTGAATTCTAACCCAAACCTACATATTCAAGGGGAAGTAAACAAATTTTGATACAAAATCATAGAAACCTTTATTAAACCAACATAGTTTATGGCATTCTTGTTTCCCAACATGCCCTCCATCTGGAGCTATACCCTTCTGAAGACTGTATTTCCATCTCTCACCATTCCCTGAAGAATGCACTCCTCTGTTTCATAAGAATCACTGAAAGTTTTAAGCAGAATCTTAAGCATTTTCTTATGGAAACATAGTTATTCATCTCATCTAAACCAAGCTCTCATTTTCATGTACCCTTGAATTCAATTCTAGAGGAGAAAAAAAAAAGAGAGAGAGAGACAGATTTGGCATCCTCCAAATGCTCAAATCATATTCCTTTCAATGTTCTTTGAGTTTGGGGAACAAAAAGAAGTTTGAAGGGGCTAGATCAGGATCATAGGGTGAAGTTATTAGTAAAACCTAAACATTTTATGGGGGAGAGGGGAGGGAATAAGCTTTATTGACCTCTTTAACTAATGTGATAAGGTAACGGTATAGTCCTGATAATGACATGAAAACATTTCAAATCGTTTGACTTGATAAATGCTTAAACTAACATTTTCTCTGCTTTGTTTACTAAAGTAGGACCCAAAGACAAATGGTAGAGTCTTGCAGTGCACTGTGGGTTAATGCGCTGGACTGCAAAGTCGGTTTGAACTGCAAGTTTAGTGGTTCAAAACTCACCAGTAGCTACTTGGAAATACTATACAGGAACACTATGGGTCAGAACTGACTCGACAGCACTTAACAACAACAACAACAAAAGACAAATGGGAGCATTAAGACAATACATGAATTAAATTATAGGACCATAGATCTCGTACCAACCATCTGTCAGTTTGTCATAGTGTGATGGTATGCGTGTTGCTGTGATGCTGGAAGCTATTGTTGTTGTTAGGTGCCATTGAGTCAGTACTGACTCATAGCGACCCTATACACAACACAATGAAACTCTTCCCAGTCCTGGGCCAACCTCACAATTGTTACCACACTTGATCCCATTGATGCTGTCACTTTGCCAGTCCATTAGGCTGGGGGTCTTCTTCGTTTCCTCTGACCTTCCATCTTACCAAACATGATATCTTTCTCCAGAGACTGGTCCCTCCTGACAATATGTCCAAAGTATGAGAGACAAAGTTTGGCCATCCTGGAGCACTGGCTATACTTCTTCCAACGCAGATCTGTTGGTACTTTTGGTAGCCCATGGCACTTTCAATATTCTCCTCCAACACCATTACTCAAAAGCATCACTTCTTCTATGGTTTTCCTTATTCACTGTCCAGCTTTCACATGCATACGAGGTTATTGAAAATACCATGGCTTGGGTCAGGCACACCTTAGTTCTCAAGCTGACATCTTTGCTCTTCAACACTTTTAAAAGGTCTTGTGCAGCAGATTTGCCTAATGCAATACGACGTTTGATTTCTTGACTGCTGCT
>NW_006408551.1:16950786-16957227 GCF_000296735.1 Chrysochloris asiatica | reverse complement strand
CGTATCATTGCCATGGACAAGACCTCTTTAAAGGGTGCAAGAGCAAAGATGCCACCTGACCCAGGCCGCAATATTTTCAATAACCTCAAATGCATGTGAAAATTGGACAGTGAATAACGAAGACCATAGAAGAACTGATGCATTTGAGTTATGGAGTTGGAAAAGAAGTTTTAAAACACATCTGTATTGGAAGAAGAGCAACCAGAATGCTCCTTAGATTTAAGGATGGTGAGATTTTGTCTCTCATACTTCAGACATATTATCAGTAGAGACCAGTCCCTAGAGAAGGACATCATGCTTGGTAGAGTGGAGAGACAGCAAAAAAAGAGGGAGACCCCCAATGAAATGGATTAGCACGGTAGCAGTAACAATGGGCTCAAGCAATTGTGAGGATGCTGTAGGACTGGGCAGTGTTTTATTATGTTGTACCTAGGGTCTCTTTGAGTCCAAATCAGCGCTTAACGGCAACAACAACAAACAAAGATGTTGTCACTTTGAGAATGAAGGTGTCCCTGACACAAGCCATGTCATTTTAAGTTGCTTCAAATATATGAAAAAGGAAGGCAAAGGAAGAATTGGTGTATTTATATTATGACATTGGTGAAGTTTACTATATCATGACTACCAGAAGAGTGAGCAAATCTATCTTGGAAGAAGTACATCCAGAGTGCTTGTTAGAAGTGAGAATAGTGAGACTTCTTGGCCATGTTAGCAGGAGGGACCTATCCCTGTAGGAGTGCATCATGCATGCTTGCTAGATCCTTAATGAGATGAAGTAACACAGTGAGTCCAAAAGTGGGTTCAAACATAGGAAAGATTGTGAGAATAGCACCAGACTAGAGAGTATTTTGTTCTTTTGTATGTAGGATCGCTAACAAGTTGATGGCAGATACCTAACAACAACACAGGAGTCCTGTGGCACTGCTGGATAATGTGCTGAACTACTAGGTTGATTTGAACTGCAAGGTCATCAGTTCAAACTCACCAACCACTCCTCAGAAACCCTATACAGAATGGCTATGAGTTGGCACCAACTCAATGACATTTAACAACAATATATGTGTAGCACTGTGTCAAATGCCTTATCTCATTTAATCTTCACAATCAGCTTCTGAAGCAGGTTGTGTTACTAGTCCCATTTAATTGTTATTAATATTATGTCCCTATTTCACAAATGAGGTAACTGGTGCTTACAGAAGTTACTTGATTTGCAAAAGTCCTCACAGGCATTGATACATCGCAAAGTAGAGATTAAAACCCAAGTTTCTCTGATTTTTCTCCATAGGCTTTTCCTCTCTACCAAAAAGATAAAAACAAAAACAAACAAAAATCAACTATTGTGGCAAAGGGCAGTGAGTTTTCTTCCTTGTTAAGGGTAACCCCATTGTCATCGAGTGATTCCAACTCATAGCAGCCCTATAGGAGAGAGTAGAACTGACCCATAGGGCTTCCAAGGCTGTTGATCATTATGGAAACCAACAAATGCATAGTTCTCCCAACGAGATGCTGAAGGCTGTGAGGCTCCAGCCTTCTGGTTATCAGCTGAACATCTAACTACTTAAGCACCCGGGCTCCTTCTGTTAAGAATTTTATTATTTCTTTATGCTGTTGACTGCATTCCAACTTATAGTGACTGTGTGTACGGTTTCCAAGAGCTGCTGGTGGGCTTGAACTGCCGACCTGTGATTACTAGTCCAGTGCTCATTCTAAAGTGTCACACAAGGGTCCTCTGCTAAGAAGACAGCTCTTAAATAATTCAGTAGTTACAAGTAAGTTTCCTGGGACAGGAGAGTCATTTTTGTATGTTTTACTTTAACAATGTAAACGCTTAATAAGTACATGTATGTTGACATTAATATGAATGTGACTTGTTGTTGTTAAGTACCGTGGAGTCAGTTCCGACTCATAGGGACCCTACACAGGGTTTCCAAGGCTGTATATCTTTACGGGAGCAGACCGCCTCATCTTTCTCCCGCTGAACAACTGGTAGTTTCGAACTGCTGACCTTGAGGTTAGCAGCCCGATTCGTAACCACTATGCTACCAGAGGGTACCCCAAATGTAAGCAGCTAAGAGCAACAGCTAAAACTTATTGAGTGCTTACTATATGCATGAATAAGATGAGGCATTGATGGTTCAATGAGCAAAGTTCAGTAATAGAATTTTCATCATCCATGAGGGGCTACGGGTTCCATTTCTACCACTGTAGCTCATGTTCAGCCACCATTCTTTTGCTAGTTGTAGATTGTGAGTTGCTATGATGCTGAACGGAGTCCTGGTGTGGCTCTGTGGGTTAATGCGCCAGACTGCAAAGCTATTTGAACTGCAAGGTTGGTGGTTCAAGCTCACCAGCTGCTCCTCGGAAACCCTATACAGGGTCACTATGGTTCGGAACCAACTCGACGGCACTTCACAACAACAACAACGTTATATTGAACAGGTTTCATCAGAGCTTTCAGACGAAGACAGACTAGGAAGAAAGAAAGAATCAAAATTAACCAGTAGAAATCCCATGGATCCCTACAATTCAATTTCCAACCAATCATGGGCGTAGCGCAAGACCGAGCAGTATTTTGTTCTGTTGTGCAGGAGGTCAGGGGCTAACTCAAAGGAAGCTAAGAATAACAACATTAAAATAGATCAACACATTCTTTATTACAACAGTTTCATTTGGGGGACTCTCTACTATAGAAATAAAAGCACCACTGTGTAAAGATAAGTATACATATAAAGATATTTATTACACCATTTTGCATAGGCCAAAATGCAACTGGGAACAAGCTGATTGCTCATCGGTAGAAAAATGGCTGAATAGATTACGGTAAATCATATTAAAGAACATTAAACAGCTATTAGAAAGAATGGAGTTAAATATACAGTTGCTAAGCTGAAGGATGTCTGTGTTGTATAATTAACAGAAAGGAACCCATTGCAGAGTAATGGGTAAAGCACAACCAAAATCCACATAAATGTTTTAGGGTTACAGGAAAAGTGTGGAAACTCTAGATACACGCTACGCTATGAACATCAGTTAGCTAAAAGGTGTAGGATTAGAGAAGGGCAATAATTAACTTCTTATTTAAAGGTCTTTGCACTGCTTCCTTCATTATAACGTCCAAATAAGAATTAAGTAGTTATTAATTATTTTAATTTCAACTACAAGCCATATTATAACGATTATTAATATATTTTAATAGTATGGTTGAATTTGTCCTTTTTTTTTTTTAAACCTCTCAGCAAATCAATGCATTCAAACGAAGAACTCAAATGATAAACAGGGGTATAAAGACCATTTGAGAACATTTATATTATGTGCTAAATTCTAATTATGTCTACTTACCTGTTACAGGAAATCAGCTCCCTCAGACAATTGTGTAATCTTCCTTTCTTACCCCAGCCAAGTCCGGCCTTTACTCCTAAATACTGTTCCTTGGTTCTCAACAAAACACTTTACATTGCAGGAGAGATGATCAATGTGCAAAAATCATGGTCTTTATTTCCCTAACACTGAACTTGATTTTTGTCTCAAGCTCTTATTCTTTCTGGTTAAAATGTACTTAATCTAAACAATTCTAGTAAACACAATGACTTTAAAGACTTTCCCCCCCAAAGTTTAATATCAATCAAATTTTCTTACCCCTGCTTATTCTCCGTAGGGTGGCATCTATGTTCTAGGAATTCATGATATTGGATGAGGTACTTTGACTGCAACTGTCTTTTTTCCTACACCAACGCTTGGTGATGTGTACAATCATATCTGACACTGGGCATGGTGGCCTGCTACTCCCTTTGGTGTCCACTGAAGCATCCACTGCCCTATCTGGTCAGGGCTACAGGGTCTACACTCTTCACTGTTGTGTTTCCATGTCACAACTGCATAAGAACTCAATGCCCAGGTCCCTATTTTAGATAAATGCTGCATCTTTGCCTGGAGACACAGGAAACTTTGGCTATTCTCAAGGTTACTAGAAATTGGATGGTGTCACCTTAAGGTATCTCGCCTCTGGGACCCTATCCATTCATCCATATCCTCATTTCTCTTGTACCTGAGTGCTGTAGGCAACTCCTCTGAGGCCACTGCCTCCAAAGGCACCAGACTACAAGCGGGACACAAGTCTTCTCTTTTCAAATCCTCAGAGCTTTCTGAAGGTCTTACCATCATCATCCTACCCTTGTCTTGGAACTAAAGCCCTGGAGGTATGCCCTGGCCTTCTCCATATCAGTCCCACCAGTGCCTGCTTCACTTACTTACCCTCCTTCACCCTTCTCACCCTTGGGCCTCACTTTAAAGGATTATTTTTTGGGCTTGGAATAATGTGTGAGGAGGAGGTGCATAACGGTAGGGAACAGTGGATTCAATTGACAGGGATTCTGATCTCTTTCTAGATGACACCTCCAATAATTTTCTAGCACATAAAATCTAAGAATATGAACTCTATGACCCTGCCTGGCCAGGGTTGCGTCTCAGAGTACTGCATGAGTGAAGTAAATCAGTAATTTGAAAACCAAGAAATGCTCACTAATTAAGCTTACACGTATCATCCTGGCCATATTTCCATACTCTATTCTCCTTTTGATATCTGCATCTAGCTTGCCTTCCTGTGACCTCATAAGTCTATTTGCAGTTATTTAAGTATTGGTTGCTCACTTACTGTGTGCAGGCACTGTGCTGGATGGAGCTACAAGGGTGGATGAAGCATAGCCTTTGTCTTCAGGGAGCACACAGTCCATGTGGGGATAGCTATCTGGACAATAAGTGTAGCTTAATTAGAGAATGGTCCATTTAGGGAGCAGAATATTAGGAAGTCCCTTAGTGAAGAGGAAACGTAGGAAATGGTGTGGAAAATGGCAGATACCGAATTGAGAGAATTGGATTGCTATTAAAGTCAAAGATAGAGGGTTGTTAGTAGTTAAACTGCCATGTTGTGTGAACTCAATGACTACTCAATGTTTGCCCATACATTGAGCTACTGCATAACCTCTTTAAACTGTCACCATCAGTGTGTTGCCTTCACAGATGACACACCTCAGACAGGAAGTGATAGAGGAACAATCTGTAGTCTTGGTCACTTCCAGGTATCACTGCAGGCTTGTCTTCCAGGTCAGTGCTGCCTTTAATAGGGATTGACTTTGAGATCAACACTCCCCCTCTGTGACGAACACTCACATTAGAGTTTTTAAGTTCATTATACATCTTCCCCATCAATTCCTTATGACAGGTTCCCCAAAAGGACCTTATCCACTTCTTGAACATCAGGTTAATGTATCTTTAAGAACTGCTGCTTTTGGCAAACAAGCTGTTACTAAGTCTGGAATTAATTTTAATATTGTTGCAGAATGCTTCATTTTTCCTTTAATTTATAATCTCCCTCCAACACAGATATGTAATCCTTTGCCATTGAGTCAATTCCAACTCATGGTGACCCTATAGACAGAGTCGAATTGCCCCATAGAAGTTCAAGTTTGTAATATTTACAGAAGCAGACTGTGCATCTTTCTCTCACAAAGCAGCTGATGGTTTTGATGTGGAGCTTTTTTGGTTAGCAGCTGACCCTTAACCATTGTTCCATCATATATATAAAACATATCCCCATAATTTCCCATTCTTATTTTTAAAAATAACTTTTATTTTTTGATGTATCATGGAATAAAAAGACCATTTGAAAATGCCATTTCTCTGCAAATCAGTTTGGAAAGGTTTGCTTCAGGTTAGATGCATATGCAATCAAAATACTTATGATATTTGGAGATGACAATTTATAAAATGAATTTAAAGTCCATCTTTAAGAATTAACAAGAGAGAATAGCTATGAAAATTGTGATGATGAGGAGTATTGAAAGGAATTTTGTTCTATTGATATTTAAAAGTATATGAGCCTGGGGGGAATTCCAGAAAGATGGTGGACTAGGCAGATGCACTGCACAGACCCTCTACAACAAAGATGCTGTTTTTGTTAGGTGCCATTGACTTGGTACCAACTCATAGCAACCCTATGCCCAACAGAACGAAACACTGCCCAATCCTGGGCCAACCTCACCATCGTTGCCACACTTGAGCCTATTGATGCTGCCACTTTGCTAATCCATCTCACTGGGGGTCTTTCTCTTTTTCTCTGACCCTCCATCTTACCAAACATGACATCTTTCTCAAGCAACTGGTCCCTTCTGACACTATATCTGAAGTATGAGAGACGAAGTTTGTCCATCCTGGCCTCCAACGAGCACTCTGGCTGCACTTCTTCCAACACAAATCTGTTGGTTCTTTTGGCAGCCCATGACACTTTCAATATTCTCCTCCAACACCATAACTCAAATACATCAATTCTTCTACCATCTTCCTTATTCACTGTCCAGCTTTTGCATGCATATGAGGTTATTAAAATTACCGTGGCTTGGGTCAGGTGCACCTTAGCCCTCAAGCTGACACATTTGCTCTTCAACA
>NW_006408551.1:16947010-16948265 GCF_000296735.1 Chrysochloris asiatica | reverse complement strand
CCTGAGGGGCACATTTTCCGGCACTGTATCTGACAGTGTTTCTGTGCTATTCATATGAGTTATGATCCAGTATAACTCTTCAAATCTGCCATAAGGAAATAATCAGAAATATGAAAGAATGATATATAAAAATATTTATCATAGTGTTATATATATTAACAAATTAATAGACTAAAAGATAAATGACCTACATTTCAAAAATGAGGATTAGTAACATCCTTTAGGCTACTTTTGTATGACAAAACCATTTAGTAGTCCCTAAAATAAACTTCTAAAATTATCTAATGACATAGGAAATATTTCAAATGTAACTGATAAGTGCTGTTGAGTTGATTCTGATTCACAGTGACCATGTATAGGATTTCTGAGGAGAAGCTGGTGGGTTTGAACTACAGACCTTGCAGTTAGCAGTCCAATGCTTATCCTACACCATGACTATTTAATGAAAAAAATAGGAAAATTCTATCTTATAGTATATTCTTAGTTTTTTATATATCTATATCTATATTATATATAGATATATAAACTTTACATATATATTAACTTTAATATATATATTAACTTTAATATATATATGTATATATATATATATATTAACTTTTTATTGTGAATTGATTGAAAGTTTACAGGGCAGATCATCAGTTTTACATTCAACAAATCATGTACTTTATTTCATTACAATGATTATAATCCCCTCCACATACCATAAATTAACAATATTTCTGTCTATTCATTTAAGCTCTTCTTTTTATATATTTTTTAAACACTCAGGCATATATAATAACTTACACCACCAAAGGGCACATTCTGCAAGCCTGCCTCCTGGCCACCACCTCTCAGTCCCTCTCTTCCCATGAAACTAAAGTCCTCAGCTGCTCTCTCTCTCCATGTCTCCATCTTTGCCTCCATCTCTGGTGTCCCTGCTTCTCTGGATAAGGTCTTGCATTCCACGTGTGCTCTTCTCCCTTCATGGTCCTAGGGTTCTCTGTTTCTGGATGTAAGATTATCTACTCCCCCATTTTGGTTACAAAACATCTACCTTTATAATTGTGACAATCACAATTAGTCATGATAACAATTGTTGTTGTTGTTGTCAGGTGCCATCGAGTCGGAATCGACTCATAGCGACCCCATGCACAGCAGAATGAAACAATGTTTGATCCTGGGCCAACCTCACTACCGCTGCCACACTTGAGTCCATCAATGATGCCACCTGGCTGATCCATCTTGTTGGGGGTCTTCCTCTTTTTCTCTG
>NW_006408551.1:16945723-16946345 GCF_000296735.1 Chrysochloris asiatica | reverse complement strand
CTAGACAAGATGAAAACTATTCAGTGGGGACTCTATCTTCCCCCCCACACTCTTAAACTAAACTCCCTCTTGAAACCTTGTAAGCCAGTCACTTCTTGCCTTTATTGTTGTTGTTGTTAAGTGCCGTCAAGTCAGTTCCGACCCTTAGTGATTCTGTATAGGGTTGCCATGGAGCAGCTGGTGAGCTTGAACTGCCAGCCTTGCAGTTCAAACAGCTTTGCAGTCTGGCGCATTAACCCACAGCACCACACTCTTGCCTTTATAGCCCCCCATTTTGGGTAACCAATGTCTGTGTTGCCCATCCTGTCAACCCTGTGTACCAAGGGGGTGGGAGTGATCCTTGCTGTAAAGATTTGTTCCTTGTTTGGAGCGACTACATCCATAGATATAGGTAAAGTTCATCAATTTGTAGCAGGTTTCTTTTTTTTTTTTCCCCACCTCTTCTTTCTTCTAGTGGTGTTCTGATTATCCAGCCATTGAAGCCAGGTCAAGTGGATACTATCTGCAAGTATGGATGTTCTTGTGCCTCTCCTCTCACTTCATATCAGCTGGACACTTCACTCTCCACTCCAGTCCTCTGTGGCCATGTCACTGCCTCTGGGCCCAGGAGTCCTCGGGTCTT
>NW_006408551.1:16939925-16945083 GCF_000296735.1 Chrysochloris asiatica | reverse complement strand
GCTCCTTAGAGGCCAAGATGACCAAACTTCATCTCTCATACTTTGGACACATTGTCAGGAGGGGCCAGTCACTGGAGAAAGTTATCATGTTTGGTAAGGTGGAGGGTCAGAGAAAAAGAGGAAGGCCCCCAATGAAATGGATTGGTCAAGTGGCAGCATCGATGGACTCAAGCGTGGCAACAGTAGTGAGGTTGGCCCAGGATCAGGCAGTGTTTCGTTCTGCTGTGCATAAGGTTGCCACCGACTTGATGGCAACTAACAACAGCAACATTCATATACAGAGTCACTGTGAGTCAGAACCAATCTGATGGCACTTAACAACAGCAACAACATTCATAGATAATAGTACTGGTATGATGCCGTAGAATAAGCACTGGACTACTTACCATAAATTTTATTAGGGACATTAACAGGTTACAATTCAGGATCAGAATTGCTGAGGAGCACCTCTTCTCAGTTGTGACGATAAGCATGCCTCTCTCTGGTTCCCCAGACTCCTGGTCAGGTGGCTCCTTAGCCTCTAACTAGTGTGATAAATCTCAGTTAGCACTGTAGTTAAATGCCCAAAAGTCACTCCACTCCAGCAGTAAGTCTTGGCCCTAAGGCACTCAGCTCTAGGTTGGCAAACCCAGCAACCCACACAAGTGCCTCGGAGGCACCCTACTCCTGACTGAAGGCATTCAGTTTTCTCACTCTGTGGGCTGAGAAGCACATTGTTCTGTCTCTTGCTCTTGGTTCTGCTGCTGCTTCTGCTCCTCTACCAGTCCTCAGCTGCTCTCACCATCTCTGCTGTCCCAGTTTTCTGTCTCCTGGATCAAGGAGTTGCAGGGCAGTGCAGGGATCTTGGGGTCCAAAGGCCATGCTCCATTCCTGACTTTTCTTCCCCAATGGTAGTGAGATCCCTCCCTTTTGCTTTTGAGATATCTCATTTTAGTGGATATAAAAAATGATCTATTCCCCCATCTAAGACTGAAACTCAAAAGGAACACATGAGCAGGCATGTAAACTTACTGGCGACCACATTGGTCTACTGGTGAGTGGGGGAAAGACAGCAATGAAGAAATGGTCTGAGTTCAACCACAGACCATTGACTCCCGTTCACCTGGAGATGAGAGAGAGAAGAGGAAGGGTTGGTTGGTCCAAAAGTGTGGTGAGACCTGGAGACACCTGAGTCCATGGCAAAGATATAGCCAGAAAGGGGTAGAGCTGAGAGTGGAGCATCCAGCTGATATGAAGTGAGGGGAGACACACAAGAACACCCTAACCTTGATGGCTTGATAATCAGAACTCGACTAGAGGAAGATTAAAAAATAATAATTTTTGATAAAGGAAACCAGGGTAAATTGCTACATTTTGATGAACTTGTCCTATACTCATGGATGTAGTAGCTCAAAATACCAACACAGAGTGAAAGAGTCTTCACATCAAGTATCAATGCTATCCCCTCTGTATAGAGGGTAGATAGGGACTGGCAACTTAGACATTGGCTACCTAAAATGAGGGGGTGATAAAGGCACAAAGTGGCTAGCTTACAAGGTTTCAAGAGGGAGTTTAGTATAAGAGTGTGTGGGGAAAGATAGAGTCCTCACTGAATAATTTTCATCTTGTCTAGATGGGTCTGGTAAAAAGAGATGGGAATAAGATTCTATGATTCAACCATGAGTAACTGTTATCATGATTATTTGTGACTGTCATAATTGGAAATGTAGAAGGTTTTTTTTGTTTGTTTGTTTTAACAAAAATGGGGCAGTAGTTAATCTTACAGTCCAGAAACAGAGGACACTAGGACCATCATGGGAGAAGAGCACAAGCAGAATACGAGACCCTGTCCAGAGAAGCAGGGACACCAGAGATGGAGGCAGAGATGGGGTAATAGAGAGGGAGAGCAGCTGAGGACTTCAGTTTCATGGAAAGGAAGGTACTGAGAGCCGGTGGCCAGGAGGCAGGCTTGCATAATGTGCTCTTTGGTGGTTTAAATGATCATATATGCCTGAGTATTTAAAAAAAAAAAAAAAAAAAGCTAAAATGAATAGAGAGAAATACTGTTAACTAATGGTATGTATTCTTGTTGTTGTTAAATGCCGTTGAGTCAACTCCGACCCATAGCGACCCTGCATAGGGTTTCCAAGGAGCAGCTGGTGAGCTTGAACCACTGACCTTGCAGTTCAAATGGCTTTGCAGTCTAGCTCATTAACCCACAGTGCCACACCAGAACTCTGATGGTACATGTAGGTGATTATAATAATTGTAATGAAAGAAAGTATATTTTTTGTTGAATGTAAAACTGATGATCTGCCCTGTAAACTTTCACTAAATTCACAATAAAAACTTAAAAATAAAAAAGACCTATCTGCACATTTTTGTTGTTGTTGTTAAGTGTTGTCAAGTCTGTTTCAACCCATAGCGACCCTGTATAGGATTTCTGAGGAGTGGCTGGTGAGTCTGAACCTTCAACATTGTAGTTTGAACCAACATTGTGGTCCAGTGTTTATCCTACAACACCACACCATGACTCCATTCCCACATTAGAGTTCCATCTACCTAATTTGCATGGTTCCAGTGTGGTGCTGTAGGATAAGCACTGGACTGCAAACCACAGGTCAGGAGTTAAACCCACCAACCTCTCCTAAGAAACTCTGTACAGGGTCATTATAAATTGGAATCAACTTGATGGCGATTAACAAACAAAACCCCTGCACAAGTGTACCATATACCTTATTTACATTATTAGCATCCTATCTAGTTTGATATGTAGAATAAGCACTGGACTACTAACAGCAATTACAATAGTTCAAGCCCACCTACAGCTCCTCAGAAACCTTATACAGGGTTGCTCTGAGTTAGAACCAACTCAATGGCACTTAACAACAACAACCCAGTCATAGTCCTACCCAAAGCTGTGATGTGGTGCAGTATGATAAGCACTGGACTGCTAATTGTAAGGTTGGCAATTCTATCTCCATGTGGGAAAGATAAGACTTTGTGCTCCCATAAATATTTATAGCCTTGAAAACTCTATACTGGATCACTATGAGTCAGCATCGACTCAGTGGCAATGAGTTTGGGTTTGGAGTTTTGACTCAGTCATTTGGTGAGAGTCACAAAGACTTTGGGTAGAAGAATCATATCAAGTAATTAATTACACCCCATATGTATAGCAAAAGGCAAGTAGAAAATACAGGAAATTCCCAGATTACAAATTAGTTCAATTTCTTTGTCTTTAAGTCACATTTATACATAAATAGTAACAGTTAGGTATGGTTCACATCTAACTTCAGTTCGTCAAATGTTTGTCTTAGTATGTAGTATATGAGGGAGCTTCAAAAAGTTTGTAGACAAAGTCCATTATCTTTAACCCCATTTTTTCCATGAACTTTTTGTAATCTGCTTATATAGTGTAACTTTCTATCTATAAAAGATATTAAAGAAACACTTCCATAGATGTGAAAACATCTTTATCATAACTGTTGTTGTTAGTTGCCATTAAATTGGTTCTGACTCATAACAGCATTATGTAGAACTGAATGAGACACTGCCCAGTCCTGAACGACCCTCACAATCATTGTTGAACTTAAGCCAACTGCAGCGGTCACTGTGTCAGTCCATCTCATTGAGCATCTTCTTCTTTTTCACTGACCCTGCACCTCACCTAGCATGACGTCCTTCTCCATGGACTGGTCTGAAGTAGGAGAGACACAGCTTCCCCATCCTGGCTTCCCCATTCTAGCTGCATTTCCAAGACAGATTTGTTTGTTCTTCTGGCAGACCATGGTACTTTCAATATTCTTCTCCAACACCATAACTCAAATGCATCAATTCTTCTATGGCCTTCCTTATTTATTAACATAGTAATACAGTAATAAAAATCATAATGTTTTAATGTGTGTCTCAAAGTAACACCTATTTATTATTATGAATCACTGTATGTATGTACCTTGAATTTTTAATATAATAGACTTTATTGGTTGGTTCATAACTGCAGGTTGCAAGTAAGTTGGATGTTCATAAGCCATAGACAGCTGTACTCCAAAATGTCAACCATAGTTTGAATGGATGGACTATGCCTTTAATAAGGTGTCTTTAGATTTCCTTCAATGAGCCTGTGATACTTTATCATAGCAAATAATAAACCTATTTTAAAACTTACTTCTATTCTAGCTTGCTTAGAAATTATTTGAGGCAGTTCACTAAGTGACAGACAGTACTGAGGGATAAAACACAAATAGACCAGGGAACCAGGGCAGAAGGAAAATGAGGACAGACAGACACTGAAGAAGGAAAAGGAAAGTTACCCTGTAAAAGGCATACCAGAAATTCCTGGGTAGTCACTACAGGGCTCCAGTCATTTAGCTCTGCGCTTCCTGGCCACAAAAGTCAAGAGGGAATTTAATCCCTCCACAAACAATGTCCCCAAGACTAAAGTAAACCAGATCACTCACACATGGTACAAATGTTCCTGGTACTGAAGCCTAAGACAAAGGCTTTTGTTATGTTGATGAGCTTAACAATGTTACTAAAATCACAACAGTTGGCATTTATTAGTTACCGTGAGAGAATTCTCATCTTCCATACAAAAGACAGGTTACAGTGCAGCGTCCTTCCATACTAAGGTGAACTAGGAAGAAAGGCCTAATGATCTGCTTCTGAAAACCAGCCAATGAAAACTCTATGGGTCACAATTGTTAGAAATGAATACTGATGCCACACAAAAAGACTAAATTACCTCGGCAAGGCAAAATTTACTTCTGCAGAAGGGCGTGTGCATACATCTGTACAGGCCAGGCCAGTGAGCACACCAAGTGGGCAGTCCACTCGGGTTTTCATCCCTGACGCAAGTCTTAAGGCTCACCCCATTGGCTAGGGCTTTGACAGCACGGTCTTTTCCCTTACTCGGTTGACTAGTTCAAATTTCTAAGGCGTGCATTCTTCTTGCTCACTTCGGGAAGTAGCAAAAAGTAAAAGAAAAGGGCATCCGGTCTGTATTCACTTTAGGAAGTACTGAAAAATAAAAGCAAGGTCATAAAGTCCCTATTCAGTTTATGAAGTAGTAAAATGTTTACCTGTGCTTTATTGACTACGCAAAGGCTTTTGATTGTGTGGATCATGACAAGCTATGGACAACATTGTGAAGTATGAGTATTCCGGAACACTTAATTGT
>NW_006408551.1:16934731-16938195 GCF_000296735.1 Chrysochloris asiatica | reverse complement strand
GATCCATCTCGTTGGAGGTCTTCCTCTTTTTCTCTGACCCTCAACCCTACCCAGCATGTAGTGCATCAACTAGACAGCACTTCAAAACAACAAATCCTATGTGAAGTACTGTTCTAATCATTTTACATATATTAGTTTATTCACACCTAAAGACAAATCTTATCAAATTCATTTTGTTGATGAGAAGCACAGATTTAGAAAGTTAAATCACTCTAACAAGACCGCACAGCTGTTAAGGTACAAAATATTTAAACCCAGAGATTCTACTTCTAGGACCTGGAGTCTTCTTACTCACTGGTTTCTTAGGCCTGTAGCTTATAAAGTCTTTGATAAAAATTGATAGCATAATCTGTAAGCATATTGCTGTAAAAGCA
Organism: Chrysochloris asiatica; assembly: GCF_000296735.1. Classification (NCBI taxonomy): domain Eukaryota; kingdom Metazoa; phylum Chordata; class Mammalia; order Afrosoricida; family Chrysochloridae; genus Chrysochloris; species Chrysochloris asiatica. The sequence continues at coordinate 16,937,821 of NW_006408551.1, read as the reverse complement.
ATTCACAAGGAATCAAAGTGACCCAGAATATAGTTTATATAAATGTTGAATCCACAGTCATTACAACACAGTAACTTGTAAAGGGTTTTGGTAATGAAAAAGAGATTGAAGTTAGGTTTGGGTAAGGTGTTGTTGTTGTTGTTGTTAAGTGCCGTTGTGTTGTTGTATGTTGTTGTTAAGTGCGTGTGTGGTTGTTGTTAAGTAACGTTGATCCAGTTCCAACTCATAGCTTCCCTATATAGGCTTTCTGAGGAGCAGCTGGTGGATTTGTACTACCTACCTTGTAGTTAGCAGTCTAGTGTTTATCCTACAGTGCCACACCAGGACTCCAAGACAGAACATTCGACAGCACTTAAGAACAAGAACAATCATATGTGATGCACTGGATTGCTAACCACATGGTTAATTCATTGATTTGGTTCTGTTGTTGTTGAGTACTGTAGAGTTGGTTCCGACCCATAGTGACCCTGTACGGGGTTTCCAAGGCTGTAAATCTTTACGGGAGCAGAAACCCTCATCTTTCTCCCATGGAACAGCTGGTAGTTTCCAACTGATGACCTTGAGGTTAGCAGCCCAATTCGTAACCACTACGCTACCAGAGTTCCTTGATTAGGTTCTAGCTGGTCTTTAAAATAAAATATGGGACTAGTGGATAAGTACAGTTATAGGGAGTCCTGGTGTGGCGTTGTAGGATAAGCACAAGGTCAGTGGTTCAAACCTACCAACTATTCCTTGGAAACTAACTTGAAGGCACTTAGCAACAACGACAACAAGCAATAAGATTCGGTGTCATCAGCAGCCAGAATACCACTAAAGATGGACTATAAAAATCAAAGATACCGAAATCCAAGTTGACTATTTCCAGGAGTCAAGTTTGAAACGTTATGTAAAGGACGACATATGCATAGATGTACTGACAGCAAGCATGTCAATAACTTTTAGTCCCTGTGAAACTTTTGGTTGTGCTTGGCTCTCCACAAGTGAGAGAGGGACGGATTCTGATGGCTCTTTCCAAGGGGACCGATTCTGGTTTGACCTGAAGAACTTGGGACTAATTCAGGGGGGTGTTGGGAAGTGAAGCTTATGACATTTCAAATATTAAGATCTGGCAGACAGCAATTGTCTTCAGATTACATTCTATAATTCTTGCCATTCCTCCCTTACCAGTGAGTCATGTCTTTTTATGCTCAATTCTTCTTTCATTCAACCCCTTTATTTTATAATTTGAATTTCAGGTAAACAACAAATAAATTTTTAGTTAAGTAGATCCTAGGGTACCCAATGTATTCATTTTCCAGCAACCTTACTCTTTGTATTCATGAATTGGTTATTCTGGTTTTGACTTTATTACAACACTCTAACCATCCCTCCCAAGGAGCTCTGGTAGCATAGTGGTTATGAATTGGGCTGCGAACCACAAGGTCAGCAGTTCAAAACTACCAACTGTTCCACGGTAGAAAGATGAGGCTTTCTGCTCCCATACAGATTTACAGCCTCGGAAACCCTGTGCAGGGTCACTATGAGTCGGAATCAACTCCAAGGCACATGATCACCACCAACAACAACCATCCCTCCCAGGCCAGGACTTTTGTAGTTTTGTTGCCCTCTGCTGGCCACAGTTGGTCACTGGAGTTGAAAGGAAAGGCCTGCTAGTTTGGGCCTTAAGACTATTGCTATGTAGAAGGTCAGCAAAGAAGAGGAAGACCCTTAATGAGATGGATTTGCACAGTAACTGCAACCAGGGGCTCACACATGGCAAGTAAGGATGGCGCAGGACTGGACAGTGTTTTGTTATGTTGTTACATAAGGTTACTATGAGTTGGAAGTGACTTGACAGCACCCACCATCACCACCAAAAGACAATATTGAAGGAATCTGGTGAAGCATGTCCAACGAATTTTCATATAGCGTTATGTTACTGTGTTTCAGGTACTGTGATGCTCTAGCTAACAGTTCATTTTCATATTCCCAATGCCATCCCGTGGGAAAATATAGGGCAGATTTGTGCAGAAAATATATTGGAGTGGAAATCATAAGTCTCAGAAAAGAAAAATGTTCTGGTCTGAAAATATTTCCACTGACAAGCTATGTAACTTGGAAACCACCTAGCTTTTGGGGACTTGTATTTTCTCTAGGGCTTTAAACTACTTTAAAATGATTCTGTGAATGGCTGAGGAATACATGGGAAGTATATGAATTGCGTAAGCAATTAAAATTCTTGTGTGTTGAATTTTGATCCCAGTAGGAAACAGGCAAAGATGTCTCACTCAAAGATGGCGGCTGGTCACACCACTTTGAATATGTTTGGCTTCCATCTTTGAGCAGGGCACCACCAATGCCTGTTTCCTATTCAGAACCTTTCTCATCAAATAAAACATATTCAACAGGAAGAAGAAAACAGCTATTTGAAAAGTACAGGAGATTTCATCTTGGATACATAACAGCTTTTGAGAACCTCTAGGTCTTGCAAAGCAAGACCCAGTATGTAATGAGAAAAATTAAATGGAAGTAAATAGAGTTGGATAATAAATTGATTTGGGAAAGGGACTGGGACAGAAGGCTGAGGCCTTAAAGAGTGGGAAAAAAGGAAGCCCGGTGAAGAGACTTGTAAATAAAAGCACGTTTAGAACTAGAGGAGCTGGGCAGGCCAAGGAGGCTGGCCGATATGACCAGTAGGATTGAGGGAAAATCTAATATCTTTAAAAAGCAAGAATGTCACTTTGGTAACAATGACTCCAGTCATTTTTGAGGACTCTTGTTTGGGAAACTTTTGGAAATTGAACACATGGCTCTTAATTATACTGCATAGATGGGGCTGAGAAAAAGGAAGCTAAAATGGTTTATGTGCTAAGGAAACAAAAGTATTCGCTGTTTTCCTTTTGTAGCTCAAGAAACCTGTGATTTGGAATTCTGGAGGCAAGAAAAGACTAGATGGATGAGGAAAAGGGCACCAGGAAAGAGTCTAAGTATAATGTTTTACTACTACTTTTTGAGTTGTGAAAGTGCCATGGGCTGCTGTAAAAACCAACAGATCTGTGGTGGAAGAAGTGCAGCCAGAGTGTTCCTTGGAGGCCAAGATGGCCAAACTTC
>NW_006408551.1:16933209-16934451 GCF_000296735.1 Chrysochloris asiatica | reverse complement strand
ACTACTTTTTCTCTTCTTTTTTTTCCTCTTCCTTCTTCTCTCCCTTCCTACTCTGTCTTAGTTTCTTTGTGCTGCTGAATGAGAAATACCATATGTGGGTGGCTTTAAAGAACAGAAAATTGTTTTCTTACAGTTAGGAGACTAGACTTCTAAATTCACATGAGTCTAGGAAACAGTAATTAATCAATAATGACTGGTAAAGCAGTGCAGAATTGCAGTAGCTATAAGTGATACAAAGAAGAGACATTTAGAGTAAAAAGAGTACTTAAGACAGACACTTGTCCAAATCCGAGAGGTCAGGAAATGTCTTCTTTGGGGAAAAGGTTAAGCCCAAACTTAGAGTTACCCTTATGCCACTGTGCAGAGGAAGAATTCACTCCACTATATGGGCTAATGTGCTGACTGCAAGGTCGGTTTGAACTCTAAGGTTAGCAGTTCGATCTCAGTAGTCGCTCCTAGGAAACCCTATACAGGAACTGACTCGACAGCACAAAACAACAACAACAATGGGGCAGGAAAAGCATTCCAGGCAGAGGAACCAAAATTGCTCCCCATCATGTAAGAAGATACATGCTTTAGGATTCAGAGAAGAGCTGGTGACTGACCCACATGCAGGGTAAGATTGCTCCAAGAATTCTTTCCACAACTGAGGAGGGAATGAGCTGGAACCAAGGGAGCAAAGCAAGATCCCCCCTGTTCAATGAATGTTGGAGGTTTTCAAAAGTCATAGACTCTCCCTAAAGCCAAGCCACCTGTGCAGCCTCTCATACACTATTTACTTAATGTAGCTATAGTTTCCCTTCCACACTATGGAGAACTATACATTTGTTAGAGAGGAAGGCTTCTGTTGTAGTGTGGACACAGATCCTGGGCATTCCTGAAGCTTGTTGTTTAGTTAGGTACCATCAAGTCGATGATGTGACAGCGTAGAACTGCCTCAGTGGCTTTCCAGACTGTAATCTTTATAGGAGCAGATTGTCTGGATTTTCTCTCACAGAGCTGCTATTAGCAGTCAAGTGCTAAACTGTTGTGCCACCAGGGTGCCTTATGAAGAACTACTCCTTGGAACCTGGTATTGGTTGAATTGTGTTATGGATTGAATGTGGCAGAATCCATCAGTCATTCTGAGAAAGAAAGATGTGGCAGTAGTTGTTGTTGTTGTTAGGTGCCATTGAGTCAGTACCGACTCATAGTGACCTATGCACAGCAGAATGAAACACTGCCCGATCCTGGGCCAACCTC
>NW_006408551.1:16919378-16932649 GCF_000296735.1 Chrysochloris asiatica | reverse complement strand
AATGCTGTTTATTGGTCCAGTGGTGAGGATTTTTGTTTTCTTTACATTCAGATGCAATCCGTACAGAAGGCTGTGCTCTTTGATTTTCATTAGTAAATGTTCAGGAAAGCCTGCGGGCAGTTCTACCCTGTCCATAGGGTTGCTGAAAATCATAATGGACTCCATGGCTGAAATGGACAGAGAAGGACCTCCCCTTAGATCCCCACTCTGAATTTGGACTTCTAACTTCCTAAACTTTGAAGACATATACTTCTGTTCTTTAAAGCCACCACTTGTGGTCTTTCTGTTACAACTGCCATAAGAAAGTGACCCTATAGAGGGTTTCAGAGGAATGGCTGGTGGGCTTGAGCCGCTGACCTTGCAGTTCAAACCAACTTTGCACTCTAGCGCATTAACCCACAGCAACACACCAGGACTCTATTTATGTACTTACCTCATGGCATTTAGTCATTTATCGATATTTCTGTGAAGACTGAGAGTATGACTTCAGTGTCTTACTATTAGCTGTACCTTTACAATTTCAATGTAGCTAAGGAGTCTTAGTGTCGCGCTGTGGGTTAATGCAGTAGACTGCAAAGCCATTTGAACTCCAAGGTTCACTGTTCAAGCTCACCAGCTGCTCCTCGGAAACCCTATACAGGTTCGCTATGTGTTGGAACTGACTCAATGACACTTAATAACAACAAGAACAACATCTTTCTTTAAAAGCAAAATCTTAGTGCAATAGATATCCTGAGACCCATCAATAATATTGTATTAGTATAAATAACAAAATATTGAAGTATTATGTCTATGCTACGTATATTATTGCTGAATTTATGTGGTTAATTAATTGCTAGTAAGATTATAGTCTTGCCCTTCAGCTACCCTTATTAAAATATTTGTGGTTTCAGACATATGAAAATGACTGGTAGGAATACACAGTCCATCTTGCAACTGAAATTAATTAAGTGTGGTAAAGAAGTAAAGATTTAGAAGAACAGGTCTTTGCAATTGTGTATAAACATACTCAAAATTAGCTTATTAGACTTTAACCATATCTAAAGATATTAACCTATAACTAAGGAAAAACCTTAGTTTTCATATTAATTCAGTGATCTGAATTCTTAATCTACAAAATTAAATGCCGTGTTTATTTTCAGCTTTTAAGTAAGTGGAATATTGCCATTAATCCATAAAACTAGAAAGGGCTAGCAATCTTACAGTGCTTCAAGGTTTGCTCAACATGGCAGAAAATTTCCATTTCCATTAAATAAACAATAAATAACTTTAAAATTAAACACAAGGCTGCATTTTTCATAGCAAATTGATTTACTAAGTGCTTACACCATTTCTTCTTAAAATATAGAGAAAGTGACCCCTAGTGGAATTCTGATGAAGTATTTCTTCAATGTTTTCCATTTATGTATTCAATCTATAAGGAGCTCTGGTAGCATAGTGATTACGAATTGGGCTGCGAACCTTAAGGTCAGCAGTTCGAAACTACCAGCTGTTCTGTGGGAGAAAGATGAGGCTTTCTGCTCCTGTAAAGATTTACAGCCTCAGAAACCCTGTACAGGGTCGCTATGAGTCGGTTCTGACTCCACAGCACATAACAATTCAATCTATGAGTCAGTACCATGAGTTGGTACCAACTTGATGGCACCTAACAACAACAACAACAATTCAATCAATATGTAGATGCAAGGGTGCTGTAGGATAAGCACTGCAATGCTAACTTCAAGTTTGGTAGTTCAAACCCACCAGTCACTCCTTAGAAACCCTGTATCAGAACTGACTCGATGGCACTTAACAACAACAACAAAGGTCTGCAGTGTGCCAGGCATTGTATTGTTGTTGTTGTTTGCTGTTAGGTGCCATCAAGTCAGTACTGATTCATAGTGACCCTATGCACAACAGAACGAAACACTGCCTGGTCCTGCACCAACCTCACAATCTTTGCTAAGTCCAAGCCCATTGCTGCTGCCACTGTGCCAATCCATCTCTTTGGGGGGGGGGGGTGTCTTCCTCTTTTACTCTGACCCTACACTTACCCTACACTTCTCTAGGGACTGATCCCTCCTGATAATATGTTCAAAGTATGAGAGGCAAAGTCTGGCCATCCTGGCTCCCAAGAAACATTCGGGTTGTACTTCCAACACAGATTTACTTGTTCTTTTAGCAGTCATGGTGCTTTTAATATTCTCCTCCATAACTCAATGCATCAATTCTTCTATGGGCTTCTTTATTCATTGTCCAACTTTCATATGCATATGTTGTTGTTATGTGCCGTGGAGTTGGTTCTGACTCATAGCGACCCTGTACAGGGTTTCCAAGACTGTAAATCTTTACGGGAACAGAATGCCTCATCTTTCTCCTGTGGAACAGCTGCTAGTTTCGAACTTCTGACCGTGAGATTAGCAGCCGAAATGCATATGAGGTCATTGAAAATACTTTGGTCAAGCACACCTTAGTCCTCAAACTGACATCTTTGCTCTTCAACACTTTAAAGAGGTCTTGTGCAGCAGATTTGCCTAATCATTACGTCATTTGGTTTCTTGACTGCTGCTTCCTTGAGTATTGATGGTTGATCCTAGAAAAATGAAGACTTTGATAACTTCAATCTTTTTTTCATTTTTCTTGATGTTATTTATTGGTACAGTGGTGAGGACTTTCTGTTTTGTTTTTTTGCACGAAGGTACAACCCATACTGAAGGCTGTGGTCTTTGATACATCAGTAAGTATTTTAAGCCCTCTTGGCTTTCAGCAAGCAAGGTTGTTATCATTTGCATGTCACAGCTTGTTTGTGTTCCTTCAATCTTGATGTCACATTCTTCTTCATATAACTATTGGTAAGTTCCATCGAGTTGGTTCCGACCCATAGCAACCCTGTATAAGGTTTTTGAGGAGCAACTGGTGAGCTTGAACTGCTGACCCAGCAGTTAAGAAAGACTTAACTGAAATTCAGTATGATTACGAGGCAAACATTCATTAGTAAGATTGCAGAACAGATAGAGCGGAACTAGTTAATTTGACAAGAAGCTGGGGAGGTGCAACAAAGTAGAGCAGAGTGGAGAAAGGCTTAACCAACATGATGCCTTCTAGAAATTGCCAGTGTTTTCATGGACACTTATAACATGCTACAGGGTTTATCCTTTATCTTACTGGATGATGTCTCCAACAGTATTCTTTTGTTGTTGTTATTAAAAATCACTTTAAACCAATAACAGAAATTGATTGAAGTTATTTAATACAGGATTTGCACATTGGGGAACCATTTTGACTACTGTTGTGTTGCTTTGAGTTGGTTGACTCATAGTGACCCTGTGTAGGGTTTCTGAGGGTGGCTAGTGGATTTGAACTGCCACCCTTGTTGTTGTTAGCTGTCCAGTTACTATGATGCAGAGCCACACCTTGGCTCAGCATTTCAACCTGTTATGTGCCATTGAGTCAATTCTGATTCAGTGACCTGGACACTGGGTTTGAATCTCTGACCTTATGGTTTGCAGAGAGTTAAAAAATGTTTCAAAGAGGAAAGAACTCTACCCAACTGTATCTGCATTGCTACAGAAAAAGAACTGATAAGCGATTTGTGGTTAGAAAGAATTTTAGTCAGCATTGTCTTGAAGAACAACCGAAATATTTACTGATTTACCCTAAAGGATAGTTCCCAGTTAGTTCTTTGGAGTCTCTGTTTTCCTAAACCGACAGAGTTCACCAAAGGAGTACTGATGCCTAAGGCAAAACATTCTCCATTAAGCTGCTTACTAGGCTATTGTTTAACTTGAAGGCATCCAAAGGAAACCAGTTTCTTCAAAGATAAAGGTTCAAAAGGACATCTAGAAATCTGAATTCCAGAATTAAAATGGTTTCTCAGTATTACTGGGATTTGTTAACAAAGAATGCACAAAAAATCAGTCTTTACCTAGGTATAGGAAAAATTTTAAGTGGGCTTTTTAAATAGTTTTCAAACCTCAGAAAGACCATCTCCGATGGGATAGAAATGTATTCAAGTCAGAAAGCAAAGAAAACAGGAAGACATGAGAGGAAGTAGAGAAAAAGCAACAGTTCAAAATGTTGTGACTTCCGACAGAAAGGCATCAGTGGGCCAGCAAAGATTTTACACATAATAGTATAGATGAGGTGAAGGCAGTAGGTATGGGTGAGATCTATGGGTATCCATCCAGCAGTTACTTTTAAATTAGCATCTCCACCATCATGCATTTTCTGTGCAATACTTTAATCCTCAGGCATCCTGGTGTGGTGCTGTAGAATAACACACTAGACCACAAGGTCGATTTGAACAGTTGGTGGTTCAAACTCATTAGTCGCTCCTCCGAAACCCTATACAGAGTTGTTATGGGCCAGAACTGACTCGATGGCATTTAACAACAATGACAACATTTTAATCTTCAGAAACATGGTGGCTCTAGAGATAAACTCAGGACTTTGAATCACAGGATTGATTATTGGAGGCAACCAGCCAGCCACTCCTTGGGCGAAAGATGAGGCTTTCTGCTTCTGCAAAGATTTACAACTTCAGAAACACTGTATGGGGTCACTATGCGTTTAAACCAGCTCGACAATGCTTAACAACAACAGCACTGTTTTAATCCTTACAACAAGTCTACAAGATGTATCTTATTAGTTTCATTGCACAGATTTGGGAAGCTGAGATTTACAGAGATTAACAGATTTTTCCCAAATTAATACAGCTAGTAAAGGGTGTGGTTCATCAATGCTCTGAATCCACCAAATAGGTCTGGAGCCCAGCATTTGGGAGTTGTTGTTGTTAAGTGCCATAGAGTTCCTTCTGACTCAGAGCGACCCTGTATAGGGCTTCCGAGGAGCAGCTGATGGGTTTGAACTGCCCACCTTGTGGTTTGCTGTCTACTGCTGATCCTACAGTGCCACATCAGGAATCATCAGAAAATGGAGGGTGGATAAAATAACCAGAGTGAATTAATTCATCAAGGGAGAGAAAGAAAAGGAGTGTCAGATACAAAAGTCTGGGAAATGGAAACATCTGAGGGAACAGCAGAGGAGGAAGTTAAGAAGGCAGAGAGGGAGGAGTCAAAATGGTAGAAATAGAACCAGTGGTTAGCTCTATCTTGGAAGAGGGAGAGCATGGGGAAGAGAAGAGAGTAAGAGAACTAGAGAGAGAGAAAGAGAAGAATTCCAGAAGAAAGTAGAACTCAACAATGTCAGGTACTGCAGAGAAATCAAGTGAGGTAAACCCCAAATGCCCATCATTAGGACATTAGGAGGTCATTGATTGTCTCCGAGAGGTATTTTAAAGGAGCAGAGGGTAAACCTTTTACTAAGGAGTCTGAGGAACAAACAAGAAGTGAAAGAAGGGAGAGAGTCAGGTCAATCTACTTATAAAAAAGCTTGGCTGAGAAAAAAGGAAGTTAGTTGAAGATATATGATTAAAGAAGGATTTTACCCCCCTTAAATACTGAAAACAAAGAAAAAAAATATATATATATAGTCAAGTTTGTATGTTGAGGAAAAGCAGGCATAGAAAATAAGAGGTTGAAGGTAAAACAGAAAGAATAAACTGATAGAGTAAAGGAGAGAAAAATTTTCTAGAGCCAAGAAGAAAAAAATTTGATAGTTCAAAAAGATGCTGGAGAGAAGGTAAGAATACACAATATGTTGTTGTTGCTAAGTACCATTGAGACGGTTCCAACTCACAACGACCTTGTATAAGGTTTCTGAGGAGCAGCTGGTGGGTTTGAACCACCGACCTTGCATTCAAACCGACCTTGTGGTCTAGTGCTTATCTATCTAAAAGGAGAGCAAGGAAGAGTCAATCCCATTGATTGCTTTTCCTTTCTCTCATGTAGAAAGCTGAGAGCCCAAGGAGTAGAAATAACAAGGCTGAAGAGAGACTTTTTCACAACTTCTGTGGACTCCTGGTGTGGTGCTGTAGGATAAGCATTGGACTTCGAACCACAAGGTTAGTGGTTCAAACACAGCAGCTACTCCTTGGAAATCCTATATAGGGTCTCTATGAGTCAGAACTGACTTGATAGCAGTTAACAACAATAACAACAAGAAGCTGTTGGGTGACAGATGATTGAAGATAAGTCAAGGGACCAGTAAAGTAGCACTGAGGGCCCACTGGGATGGAGACCATAAATGTGGTGTGGTATGAATCAGCATGCAATGTGGTTGGCTCCAACAGCACCCAGGTATAGGAGCTGAAGAGCAGAACACAGAATCAGCATTGTGCATATTAGATATGACAGTCAAAAATGGAGGATGCTGGTGAAATTGAAAAGCATCATCATAACCGAAGTGAGGTCTGGTGGGGTGAGGCCATTGAGAGAGAACAGCGAAAGATGAAGTGCTTCATCCATAGGTCCTTGTGTGTGCTGAAAGAGTGGGAAGTTGCCCAAGGGGAAAAATTTTTTTTTAGCCATTTATTGAGAATGTTTTAGATGCCAGGCATGATGCAAAACCCTTCACATAAATTATTTTATTTACTCCTTACAGCAAACCTATAGCATCACTATTATTCTCATTATTTGACAGATGAACAACTGGAGGTTCATACCCATCAGGGAAAGAGTCCAGTGTTACACAACTGGTTGATTTGCCCTAAAGCCCAGACATTTAAATCACAACACTAAGGTTGAGAGGTGATGAAAAGGTAATGAAAAGGACTGAGTGAACTTTGAGAGTGAATTGTTCCTCTAGGCTGGATTTGAAGCTAGGTTTGTAAATGAGGCCTACACTTGAAAAGTAGATGAGAGTGGGGTTAAAGATAGTAGCCAGGGGAGGGAGCTCTGTGTACAGAAGCCAGACTACTGAGGAGAGCCAGATTGCAGCCGTCTTCAAAGTGGAGACAGACTTCAGTGGGGCTGGGCAGGGCTGGCTATATAACTTAGGGGTCCAGTGTAGAATCAAAGTGTGGGATCCTTTGTTCGAAAAGCAGGAATAACGTTCTGTTAAAGGTACTAAGTGGAGCGCGGTGGCTCGGGAGGATAAGCACTGTATTGCTAACCAAAAGGTCGGTGGTTTGACACTACTAACCACTCCTCTTGTCAGAGACAAGTTAGGACTCCTGGGGCCGTGGGACTCTCTTACCTTGGCTTCCCCTGAAATGGGGGAGGACATCTCTAGTCCAACAAGAAGGATAACACAGAATATCCTGGAGACAGAGACAGGGATATCAGAATCTGAAACCTTGATAGAAGTAGCTGGCCTAGGCAGACAACCCACTAAGATAGCACCTAAAGCTGACAACTGAAGAAGGCACCTCATTTTCAAGAAGCCTGCGCCCCTCTAAAAAACAAAACAAAACATGAATATTCATCATATCACTCCTCTTTATTAATAAGTATTAGCTCACCCTTCGAGAAAAGGACCCATACCTTTATAAACCAGTGCACCCCAACCCCAAAATGTCTTCTTCTCTCCAGGAGACAGACCCACTTCTCTCTCAGAAGTGCACTTGTGCTTTGACCTTATCTAATCTATGCTTTTTACTGCTCCCACGTCTACTCCACTCACGAAGAAAGACCTGCTTCTCTCTCTGAAGCGTTACTTTTGCTTTGCAATAAAGAGATTCTAAGTGAAATCTTATTGTTTGTGTGTAACGGAGAAGCGGCAACTTGGTGGGACTAATTCTTTAGAACCCCCAAGAGCGAGAGGGACCAGGGGAAAAACTGTGACATCTGGGTAGCTCCTGCAAAGATTTACAGCCTTGGAAACCCTATACAGGGTTGCTATGTGATGGCATTCACTGGACAGCGCTTACCCACAATAAATGTACTAAAATATAACACTGTCTCCTTTTATTCGAAGTCTTGCTCTCACTTGACCTATCATGGCATTTTAATTTGCTATTTAATGTCCCTTTCCTTGTAGCATGGGGGCAGTACAGACTTGAAGGGTAAGTACAGACCCTTGCAGAAGCGTGGTGGTGGTGGTGAGAATGGTCCCATGATGCAGTGAATGATCTACTGATTTCTGAATGATTCCTCTCAGGGAATTCAGACTGATGTGCTACACCCCAGCTGGGGACAGGGAAGTCAATCTCTCCTTTCCACAACTTGCTGTCCAAACCTACAGTGTGTGTCTGTGTGTGGAGTGACCACCAAGGAATGCTAATGTGGTACCTGGATCAGGGGTTAGGAGCGGTCCTCTATCAAGCTGTCTGCCAAACACAGTGGCACTGCCAGCCTGGAGCCAGGATGGCCACTTCCATAGCCTACCCCAAGACACCAGGGCATGGACACTCAGCCTTGACCTTAGGGTCACCCACATCCTGCCCTCTGCCAGAGGCAGAGTACAACAGGGAAAGCCAGAGTGTGAAAGTTAGGAGGGACTCAGGAATCCAGAGAATGGGGAGCAAGAGGTCAAGAACATATCCCAGGAGGATGAGGAGTCAGTGGGGACTAGGACTGCATGTAAGTCAAAGCAGCAAGACCCTAGTGTATGTGTTCTTGTCCCAAGGTCTTCACTTACAAAGCACAGATTCAGAGAGAAAATTAAGACTTCCAAGACGGTAACTGCAGAGCATTAAACACCAAGCATGGGGTCTGCGCACACATGGAGCCCTGTACAATTACACTGCAGCCGCCAGCCACCCATGAAGCCAGCCCAGGAGGCTGGGAGAACAACTGTGTAAGAATGGCAGTGTGGAGCTGGAGGGTGAGGGTGGATTCTGACCTCTGGTCTCCATCCAGCCCCCAGGACCTACATATGTCAGGCTCATGGAGAATGAGTGCCCTTTCCTGAACAGAATTGTAAAGGAAGCACAGCAGTGGCCTTGGAGGAGAGCCAGGTTTTATTAAGACAGTCACCCCAAAACCGACAGTCACCGAGTCGATTCTGACTCATGTTGTTATTAAATGCTGTCAGTCCTGACTCATAGCGACCCTGTATGGGGTTTCCGAGGAGTGACAGGTGAGTTTGAACCACCGATCTTGGGGTTCAAACTGAGCTTTTGGTTGAGTGCTTATTCTTCAGCACCACCCTATATTAATCCTTATGGGAGCAGACAGACTCATCTCTCTCCTGTGAAGTGGCTGGTGGGTTTGACGATCGAACTTGTGGTTGGCAGCCCAATGCCTAACCCATAGCACCAAAGTGTGGAAATGGGCTGAATAGCCTGAGAAAGAAGAGGAGTCTCTCTGTAAGCAAATGAGCATTCCACTGTATGTCATAGAAATGTCTGGGAGGGAGGTCAGCAGTGAGAGAACAAACCTTGGAGGGAAGAGAAATACGAGGATGAAATAGAACATATTATAAGAGGACTCTACAGTTCATTACTTATAATTATGGTGGTAGTGGTGGTTATGTGCCGTGGAGTCGGTTCTGACTCATAGCGACCCTCTACAGGGTTTCCGAGGCTATAAATCTTTACGGGAACAGAAAGCCTCATCTTTCTCCACAGGAACGACGGATAGTTTCGAGCTGTTGACCTTGAGGCTAGCAGCCCAACTCATAACCACTACGCTACCAGAGTTCCTTACTTTTAATTATACTGGATTCCAATTCCTTGAATTTAAGAAAGTAACATTTACTTTTAATTAATATTTAGCATGCTTTGTTATAACTTATGCAGCACTTCACATGCAAACATGGCTTTACAGATTGATCAGTACAAGGAAATTTCATACTGATCCACCCTGTTCTCTTGTAGTCTCCATTCCAATCAATACAACGTTTGGAAAGGCCAACAGTGAGGAGGTGCGTATGGTTGCTTTAGGGCATGGCTCCCACACCGGAAGCAAAATCTAATTCTTAATACATTACTCTAATAAATTAAGCTTGGTCCTTTGAATATTTGCTTAGTGTGGGGTTGAGGGAAGGTCGGGGAAGGGGAGTCATTACTTCAATATCTTATAATAGACTCTCCTAGGAGGGAAAACAAAAGACTTCTCTCCATCATATGGCTGGAAATCCAGGCAGTTAATAAGTTAAAGAGCTAAATCAGTGGACTAGCACTACAGGAAATTGATAACACATGAAGTACTGAGATAAACGCTGCCTACTTCACAGAAAGCTCTATAATGAAAATATTGACGTATTGTTGCATATGGTTTTTATTTCTTATTCAAATCCACTCAAACAAGATTATCAAATTAAGCTTAAACTGTTTTAATAGTGGTACTCATTTAAAATTTTTAACTAATGCATGTTTATTGGTAAACAAAATATTGTTGTTGTTAAGAACCGTAGCGATCCTGCATAAAATTTCCAAGGAGTGGCTACTGGGTTTGAACTGCCAACCTGATGATGAACAGTCTGGTGCTTATCCTACAGCACCACACCTGGACTTGAGATATAACTAAATAATAGAGAAGGAGGTCAATGCGTCAGACTGCAAAGCCATTTGAATTGCAAGGTTGGCAGTTCAAGCTCACCAGCTGCTCCTCGGAAACGCTTACAGGGTCGCTATGGGTCAGAATTGACTCGAAGGCACCTTACAACAACAACAAATAGAGAAGGAGAATATTGCTGTAATTATAACATTCACTTTTAAATATTTTTATTTACATTTTTATATTTTTTTCAATGCACGTGTATCCATACACCTCCTTTTTGCAAAAATCAACCTTGTATTTTACATAGTATTAAGTAACCTGCCTTTTGCCACCTAATGTAGAATGAGCATTCTTGAATAATATTATAATGACTACATTTAGTTATAATTAATTTAATTAGTTTCCTGTTGTTAGTCATTTGGGCCTTTTCCAGCTTTTACTATTATAAACAACAGAGCAATGAACTATATTGTAGCTGTACTTTTTGTATCTCCTTTGATTATTTTCATAGGATGTATACATAAAAGTGTCATTAATGTGTCAAAGTATATGCATGCTTTTAAGCCTTTTGAAAAAAAATTTTTTAAAGACTTCTAAGCAGGTAGAAAATTATTTGGATAGTCAATGAATAAATATCAAAGTCCATGCTCTGGAGGAGGTCACAGTCTTAGCTCAGGAAATACACCCATAAATAATACAGTGGTGGTGGTTATTAAGTGCCAGCCGACTCTGTGCCAACTCATAGTGACCCTGTAAAGGATTTCCTAAGAGCAGCTGGTGGGTTTGAACCGATGACCTTGTGGTTAGCAGTCCAGTGCTCATCCTACAACACCACACTTGTTGTTGTTGTTAAGTGACATCGAGTCAATTCTGACCCAAAGCGACCCTGTATAGGGTTTCCAAGGAGCAGCTGGTGAGCTTGAACCACTGACCTTGCAGTTCAAGCGACTTTGCAGTCTGACACATTAGCCCACAGCTGCACACCAGGACTCCAAATACTATGGTAACAATCACAAAACAAGACACTCAGTGTTACAGCAGAGAAACATCTGAATTACCAAGGGAGAAGAAGGGAGCCACTCCGAAAGTTTGGAAAGGAGTCATTGTTGTTGTAAGTGCTGTCGAGTCAGTTTTGACTCTCAGCGACCCCATATGGGTTTTTTTGAGGCTTAGAGATCTTTGCAGGAGCAGATTCATGGGAGAGTGATATTTATATTGGATCATGAATGGAGGTAAAGATCCAGCTGTGGGGCGAGGACTGCATGTGCACAGGCACAAATGTAAGAATGGACATTGCATGCTTACTGTTCTCACCAGCTAGAGTAAAAGACACTAAGTCTTTTACTGTAGAAAGGAGGTCAGAAGGAGGAAGTATAAGAAAAGAGGTTGGAAATTTAGCCAAGGGCCACCTCAAAAGATAAGATGAGTCAAAACAAACAAGATGGTATTTAACTACAATGTATATAAAGTCACTTAAAAATAGTTGTTGTTATGTGCTGTGGAGTCCTTTCCGACTCATAAAGACCCTGTACAGGGTTTCCACGGCTGTAAATCTTTACGGGAGCAGAAAGCCTCATCTTTCTCCCATGGAACAGCTGATAGTTTCGAACTGCTGACCTGGAGGCAGCCCGATTTGTAATTACTATGCTACCAGTAGTGTTAAAACAGTAACAATATGTGTGATAAGGTCTGGGTTTTGTTTTATAAAAATAAATTATACAGATGCTACAACAGCACCCATATAATAAGTTTGTTTGTTTCATAAAAATCAATTGCATAAGGATGCAGCTGTACTATCAGCAGTATAGGTTAAAAAAAAAAAAAAAAAAAGACCTCAAAGTCTTGTGAGGACCACTCAGTTTGAGCTGGAGGTGGTTATGTGCCGTGGAGTCAGTTCCGACTCACAGGGACCCTGTACAGGGTTTCTGAGGCTGTAAATCTTTACTGGAGCAGAAAACCTCATCTTTCTCGCATGGAACGACTGGTAGTTTCAAACTTCTGACCTTAACGTTAGCAGCCCAACTCGTAACCACTATGCTGACACAAAGAATTACACACACACAAACATACTCATATACCTGCATGTGCCTGCACTTACTGCAAATTTCAGTTACAGTCACAGAAACATTACTAGTTACAGTCACATAGATGCTAATGCATGGCAACCCCAGGTATGTCACAGTAGAACTGTGCCCTATAGGATTTTCAGTGGCTGACGTTATAGAAGTAAATTCCCAAGCCTTTCTTCCAGGGTCCCTCTGGGTAGACTCAAACTGTCATCCTTTCAATCAGCAGCAAAGCGCTTAATCATTAGTGCCACCCAGGGATTCCAACAGAAGCATACCAAAATTAAATGGCATAATAAATTAGGGTGTTGTGTGTTTTTTTCCGACTATATTTAAAACATTACATTTGATTTCTTGTTGCTGTTGCTCAGTGCTGTCCAGTCAATTCTGATGCATAGAGACCCTGTATAGGGTTTCTGAGGAGCAGTTGATGAGTTTGAACCACTGACTTTATAGTTAGCTGTTGTTAACTGCTGTCAACTTGGTTCTGACCCATAGTAACCCTGTATAGGGTTTCAGAGGAGCTGAAACTTCAAAGTTCAAGCTGGCGAGCTTGAACTTTCAACCCTGAGGATCAAACCGACTTTGCAGTCCAGTGCATTAACCCATGGTGCCGCACCAGGACTCCTTATGGTTAGCAGTCCAGTGCTTATCCTACAGCACTATACCAGGGGATAAATTTAGAACAAAAATTTTAGGAGAGCTATTGATGTGGTGGTTACGAATCGGGCTGCTAACCACAGGGTCAGCTATTTGAAACTACCAGCTGTTCCACGGGAGAAAGATGAGGCTTTCTGCTCCTGTAAAGATTTACAGACTCAGAAACCCTATACAAGGTCGCTATGAGTTGGAATCAACTCCACGGCACATTACCACCACCACCATTGATTAAAACCACCACTCATCTGTCAGTTTGTCGTACTGTGGTGGCTTGTAAGTTGCT
>NW_006408551.1:16907912-16917428 GCF_000296735.1 Chrysochloris asiatica | reverse complement strand
TTTACCTGTGCTTTATTGACTATGCAAAGGCTTTTGATTGTGTGGATCATGACAAGCTATGGACAACATTGTGAAGTATGAGTATTCCAGAACACTAAATGGTGCTCATGAGGAATCTGTACCTGGATCAAGAAGCAGTTGTTCGAACAGAACATGGGAACACTGAATAGTTTAAAATGAAGAAAGGTATGCGACAATGTTGTATTCTTTCACCATACGTCTTCAACCTGTATGCTGAGCAAATAATCTGAGAAACTGGGTTATATGAAGAAAAATGTGGCATCAGGATTGGAGGAAGACTCATTAACAACTCATTAACAAGCAATATGCAGGTGATACAACCTTGCTTGATGAAAGTGAAGAAGACTTAAAATATTTACTGATGAAAATCAAAGAGCACAATCTTCGGTATGGATTGCATCTCAATGTCAAGAAAACAAAAATCCTCACCACTGGACCAATAAACAACATTCTTATCAATGGAGAAAAGATTGAAGTTGTCAAGGACTTCATTCTTCTTGGATCAACTATCAACACTCATGGAAGCAGCAGTCTAGAAATCAGTCAACTTATTGCATTAGGCAAATCTGCTGCAAATTTAAAAGACCTTTTTAAAGTGTTGAAGAGCAAAGATGTCAGCTTGAGGACTAAGGTACACCTGACCCAAACTATGGTATTTTCCATAACCTCATATGCATGTGAAACCTGGACAATGACTAAAGAAGACCATAGAAGAATTGATGCTTTTGAATTAAGGTGTTGGAGGAGAATATTGAAAGTGCCATGGGCTGTCAAAAGAGCAAACAGATCTGTGTTGGAAGTACAGCCAGAATGTTTCTTATAGGCCAGGATAGCCAAACTTCGTCTCTCATTCTTTGGACACGTTTTCAGGAGGGACCAGTCACTGGAGAAGGACATCATGTTTGGTAAAGTGGAGGCTCAGAGAAAAAGAGGAAGGCTCCCATCGAGATGGATTGGTAAAGTGGTAATATCAATGGGCTCAAGCATGGCAACAATTGTGAGGTTGGGCCAGGATTGGGTAGTGTTTCCTTTTGTTGTGCAAAGGGTCACTATGACTCAGTATGGACTCAATGGCATCTAACAATAACAACAACAATTGGTGAAAAATTCCCCACTGACTGTGACTAGGATATTGCTTTTGTTAAGTACCATCAACTCTGCTCCAACCTATACCAACCCTGTATAGGGTTTCCTAGGAGCAGCTGATGAGTTCGAACTGCTGACCTTGTGGTTCAAATGACCTTGTGGTCCAGTGCTTTTCCCCACAGTGCCACACCAGGACTCCATGACGAGGATATTGAAGGTTAGGGAAATACTGCTGAAAAACCATTATTGGAGTATATGCAAGAGCAGAATTGGACTTGTTTGTGTCTCAGTGGAGCTGAACAACTCAGAATGGGAAGCAGATTAAGTTTAATCAGAAAGAACTTTCAACCAAGTAGACATACAGGTCATGGGCTGCCTGGGATAGAGCATTCCTGGCTCATCCTCCACCTGGATTTCAGACCTAATGAGAAATAAACAAGTGAGATGGACAGAGGTCTGGTCATGCTACTGATTCCATCATTGAAGAGCTCACCCTGGCACTGTGGCTAGATGGGGCATCTGAGTACCTCCCGCTGTCCAGTACTGGGCTTCTGCATAGAAACAGGAGGAAGTAGGGGGCAAGCAAGCCAAAGAGAGAGACTCAGAGGCTGGAACACACCACATCACTCATCCTTAAACTGCTCCTGCCCCAAATTTGCAGTCCTTCACTATTTCATCAGGGTCCTAGCATGATGCTGTAGGGTAAACTCTAACCTGCTAACCATAAGACCAGTGGTTCAAATCTGCCAATAAGTCCTCAGAAACCCTATACTGGGTCTCTATGAGTTGGAACCATCTCGACAGCACAGAGCAACAACACTAATTAACCAGATTGTGATGCCGGCTCTGTACTTTTTAGTAGGGAATGAAGTTAGAATAAATCTAAGAAGCAATATTCAAATCCCACCCTATGGCTAGTCAGCATATCAACCCTTATCATTATGGAAACTGGGAGAATGGTTTCATTCTCTCCTCTGTTCTCAAAATAATGGTCTCTTGGCCTTGGGAGTGTTACCAACCCATTCTAAATAATGATTTGTCAAAAGATGCTATAAAGAAGATTTGGATTAAAAGATTAAATGAACTTTTAAGAATCTATCTGCATCTATAAGGGGCCCTGGTGCTGCAGTGGTTAAGCTCTTGGATGCTAACAGAAAGGTAAGCAGTTCAAACCCACCAGCTTCCCTTGGGAGAATGATGTGGCAATCTGCTTCCATAGAGATTAGTCTTAGAAACCTTATGGGACAGTTGTACTTTATGCAGCTTTACTCCTTCCTACAAGGTCTCCTGGTGTGGCTCTGCGGGTTAATGGCCCAGACTGCAAAGCTGTCAGTCTTTACGGGAGCAGAATGCCTCATCTTTCTCCCGTGTAACAGCTGGTAGTTTCGAACTGATGATCAGGTTAGCAGCCTGATTCGTAACCACTACTGCAGTTGCTTTTTTCTTTCTCTGCTTCTGCTTGGGCTTCTGGAAGTGATTGGAGCAACAGCACCGGGAAGGGGCAGTCCACATTTCTGCTTTCCTCTTTGGAAACACAGTTCCAGAAGTAACAGCAGCAAGTTCTCAGGAACCTCTGCCACACAATGGTCAGAGATTCTGAGTTACAATTTCTCTTTTTAGTCCCTCACCCTTAAGAGTGAGGACAGCTTTTTATAGGTATTATTCTGGATAAATTCACATCAGTTCCCAGTATTATTTTTTTTTCTTTGTGCAATATCCAATAGAGCTTCTATATCCCTGTCGGGACAATAACTAATACAAGCAAGCCAAAGGCTCATTCCATGCAAAGAAAAACCTGGGGAAGGTGGACAAGTAAGAAGATGGTGATTGATAGGCCAGGAAAAAAATAGAGAAATTGGATGATAGGAAGTTCTTATAAGGCCAAAGACAACATCCTCTGAGTTCTGATGTGTGGCAGTTTCAGGGGATGGCTGTGTGATTAGTGGATAAAGTAAAGTAGAAGATGTACCTTCACTGTCATTAATGAGGTCTTTTAATTGTCAGGCTATGGTACGATTTGGTTCAGTCAGATGGCTACTGAAATCAATAGGAAATAGGATGGCAACATCTTCTAAATATAGTGATAATTTTATATTAGGAAATGTTTTAAATGGCTAAAATGGGTTTCTAGTATAGTAATCACATGGATTATTTTCTCCCTTTTCTAACTGCTAGGCCAAAGTATAATGAAACTGTCAAAGATTGCTATAGCAATAGCCTTAGACTTGCCAATAGTGCGGTATTATAAACATGTATACTTGATTTTGTAAGTACACTGGAATCTTACATTTTCCTCCAGGGTTTACAAAATAAAAACAATGAAAGGTTACAGATTGATATTTGCCCTTGGCTGAAGTCTTTTCAGCTCTTAAAAAAAAAATTTTAAAAATCCTGTACTATAATCATGAACACACACACAAAAATCACACGATCCAGTGTTTAATGGTCCGGCAATTACACTGTAATTAGCCTGCATAGTTTTAAAATGACATAAAATGATCATTAGTGAATAATGGGATTAAGAAGGCCACTGTAGATTATTTACACTTTACACCAATGTATTGTTTAGAAGTGATTTCATTTTCTACTTTGCTATTTTGTATACTCGATTCCTTACCTTCTCTTTTGTGGAAATCTTTGTAGTGATGGTTTGTACGTTAATATTATCTGGCATTTCAGAAAATACAAAACAACACCAATACATTTTTTTGGTGTCAAAAGAACATAATTTGTAGCTGTGTTGTATTCTTAAAACCCCAGCACTCATTATCTTTTATTTGGACTTGATTAAGGTGTGCTTTTTATCATATTTACACACTCGGTAACTCAGTTATGTCCACAAAACAGTCCCTCCAGACAGAATTAATTGGAGTTCGTATTTTACTCAGGGAGTACGCCTTGCTACTTCCCTTTGTAATTAATGCACATTGTGGACCTCTCAGCCGGGTCACACAGGCTCATCCCTACCTGCTAGAGGAAAGTACCACACTCAGTCACACTTTCTCTATGCAGCTGCAAGTTTTATTTCCAACTGGTAACTACAGCTCAGAGTCTACTAAATTCAGAAAGCCAACAACTTTATTAGGTCAAAACCTGACAGTGGGGCACAAGTCTGGAGAAAGGCTACTACATGATCTAAAGATTGATCTTTACAAAGATCTTTTAACTATAGGTTATATGGGTTTTTATAAGTATAAATCTAAGGGTAATTGTTTTTAAGACTACCAAAATTAACTAATACTTTACTATAAAATATTCTCATGGTGTTCTATGATCTCTTCTCCACTCTTTTGTATTTCAGCTTGTCTGTTTTCACCTCTTGGGTTGCTTTTTTAATTTGCCTTCTCAAAGCTCATTACTCAAGGGATACCTGACAAATCCATTTAGTAGCTCCAGCCACTTTTTATTTATTACAAGTAATAAAGAGCAATGGACTAGAAGCATTGGTACTAGTTGTAGGTCGTTACCAAGGGCACAAGTAAAGTGGACAACAAAGAACCAAGGAAATGTAGGCATGTAGAGATCACAGTTTTTTCCAAAATAAAAATAGCTTTATTCTTTTTTGATAATGAAATAATGTACACTCATTATTAAAGTTTTCACAAACATAGAGATACAAAGAAAGTAAAGACCACCCAAATAATACAAAACAGGGAAAAAATATATTAGTATTTTGGTGAATATCTATCAAATATATTTTTAAATACCCAGTGTTATAGATAGACTCATATTAAACATACTGTTCTAGAATCTGCTTTTTCTTTCTTTCTTTTTTTAAATAAGTTTTTGTTGTAAATTGAGTGATAGTTTACATGGGAGTACATCAGTTTTACACTCATCGTTTCATTGCAATATTATACAATCCCTTCCTTGCATCATTACTCAATAGTATTTGCTTCTATCCCCTCTGTTTGTTTTTTTTGGGGGGTGGGTGGGATGTACACAAAAACACTCAGGAATATGTAATCATTTAAATAACCAAAGGGCACATTTTGCAAGCCTGCCTCCTGGCCACCAGCACACAGCCTTTCTCTCTCCATGAGTTGAGAGTGCCCAGCTGCTCTCTCTCTCTCCATGTCATCATCTCTGTCTCCATCTCTGGTGTGTGTCTGATTCTCTGGATAGGGTCCCACTGTAATCTGCTTTTTCATTCAGCAACATTTCATGGACAAATTTCCATAGCAATAAACATAACTCTACATGGTGTGATGCTGTGAGATAATGCACTAGACCTCAACGTCGGTGTGAACTGCAAGGTTAGTGGTTCAAATTCACCAGCTACTACGTGAAAACACTATATAGGGTCACTATGCATCAGAAAGCCTTCTAGAAAGGTTGTATCAATTTTCACTATTGCCAACAGTGAACAATAAAGCCCATTCACTTGCCTATATTTTAGTCAATTGTTTAAATCTTTACCAATCTGGAAGTACAAAATTAACAATAATAATAATAATATAACAAACACACATATTGGTTATCCACTTTTATTTTCAAATAGGCAATACTTCTAATTTGTAAGTTACGTGTTTTTAGTGCAAAATACTCCCTGGACTTGCACTGAAGAGTTTCAGTTTGCATCCGTCAGTTAAGTGACTTAGGACAAGAATTACCTTCTTTAAGCCTTATATGTCTTGGCCTTCTAGTAATGAAATCCATCTCAGTAGGCTGTTTCAAGCTTCAGTGATATATGAAAACACCTACCAAACAACTAGACACATAAAAGTTAACTGTGTCTGAATCTCCTGCAAGGAAGCTCTTCCTACCTCCTTGCAGGAACGACTCTAATGTTGGTTTGGAAGCAAATTTTCAAATTAAGAAGTCAATGAAAAACTCTGGAAATAGTCTCTTGCAATTTATAGAGTAACTTTGATACAATTCAGAGAAAGTGAGAAATGTAAACTAGAAATGCAAATGAAAACATAAAGCTGGTATGAACATACTGATAAAATGAGGAGTACTCATGACTGCACGGATTAGGAAAGCTTTCTGGGTTGACGCAGTGCTTTTGTTGGGCCCAGAAAGACTGAAGAGGATTTCTGAAAAGAAAGCTTCCAGGAAACTGCAGGGCTAAGACAAAGTGCTGGAAGGGACGGCACCAAACCAAAAGCTGACCAAGGCCCTGTGACCATCCATTTCCTCAGAGGCAAAAAAATCACTCAGTAATAATTTAAAAAAATGCATAAATTCCAATGAGATCAGGCATATTCAGGGTAGTATGGTAGCGTAGTGGTTATGAATCGGGCTGCAAACCGCAAGGTCAGCAGTTCAAAACTATCAGCTGCTCCACGGGAGAAAGATGAGGCTTTCTGCTCCCGTAAAGATTTATAGCCTCGGAAACCCTGTTCAGGATCGCTATGGGTCGGAAATGACTCAACGGCACTTAACAACAACAACAACATGGCTATAGACAAATATATAGATTCAGGATAAATTAGATCTCTAGGTTTGTAAATAGTTATAATAATAGTTGACAATTGTATTATATGTGACAAACTGTCATGATAGTTTACACATAAAGACATAATCTTGGTCAGGAATCCCCTCTCTAAACAGAACCTACCATGGTCAAGGGTGAGCCTGGCTAAGCCACAGATGACCACAAAAAGTCTAAGGACAAACCAATCAAAATAAACAAAATGGTAACTCTTCAAAAAGGTATCAACTGATACTTACACATTAGACATTTCTAGAATCCCTGCAAGCAAAACCAAACAATGAAATTCAACAGAAAGTATTAGCCCCATAGAGACTCACACTGATAATTGACTGAACGAAGATATTAGAAATCAAAATCTCTCTTTTGGGTAGATTTTGAAGGTTCTGTGTGTCTGAAGGCAGAGCCCATAATCTCAAGTGATTTTGAATGTTTCTAATCATTTTCCCTGTAATTTAGTTTGGGCTTGATCATAAAGCAATTATACTGATTAAACTATTTTTTAAGGCACTGTATTTTAGGGGTTGGGAAGGAAAGACAGAAATTATCTGGCTGGCATATCTGTGTCACCCAAACTCACATCCAAACTGTTCTCTTGGTATTACCCATGGAGGTAAGGCCTACCCAAGATAATACCTGTAGACAGGTGACTCAGAATTACTTGCTTTTTTCTTTATCTTTTGATGAGAGCAATTTCTTTTTCTACTGTTCACATTAATTCCAGGAAAATTCAGAGGAACATGTTGTCTCCACTAGCTTGCTTCCATGAGCATCGCCTATAGACTTGGAAGTGACCATATTTACATCACAGGCCTCTAGGTCCTGGGATGGCTTTTCATGCTTTGGGGACCCACGTTCTTCACAAGAAGAACTGGGTATGCAGCAAGCATCCTCATTTCTGTTACTCCCCGACTTTTTGTCAAAGCTCAAAAATGTAACTTCAGACTGGCTGCATTCAAAAGGAAAGTTCTGAGTCACTCTATCTTTTCTCAAGTCCTTATGCTGAGGCAGTGAATGAATGGTCCGGTTTTCATCATCTTCCACTGGAATGCTTGGTATGTTATCCAGGAAGAGGGGAGAAGGACACCGGAAGGAATTCAGTGATGCAGGAGGATCATCCGCAAAATATAAACTGGCTTGAGCACTTTCAAGCGTATTTACAACCTAATTAGCAAAGAAACAAACACCGAGTTAAGCTTCAATAACTTTTGTTTTCTTTTTTTACTCGTCTATTGAAGCATTTCCCCCCGTGTGAAATAAAGATTTTGAACTAGAATGGATCTTAAAGATTGGCTGTTGTTGTTATTACCTGCTCTCAAGTTGGCTCCTGACTTATGGCAGCCAAAGGCACAACAGAACAAAACATTGCTTGGTCCTACGCCATCCTCACGATCAGCTGGGTTGGCCCTTTGTGATCCATAGGATTTTCACTGGCTGGTTTTCAGAAATAGCGTGCCAGACCTTTCTTCCTACTGTGTTTTAGCCTGTATGCTCCACTAAAACCTATTCAGCATCATAGCAGCACACACGCCTTCACACACAAGTCATGGCAGTGCTTAAAATGCCCTGGCCAGGATATGGAACCCGGTCTCCCTCATGCAAAAGAAGAACTGCCACTGAACCGCCAATGTCCCCAAAAGATTAGTAACACTTCCTTATTTCAATGGTGACTGAATTAAGTGACCTGAAGCTAAGTATATATACGTACATATAACGGCAATGAATTAATATCAAGAGAACTCAATGTTAGCCATAGACTTGCCCACACTAGCTTTTTGACCTTGGGGGAGTGTCTTTACATTTTTTACTTCAACCATAGTATATGGAGGATTGGGATGGGAGGTGGGGAGGACCAGACCAGTCTATAGTTCTCAAATGTCAGTTTGTGGATTGTCGGGTCGGAATTACCTCACAGATGTTCTTAAGATGCAAATCACTTGGCCCTATCATAGAGATGATCGGTCCAAAAAATCTGGAGAATTTGTATTTTAAAAGTTTTTCCGTTGATTTTGGTATGCAACCCAATTTGAGAACACCTGATGTAATATAATATTCCTTCACACACACACACACACACACACATTTTTTCTAAAAGTACAGTTACAGAGCTTTACGATTTACAAAGTGGTTTTATAAACATTACCTCATTTAGTCTTCACAGGAACATTATTATTCTTTTTAAGTATACCAAAACTAAGGTTCAACGTCACTAGCCAGTAAGAAGCAGATCTGATGCTTGACCCCAGCTCTCCTGGTTTCCAACTCCATGTTCTTTCCCCCACTAAACATCTCATAAGCTTTCTCTGGGTCCACGATTGCAGCTCCCACAGCTCCCACTGGAGACGGCAGTCCTGGAAGACAGCCTTCCACGGCTCTATGATGGACTCAGGATAAAATTCAAACTTCTACAATGTCACTCATGCCCCTATCATCTAGAACCTTCCATCACTCTAGCTTCTTCGAGTCCTTCCCACTCCCATCCCACTTCCTCGATGCTTGCAGTCGTAGGACCATCAAACCTCCTCATGGCTGCCAGTATTCAACCTGCTCTTCAGGTCATTATTAAACCACCACCTTGTCTTCTAGTAGCCTGGACTTCCTGCTATCATATTGTTTGTCTCTTGAACTAAAATTCCACGTCTATTGTTCTGACTGGAGTCCTGGTGTGGCACTGTGGGTTAATGCAAAGTTGGTTTGAATCACAAGGTGGATGGTTCCAGTTCACCAGCCACTCCTAGGAAACCCTATACAGGGTCACTGTGGGTCAGAACTGACTCAATGGCACTTCACAACAACAATTGCTCTACGCTTCTGGACTAAGAGGAAAGGGATTGTATCTTGATCACTGAAGTATCCCCAGTAAGACATATGGAACTAAATAAATACTTTTTGAATAAACAGATATCTAAATAAACGGATGACTATATTTTGGGATACATAAATAAACATGAGGGTGGTGCTGTGGGTTAATG
>NW_006408551.1:16904186-16906430 GCF_000296735.1 Chrysochloris asiatica | reverse complement strand
AACAGTCGCTGGAGAAGGGTGTCATGCTGGGTAAGGTGGCGGGTCAGAGAAAAAGAGGAAGACCCCCAATGAGATGGATTGGCCAGGTGGCATCATTGAGGTTGGCCGAGGATTGGACATTGTTTCTTTCTGCTGTATATGGGGTCGCTAGGAGTCGGTTCCAACTTGATGGCACCTGACAACAACAACAACGTATCTGGGTTGAGTCTAGGTGATAGTTCATGTAAGTTAGTCTTAGGTTGTTGGCTGCTGTTGTTAGTTCTCTGTCCTAGGAACTCCCATTAGTAGTTTTTATAAGGTTGCTTGTCTGAAAATGACCTAATTTCAATGTTATATTTGATGGGGAGTTTTTCTGGGCATATGATTCTTGGTTGGCAATTTGTTTTTTTCAGAGTTTTAGATATGTCATTCTACTGTCTTCTTGTCTGTGGTTTCTGTTGGGAAATCATAGCTTAGTCTTATTATTATTCTTTTGTAGGTAACTTTACATTTTTCCTGAGCTGCTTATCTGGGTTCTTCTCCTTTGGTTTTGAAAAGTCTTTGGTTTTGGAAAGTTTGATTGCAATATGTCTTGGTGTTTTTCTGTTGTGGTCTTTCCTGTTTGGAGTTTGTTCAACTTCTTGAACAAACTTGTCTTTCATGATGTTAGGGAAATTTTCTTCTAGCAATACTTGGACAATATACTCTCAGGATTTTTATATCTTTTCCTATTCTAGAATTCCTATCAGATATAGGCTATTCCACTTGATTTCCACCTATGAGCTTCCAACTCACAGGACCCTTTGCACAGTAGAATGAAAGACAACCCGGTCCTGCATCATCCTCACCATCGTTGCTAAGCTTGGGCCCATTGCTGTTGCCACTGTGCCAGTCCATCTTGTTGGAGGTCATCCTCTTTTTCTCTGACCCTCCAATTTACCAAGCATGATATCCTTTTCCAGGGACTGGTCCTGCTGTTAATATGTCCAAAATATGAGAGAACAATTCACCATCCTGGCTTCTAAGGAACATTCTGGCTGTACTTCTTCCATCACAGATTTATTGGTTCTTCTGGCAGACCATGGTACTTTTAATATTCTTCTCCAACACCAGGACTTCTGGTGTGGTGCTACAGGATCAGCACTGGACTGCAAACCACAAGGTTGGCAGTTGAAACCCAACATCTACTCCTCAGAAACTCTATACAGGGTAGCTGAGTTGAAACTGACTTGACAGTACTTAACAACAAATCTAACACCTTAACTCAAATGCATCAATTCTTCTATGATCTTCCTTATTCACTGTCCAGCTTCTCCAGGCATATGAGGCCATTGCAGATACCATGGCTTGGGTCAGGTGCACCTTAGTCCTTAAACCAACATCTTTGCTCTTGAACAGTTTAAAGAGGTCTTGTGCAGCAAATTTGCCAAGTGTGATAAGTTGTTTTTCTTGACTGCTGATTCCGTGAGTGTTGTTGGTGGATCCAAGCAAAGTGAAGTCTTTGACAACATCAACCATTTCTCTATTTATCACGATGTTATTGATTTGGCCAGTCATGAAGATTTTTATTTTCTTTGCATTGAGGTGCAACACATACTGAAGGCAGTGGTCTTTGATCTTCACCAGCAAGTTTTTAAGTCCTCTTCACTTTAAGCAGCAATGTTGTATCATTTGCATATTACAGGTTGTTAATGAGCCTTCCTCCAATCCTGATGCTATGTTTTTCTTCATATGATCCCGCTTCTCTGATTATTTGCTCAGCATACGGATCGAAAAAGCATGGTAAAAGAATATACTAGTGCACGCCTTTCCTGATTTTAAACCAGTCAGTGTTCCCTTGCTCTGTTTAAATGGCTGCCTTTTGGTCTATGTATCAGTTCCTCAGGAACACAATTAAGTGTTCTGGGATACCAGTTTTTCACAATGTTATCCAAATCTTGTCATGATCCAGTTCAAAGTCTTTGCCTTGTCAGTAAAGCACAGGCAAACATCTTTCTGGTATTCTCTTTTTAGCTAATATCCATCTAATATTAGCACAATATCCCTCATTCCACATCCTCATTGGAATCAGACTTGAATCTCTGGCAATTCTCTGTCAATGTATTGTTGCAGCTATTTCTTAATTAGCTTTAGCAAAGTTTTACTTTCATGTGATATTAATGATTTTGTCCAGTGATTTCCACTTCTGTTGGGTCACCTCTTTTTGGAATGGGCACAATATGGATCTCTTCCAATCAGTTGGACAGGTAGCTGTCCTCCAAATTT
>NW_006408551.1:16880266-16903721 GCF_000296735.1 Chrysochloris asiatica | reverse complement strand
ATCCTGGCTTCTATGGAGCATCTGATTGTACTTCTTTTGGCTTATTCTTATTGTACTGGTTTATTCTTTTAGCAATCCACGGCACTTTTGCTATTCTCCTCCAACACCATAGCTCAAATGCATCAATTTTTCTATGGTCTTCTTTATTCACTGTCCAATTTTCGCAAGCATATGAAGTTATTGAAAATACTATGGCTTGAGTCAGGCACACTTTAATCCTCAAACTGAGATCTTTGCTCTTCAACACTTCAAAGAGGTCTTGTGCAAGTTGATTTCTTGACTGCTGCTTCTATGACTGTTGATGGAATGAAGTCTTAGACAACTTTAATCTTTTTTATATTTATATGGATGCTGTTTATTGGTCCAGTGGTGAGGATTTTTGTTTTCTTTACATTGAGATGCAACCCATACCAAAGACTGTGTGGTCTTTGATCTTCATTAGTAAGTGTTTTAAGTCCTCTTCATTTTCAGCAAGCAAGGCTGTATCATCTCCATATCACAGTTTGCTAATCAGGCTTCCTGTAGTCCTGATGCCATGTTTTTTCTTCATATAATTTAGCTTTTCAGATTCTGCCCATAGAATACTTCAATACTATATCTGGAGGTTGGAATTTTTTCTTTAGTTCTTTCCATTTCAAAAATGCTGAACATGATCTTTGCTTTTGGTTTTCTAACTCCAGGTGTTTGCACATTTCATTATAATACTTCTTGAGCTGCCCTTTGAAATTTTCTGTTTGTCTCTTGTACCTCCTCATTTCATCCAGTTTCTTTAGCATCTCTACAGTAGTGAGCAAGTTTCAGAATCTCTTCTGACATCCTTTTTTTTTTTTTAAATGACCTTTTGCTTTCTTCCTATATGATGTTCTTGTTGTCACCCCATGACTCTTCTGGTCTTCAGTCATTAGTGTGTAGTGCCTCAAGTCTATTCTTCAGGTGATCTCTAAATCCAGGTATGATATGTTCAAGGTTAAAGTTTGGCTTATGTGGATTTGTTTAATTTTCTTCAGCTTCAGCCTGAACTTGTAGATGAGCAATTGATTGTTGGTTTTACAGTCTGCCCCTGATCTTATTTTGGCTGGTGATACGAAAAATTTCCACCATATCTTCCCACAGATATAGTCAATTTTACTTCTATGTATTCATTCCATCTGTTGAGGTGCATGTTATAATTGTGTTTTACATTGTTTCAAAAATGTATTTTCAATGAAAAAGTCATTGGTCTTGCAAAATTCTATCATGCGCCCTCTAGCATTGTTTCTATTGCCAAGGTCTTATTTTCCAACTACTGATCCTTCCTCTTTGTTTCCAACCTTTGTATTCCAATCACCTGTAATTGTCAATACATCTTGAATGCATGTTCGATCAACTTCAGACTGGAGAAGTTGGTAGAATTCTCCAATTTCATCATTACTGGCTGTAGTGGTTGATATATAAATTTGATTAACAGTGGTATTAATTGGTCTTCCTTATACGCATATGGGTATTATCCTTTCACAGACAGCATTATACTTCAAGATAGATTTTGGAATGTTCATTTAGGTGATGAATGTGATGCGATTCATCTTCAATTTGTCATTCCCGGCATAGTAAGCATTCTGAATGTCAGATTCAAAAGGGCCAGTACCATCTCATTTGGGCTCATGTTCTTATATTTTATTTTTGACAACCTCCAATTACCCAGAACCATACTTCATATATTCCATGTTCTGATTACTAATGGATGTTTACAACTGCTTCTCCTTATTTTGAATTGTGTCCTATAAGCAAATGAAGGTCTCTAAAACTTTACTCCATTCACATCATCAAGGTCAACCCTACTTGAGGAGGCAGCTCTTTCCAAATGGTATTTTGAGTGACTTCCATCCGGAGGGACTCATTTTTCTGGCACTATCTCTGACAATGTTCTGCTGTTATTCATAACGTTTCTATATTTAATATTCTAGTGTTATCTGGCAGCGTTCCACTGCTATTCATAATGTTTTCCATGGTTAAATATTCAGAAGTGGTTTGCCTTGCTTTCTTCCTAGTCTGTCGTAATCTGGAAGTTCAGCTGAAACCTCTCCACCCAGGGTGACCCTGCTGGTATGTAAAATACTGGTGCCATAGCCACCACAGTATGATAGATGGACAGACAAGTGGTGGTTTCTCTTGATAGTGTCCCACATAAATCTTAGGCTTTCTTCACATTTTTTTTTTAATTATTGTTTCTCTAGCAGATGAATACTGAGAGATTTTTCTTCAATCTCAATAATTCAGCTTTCCATTGATTCAATTCTATTCCTTTGCCCTTTCAATGTGTTATCTATTTCTTAAGTCTTAATGTTAATCTTCTGGCTTTCTAATTGCTATTTTTATATGATTCCTAATTATTCAATTATTTGTCAATTTGTTTATAAAAAATTTCCATAGTTTTGTCTGTTTTCCTTTAGTTCCTCTGTTCTTTTGTCAATCTTTCTCACAGTTCATTGAAGTTGCCTAATTAGCATTCTTTCAAATTCCTTATCAAGTAGGTCAGGTACTATTTCTATAATTATGTTTCTATAATTATAATCTGATTCTGTATTTTGGTCACTTGTTTGAGGTACTCTATCTTGTTTCTTTCATAAACTGAAATTGCCTGTTTTCTCAGAGACGTCATGGCATCATGTTTGTAGCTAGTTGGTGATTGTATATTGGAGTATTCTCAGGCACTCACTACTTGTCTGGTCAATGTGCTAGAGACCAGAATGTGAGCACAATTTTCTGTTCACTGTTTGTGTGTCATAGTTTAGGGCAGGTTCACATGCCTCGAGAAGCAGGATGCTGCCAAGCACCTGATTGCAGACAGAGCAGAGACTGCATAGGAGGGAATGTATCTATCCACTGTGTTGGTGAGGGTGGGGACTGACCACATCCCTGCTACCAGGAGTGCACAGAACAAGGGAGAACTGCACACCATTTCCACCAACCTCCAGCAGAATCCTGTGCCTGCAGGTCACTGTATCAATGTTGTTATTGTTAAGTGCCGTCAAGTCAGTTCCGACCCATAGCGACCCTGAACAGGGTTTCTGAGGCTGTAAATCTTTATGGGAGCAGAAAGCCTCATCTTCCTCCTGCAGAACAGCTGGTAGTTTCGTACTGCTGACCGTGTGGTTCACAGCCCGATTCGTAACCACTACGCTACCAGAGCTCCTTTAATTAATAGCCATTTGCAAAAGATCACGATGGCCACGCTGCTCCACCCTAGCCCACAGTCTGCCTGTTTTTCTTCTTACATTGCTCCTTGATGCTCATGGTTTCAAGATAACCATCTGTATCTGTTTCACTGGGTCCCCCATGCTTTTGTTGCTGAGGTTCAGATCTCTTACTTACTCCGCCATCTTGCCAGGACCAAATGAGCCAGATCTCTTAATGAAGATTGAATAAAGTATCGTCTCCAGACTGCTCACCTTCATCTTTTTCACTAAATCTTTTATGGTGCCCTGATCCCACCCAAGTGCCCTGGTTATACTGTGAGTTCAGTGTTGGGTTGATAACTGAAAGTTTGGTGGTTCAAATCTACCAGAAGCTCTGAGGGAGAAAGCTCAGGCAGTATATGTCTGTAAATATTACAGACTTGGAAACCTTGCAGGGAAGTTCTACTCTGCCATACCAGGTTGCTGTGAGTCCAAATCAACTAGACAGCAATGGGTTTGGTTTTTTGGTTTACCAAGACTTTTTTGATGGGACTTTTTGACGTGGAAAAACTATTAGGTTGGAATTCTCTTTTGGGGCCTGGAGTTGCCTATTGATAAAGAATTCAAGTAGATATACAATTTTTTTCCAATTTTAAATTTCCATGATCCTGTGGGCCCAGTTTTGGATAAATCTGTGTATACTTACTTCATCTATCAGTGGCCTTAACTTGGCCCGTGTTGCAGAACACTGGCCAGCCAAAGAGAATAGCTTGGCAGAGAAATTCCGAGGGCAGGGATTTACTTTCTTATCTAAAAATGGAAGACATGAATCGAGGCCTCTCTTCTCCAATAGTTCCATAAGGAGATCCCTCTAGGAAGAGAAGGAGACAAGCTTATTATATAGAAAAATGACCAAGATACAGATGTAGATAGAGATGAAGAAATTCTTACCAGTTGAATATGTTTTGGATCATCTAACACCACTTTACTACCTGTCAGAACTTCCATTATTACCTACAAGGAATATATAGAAAGTTAGACTATATCTAAAGAATTCACAAATAGTAGTTGCAACTGCTGACCATAACAATTCATATGTTATTTTAATTAATCACTTTAGTTTTATTACTTTATTACACGGAATTTAGTGTCTAAGATATTGAGTAACAGGAAATCAGTAACCTGACGTTAAAGCCCTTTAAAATATTCTTCTTAGAATTTAGATATTCTTGGTGATAAACTCTCCCCCTTTGTTAACTGGTAGTTGGCACTTACAATTCCAAAGCTGTAGATGTCTGTTGCAATGGAAAGTTTTCCCTGTCTGATATACTCTTCTGGCATGTACCACAGATGTTTACTACTGCTGCTGGTCATGTTTATGGTAGAATGCTGATATTCTAGGTGGGGTCGGAAGTGTGCCATGGCAAAATCAGTTATTTTGGGTTGAAACTGATCATCCAAAAGAATGTTCGCACTAAAATTGTGATCAAGCACAAATAAGACAAGAGATCATAAAGATATTTCAGTGAAAAACAACATCACAAGCTCCCTTTCAAGCTGGTTAACACAAAACATTGATAAAATAAAAGAAAACACAATTTCTCATGAACTAGAGGGTATTTAGGAGCTCTGGTAACATAGTGGTTATGAATCGGGCTGGGAACCTTAAGGTCAGCAGTTCGAAACTACCAGCCGCTCCGTGGGAGAAAGTTGAGGCTTTCTGTTCCTGTAAAGATTTACAGCCTCAGAAACCCTGTACAGGGTCGCTATGGGTCGGAACCGACTCCACTGCACATAACAACAACAATAACAGAGTGTATTTACTCATTTTTCTTAGAGAATAAATTCACAAGTTGTAGAAAATAAAAACGTACCCTGGGAATAAGTCATTTAAAATTTGCAGAAGTGGAGCAGTGGTTAAGTACTAGGCTACTCATTGAAAGTTCAATGGTTCAAACCCACCAGCCACTCCACAGTAGAACAATGTACTTCCATAAAAATCACAGCCTAGGAAACCCGTGGGGCACTTCTATGCTATCCAGTAGGGTCACTATGAGTCTGAAACCAATCAGATGATGAGTTTGGCTTAAGTTTGGTTTCGTTTGAAATTTATAGGTAAGATATTTAGAGTTGATAGATAAAGTTGATGCTTGTCAGTAGGAGACAGAAACTAAAGTTGACCAAAACAGCTTTCCTTGAGTTGTTTTTACAAGGAATGAAAACATTAATGATTATTAATACGTTAATCAGTGAAATGTCTGAGTTGTCAAGCATTTCATTCCTCTTGGATCAACAATCAATGTTCACGGAAGCAGTAGTGAAGAAATCAAATCACCTCTTTAAAGTATTAAAAAGCAAAGTCACTTTGATGGCTAAGGTGCACCTGATTCGAGTCATGGTCTTTTCACTCACCACATATGTATGGGAAAGTTAGCTAAAAAAAAAAAAAAGAAAGACCTAAGAACTGATGTATTCAAACTGTGGCAGTGGTAAGGAATACTGACTATACCACGACCTGCCAGAAGAATAAACAAATCTGTCTCGAAGGAAGTCCAGTCCGAATGCTCCTTAAAGACAAGGATGGTGACATTTCCTCTTACTTTGGACATGTTGTCAGAAAGGACCAGTTGCTGGAGAAAGATAACATGCTTAGTAAAGTAGGTCCAAGAAAAAAAGGCAGAACCTCACCAAGAGGATTGACACAGTGGCTGCAACCCAGTGGACTCATGCATATAGCAATGATTGTGAGGATGACTCAGGACCAGACATTTCCTTCTGTTATATGAGGTGCTGTGAATTGGCGTCTATGTGATGGCACCTAACAAAAACACCAACCATGTACATAAAATTGTGCTATGGAATGTGAGGCTTCTCAGCAAGGAGCCACTGACCTGGAGTGATTTCAAGACTCTTAGGTAACCCCTGCCTTAATGGTAACTCTGAGCCCACTCTTCCATCACTACAGCTTTTCTGTCTCCCAGTTTTTTAAACTACTGATATTTGCATAATATAAAGAGTCCATTTAAGCTGTTGTCATGGAAAAACCTTAATAGTCATTTGACATCTTGGCTGAGAGGAAGCATCAAGCTGACTGTTACCCTCAGAAGGGCTACCTTTGGACAGATGGGAAAGGATAAACCAGTAGACACATTTCACCTGACTCATGTCCCAGTTCTCCCTTTCCTCACTGTGTGACTGCAGGTGGGTCATCCCATAAGCCTCTAGTTCTTCTTTCCTCACATGTGAAATTGAGGAAAACAATACAATTTATAGGACTGAAACGAACAGTTGTTGTTCGGTGCCATTGAGTCATTTCTGACCCATAGCGACCCTATGCACAACAGAACAAAACACCGGCTGGTCCTATGCCACATCCTCACGATTGCTGCTACACTTGAGACCATTGCTGCTGCCGTCTTGTTGGGGGAATCCCTCTTTTTCACTGATCCTCCACTTTATCAAGCATAATCTCCTTCTCCAGGCTCTGGTCCCTACTGGTAATATGTCTGAAGTATGAGAGGCCAAGTTTGGCCATCCTGGCTTCCAAGGAGCATTCTGGACAGTAGAACGTGTAGTCTAGAACTTAATGCTCAATTAAAGGTAGATAAATGACGACTGCGGGGCACAGGTGGTTCACCAATAGAATCTTGACTTTCATGTGGAGATTTGAGTGTGATTGTCAGCGAGAGTACTTCCTGTGCTCACACCACCCGTCTGTCAGTGGAGGCTTGTGGGTAGTTATGATGCTGAACAGGTGATGCTACTGCATTTGATATCTTGACTGCTGCTTCCATGGGCGTTTTCAATGGAACTTCTAGACTAAAATGGATTTGGAATAAAGGCATGGCGATTACTTCTGAAACTCATCCAATGAAAATCCTATGAATTACAACAGCCCAATCTACAAAGGATTATGGGGATGGTACAGGACTGGAAAGCATTTCATTCTTTTGTTTGTGGGGTTGGCACGAGTCAGGGGCTGACTCAAAGGCAAATAATAACATAAACAAAGATGACAATGACTGAATAATCATAAGAGAGGAGATGGATATTGATAGAGGAGTGGGGGGGCGGAGATAAATTTTCCTTCTTCCCAGTTTTCCTCGGTGCTATTCAAAGCTTTTGTCCCAAAGCAATACAGACTTTCTTCTCACTAAAAATAATTTCTAGGTCCACCCACTCACCTAAGATGGCAATAAGAGTAATTGTTGTACTACAAATTATGCACTGTTATTTGGAGTCCTGGTGTGGAGTAGGACAAGCACTGGGCTTCTAAACACAAGATCAGTGGTTCAAGCCCACCAGTCTCACCTTGGAAACCCTATAAGGGTCATTATGAGTAGGAAGTGACTCAACTACATTTAACAACACACTGTTATTAAAAAATGGTAGTTACTACTGGGTTAAGAACAAGAAATTCTCAATCCTGAAGTCAACACTGGATCTTAAATGGTTCCAGAAATCCTTGCTTTCACTGTATGAACAGGCAAATAGGCAGGTTCAAAGCTCTGAATTGGAGGGTTAGTATTCAGAATTGTTGTTGTAAGGTGCTGTCGAGTTGGTTTTGACTTACCGCGGTGCCATGGACTGGGCAGAACTGCACCATAAAGCTTTCTAGACTATAATCTTTACTGCGTGGGTTCAAAACACCCATCTTTCCTTTAGTAGCCAAGTGCTTAGTCACTGAACTACTGTGGCTCCTTATATTCAGAGTACTCCACTTTTTAAAGAAATTCAGGTCTGGGGGAGTCCTATATGCTGCCCAAAAGCTTGGGTCTGATATTCTGAAGTGATTAAGTCTAATTTACAAACAATCCAGATAAACCAAGAAAGAGAAAAGCTTTTACTACAAGAGTCGACTAACGGAACACCTACAGCAAAGGGGTGCCTATGTGTTTGAATGATGCTTTGTTACAAGCACTTTTGATAAGGTTGGGCACATACGACATGCAGAGGGAGCTACAATGCTAACACACACTAAAGGACAAGGTGGTCACGATGCCCAAGAACCATCTCAAAGGAGGGCATGATTAACTTTCTCGGTACCATTCATCAGAACAGGGAACAGACTTCAGGCAGGCCACTCAATTATTAATATTACAACTTAAAATAGTCAAAACATACATTAAAGAAATAAGGTCAAGTTGGAGATGGGGGAGCAGGTGTAAAATGCTTTCAGGCAGTGCTTGATTATATTTGCTTAGCTAAGCAAAATACATATGCTTTCAAAATAGCTGCAGTTAGGATCTACATATGAAGGCCTCTATAATTTCAGTCCAGACTTTGTCTAAGATTGAGATATCAACCAAAAAAATTCAATGACTCCCAAGAACCCTTTAAGAATAGAAAATAACACATTTTAACTTTATTTGGAACAGCTCCTAGTGGCTCAGTGGGTTAAGCATTGGGCTGCTAACCAAAAGGTTGGTGATTCAAACCCCCCAGCCCCTCTGTAGGAAAAAGATGAAGCCATTTGCTTCCATAAAGATTTACATCCTCAGAAATCTCTACACAAGAAAGCAGTTCTACTCTGTCTTACAGTCACTATAAGCTGGAAATGACTCCATGGCAGTGGGTTACACCTTCTTTTATTTTACTTGGATCTACAATTAACACCTATGGAAGCAGCAGTGAAGAAATCAAATGAAGTATTGTGTTGGACAAACCTGCTGCTCTTTAAAGCGTTAAAAAGCAAAAATGTCACTTTGAGGACTAAGATACACCTGACCCAAACCCTGGTATTTTCAGTGGCCTCTTATGCATTTGAAAACGACAATAAGTAAAGAAGACTGAAGAAGAATTGATGCATTTGAATTGTTGTGTTGGTGAAGAATACTGAAGGTAGCGTGGACTGCCAGAAGAACAAACAAATCTGTGTTGAAAGTAAGGATGATGAGACTCACGTACTTTGGACATGTTATCAGAAAGGACCAGTCCCTGCAGAAGGACTGGCAAAGTAGGGGGTCAACAAATAAAAAGGAAGGTCTTCAATAAAATAGATTGGCACAGTGGCAGCAGCAATGGGCTCAAGCATAACAATTGTGAGGAGGTGTTTTGTTCTCTTGTGCAGAGGGTCGCTATGAATTGGACCTGAGTTGATGGCACTTAACAACTTTTATTCCTCTAAGCATGGCAAGAGAATAGAATGATCCAAAAATCCTATCTTATCCTTGCTGGTACTGTGATCCTTGAATTTATGGGGAGAGAGTCCGAGAGGCCCCAAGACATCTATTAATAAGCACAATTCTCACTCTTCTTACCTTATCATTTCTCTCCAGATAGTGCAAACCTAGCAGCGACTGAAATCAGCTTGGATCTCACTCATCCCTCGCCATTCATTTCCTCATTTGGAAAAGTGTGGACTATCCTGACATTCCTTTCAAGGTGAGGACTCACTGGAGTCAGATCCTATCTTCCCTTCAGTGCTAGACAAGAACAGATGTTTAGTTCATAACTACTTCCTCCAAAGATGTATGATGCACTTACTCAGATCAAGACTGGGGTTACTGAGATGGGCTGATCCTTCAGTATGCCCGGGCATTTTAATGCAAGAAGTTTCCAGGTTTGCCAGGAGGAGAGGAAGACAGTGAGCTTTGCTCTCCTTGCTGCCAAGACTCAAGAGCCTGGCTGCTTTCTTTTGCATGCTCCCACTTCATTTCAGGATAGGATTATTGTTGTTGTCAGGTGCCATTGTGTCAATTCCGACTCATAGTGACCTTATGTACAACAGAAGAAAGCACTGCCTGACCTATGCCATCTTCACAATCATTTTTACACTTGAGTCCATTGCTGCTTCCACTATGCCAATCCATCCCATTGAGGGTCTTCCTCTTTTTTGGCCGGACCTCAACTTTACGTAACATGATTTCCTTCTCCAGGGACTTGTCCCTCCTGATAATATGTCTGAAGTAGGAGCATTCTGGTTGTACTTCTTCCAACATAAATTTGTTTGTTCTTCTAACAGTCTATTGTTGTTGTTAAGGGCTGTTGACTCGGTTCCAACTCATAGCCACCCTGTATAAGGTTTCTAAGGGACAGGTGGTGAGTTTGAACCACCAATCTCATGGTTCAAACTGAGCTTGAGGTCCAGGTCCACTGATTTATCTCACAGTGCTACACCAGGATGTCTAATATTCTTCTCAAACACCATATATCTCATCAAATGCATCAATTCTTCTACAGTCTTCCTTATTCACTGTCCAACTTTCACTTGCATATGCAACTATTGAAAATACCACGGCTTGGGTCAGGCGCACCTTAGTCCTCAAACTGATATCTTTTCAACACTTTAAAGAGGTCTGTGAAACAGATTTGCCTAACGCAATATGTTGTTTGATTTCTTGACTGCTGCTTCTATGAATGTTGATTGTGGAACCAAGCAAAACTAAGTCTGTGACAACTTCAATGTTTTCTTTATTGATCATAATGTTATTTATTGGTTCAGTGCTGAGGATTTTTATCTTCTTTATGCAACCCATACTGAAGACTATGATTTTTTATCTTCATTAGTAAGTTTTAAATTCTCTTCACTTTCAGTAAGTAAAGTTGTATCATCTGCATATCACAGGTTGTTAATGAGTCTTCCTCCAATATTAACCATGTTCTTTTTTATAAACCAGCTTCTTGGATTATTTGCTCAGCATAGAGAACGAGTAAGTATGGTGAAAGAATACAGCCCTGGGCACACCTTTACTAATTTTAAACCATTCCGTTTCCTTTGTTCTGTTCTAATGACTGCCCCTTGGTCTATGTAGGTTCCTCATGAACACAATTAAGTATTCTAGAATACTCATGTTCCTCAGTGTTGTCCATGGCTTGTATGATTCACACAGTTGCTCTAAATGCCATATTTTCTAATCCTGAGCACCTAGTTCCCTTCTTCCTCTGTTCTAGCTCAAAGGCAAGAAGGTAAAGAATCATAACTTAAAATGCCAGAAGAGTCACGAAAATTCAAAAGGACGACTTTGTGCAATACTTAGAATCATGAAAGTCTTCTCAAAGTACCAAAATGAAGAAATAAAAACAACAAAGCCTATCATCGATTCCATGTATTTGACCCTCCCCAGGACTGGTGGGAAGCTTTTAGCAGTTGTTAATTCATGATTCAGTAAGTTAGGTCATGGTGAACTTGGTAACTGAAAACAATGTGTTAAATGATAAAATCCACAGTGGACTTTGGGTCAATGAGAGGCCATCAGTAAGAATCTGAAATTGTTCTAGGGTACTGCATTTACACTTTGAATAATGTTATCTGGTCAAAAGACAAGTTGTTTATGAGCTGACTTCAGTGTATAACATAAATTTCAAGTCCTGTGATTTATACTGTTCTAAATAAAGTTTAATGGTAGCTGAGGAAGGATGTTCTGTTTTAGAAAAGTGAAAATTGCAAAAGGCCTTTCAACAATCAATTCTATCCCAATTCTTTCTCCTGTTTCATCTTTAATAGAATGTTCAAACATAAAGTGTCTTCAGCTAGTAAGCAGGTCAGCTACGACGTTTATCCTATAAGGAGAATGCAGACTGACAAAATAAAGACATCATAAAATAACTAAAACCATAAGTATGTAATACAAAAGGACACTGCTGCTATTGTGGTCACTAGAGACAGAAAAAAACCAACACACCCCAAGTTTTGACACCTTCAATGGAGTGTTTTTATAGGCCATC
The DNA here is from genome assembly GCF_000296735.1 of Chrysochloris asiatica. Classification (NCBI taxonomy): domain Eukaryota; kingdom Metazoa; phylum Chordata; class Mammalia; order Afrosoricida; family Chrysochloridae; genus Chrysochloris; species Chrysochloris asiatica. The sequence goes on along the minus strand of NW_006408551.1, from coordinate 16,891,899 downwards.
TCTTCACCCTTTTTCTCAAAAAGCTATCAGAAAGGCCATCACCTCTCTAGAGAATTCTTTTAGCAGAAGGAGCAGTGATTTCTCCACTGACGAGGTGGGGAGACCCTAAACACATAGAAGACCAGGAATGTTACTTAACTTATGTTTTGGTAGGATTCTCTAAAGCAATTTTAGGTGGTGTTGCACATGCCTACTATACTTTGGAAGAAATGAAACCAGATGCTCCTCAGAAGCTATGTATTTTGGACATGTCAGCAAGAGTAACCAGTCCGTCGGCCAGGGTGCAGGCTTGTAGTGTCTACCCTTTGGTTGGTTGATGATGCATGGAAGGGACTGTAACCATGGCAATGAAATGATATACGATAGAATGAATGTAAAACTAATGTTCTCCCATGTTAACCATCACATAATTCACAATAAAACATTAAAAAAACAAAAAAAGAGGAACCAGTCTGTGTAGAAGGACATTGTGCTTGGTAAAGTGGAGGGTCTGAGAAAAAGAAGATCATCAATGAGATGAATTGGCAGAAACTGCAGCAATGGGTTCAAAGGTGGCAATGGTTGTGCCGTCCTCACACTGCAGGGCTGGGCAGTGTTTCATTCTCTTGAACACAGGCTCACTATGAGTTGGAACCAATTAATCAACACCTAGCAACAACACTAACCTAAAGGCTGGCGGTTCAAACTCACCCAGTGGTACTCAAGTATAAAAGGCCTGACAATGTGCTTCCCTGAAGATTATGGTCAAGAAACCCCAATGGAGCTGTTCTGCTCTGTAACATATGGGGAGGCTGTGAGTCAGCATCAACTTGACGGCAATGGATTTGGGGTTTTGCACATCCTTCCCTCAAAGAAATGCCACTTTATAATCAAACTTGCCTTCTTTGGTCACCAGTCTGTGTCCTGATTGAGTAGAATCCCTCAGGCCTTAAAATACCAAGTAAAATGATAAACCTGGATTATAACACAGGATTTGAATTTAAGGACAAATGCCCTGAAAGCACATGATTGCTAATATGTACATATGCATATGAGTATATGTATATGAGGAAGGAGTTCTGGTAGCTTAGTGGTTATGAGTCGGGCTGCTAACCTCAAGGTCGACAGTTCGAAACTATCAGCTGTTCTGGAGGAAAAAGATGAGTCTTTCTGCTCCCGTTAAGATTTACAGCCTCGGAAACCCTGCACAGGGTCACTATGAGTTGGAACCAACTCCACAGCACATAACCACCACCACCATGTATATGAGGGTGAATCAAAAATTATCTGCTCTCAGGCTGATGAATTAATTTTAATTAATTCTTAGAAAAGACAAATTCATCATTTTTTGACATAACCTCCTTGCTTTTCAATATACTTTGTCCATCTGTTAACAAGCTTTCATAGTCCCTTATTAAAAATGTTTTAGGCTGAACCGTGAGCCACGAATGCACTGCTGTCTTCACTTCTTCATCAGAGGTGAATCTTCATCCTTGAAAGACTGCTTTCAGGGGATCAAACAGGTGAAAGTCTGATGGAGCAAGATCAGGACTATAGGGAGGATGCGTTAACACCATAAAACAAAGTGTTTGCAGTGTCAACAGTGGGCAGAGGTGTGTGGACGTGCATTGCCATGCAAGATCACAACACCCTTGGATAGCAGTCATCTGCATTTAATCCAAAGTTTAAACTTCAGCTCTTCAGTAAGCATCTCACTGTAAGGAGCACTGTTGATTGATGAACTTTTTCCTGATAGTGTTCCAATACTGGCCTTTGAGAATCCCAGAAAATTGTAAGCATCAATTTTCCAGCTGATGCTGACTTTTGAATTTTTTCTTGGTCAGTGATTGAGGATGTTTCCATTCCATACTCTGCCGTTTACTCTCAAGCTTGTACTGATGGATTCATGTCTTATCACTAGTAACAATTTTTTTTTAGAAACTTTTACCTTCCCTAGAATATTGGTCCAAATTTTACTTGCAGATGTCCAAATGCTCCTATTTATGATCGCCCATGAGCTGTTTTGGTACCCATCTCACACAAACTTTTCGAAACCCACATCTATTGTGGATTATTTCATAGGCAGAGTCATGGCTGATTTGCAAATTATTTGCATAATCCACTATTGCTCATGTATTCAACAGAATCATTTCACATGCATGTTTAAAGTTATCATCAGATGTAGATGTGGATGGGTGGATAATTTTTGACTCACCCTTGTGTATGTGTGTATGTGTGTGTGTGTAGCAGTGATAACACTGTAGCATAAATACTGGACTGCTCCTCACAAGGTCGGCAGTTCAAACCCACTAGCTGGTCCTCTTTCTACTCTTGTAAAGATTTCGAACCTGGAAAACCAGTAGAACCAGCAGTACCTAACAACATGTATGTGTGTATATGTATATATTGTTGTTGTTGTTGTGTGCCGTGGAGTTGGTTCCGACTTATGGCGACCCTCCCTATACAGGGTTTCCGAGGCTGTAAATCTTTACAGGAGCAGAAAGCCTCATCTTTCTCCTGTGGAACAGCTGGTAGTTTTGAACTGCTAACCTTGCGGTTTGCAGCTCGATTCGTAACCACTACGCTACCAGAGCTCCTTGTATATGTATGTATGTATATATATATAGTTATATATATAGTTATATATATAGTTATATATATAGTTATAGTTAGTTATAGTTATAGTTATAGTTATATATACTATAGGACTATTGTTGTTATATATACTATAGGATTTTTGTGTCCTTGGGACAAGTACTTAACCTGGTCTGCTGTCTTGGTGTCAGAATCAAGTAGGACCTTGCCTGCTATCTGTGAGGGGGCCCATCTGTGTGTGGTCCTGGTATGGCGCTGCTGGTTAATGTGCTGAATCGCAAGGTTGGCAGTTCAAGCTCACCAGAAGAAGCTCCTCCGAAACCCTATTTAGGGCCTCTATGAGTCATAACTGATTCGATGACACTGAACAACAACAACCCCCTCTCTCTAGTCACTCAGTCTTTATAATCCCTCAGAAAAGAAATGATCTATAACCTTACTTACTATAACCTTACATCTCTGATTAATTTCCATTTTTCAGAAATCCGTTTTTCAGCATCTGGCTTCTGTCTTCCTTTCTTTCCCAGATCACCTCCCTTGTATGAAACACTGTTTCACTTGGCAGGAGACAAATGGCAATGCTGATTAGAGAACATCATCTCTTAGAAAACATTAGACCTGCTCTTCTTGCTTTGGAAACATGAATAGGAATGAATGCCAGGGATGAAAAAACCTAAGGATGAGATACCTCAAACAACACTGTGAGATAAAATGCAGTTCAATGTAAAATTGTTCATAAATGTGAAAACAATTAAGCTCAGTAAAGGATAGGACGTAAATAACAAGAAGGTTTACAGCTTTCAGATGCTTTTATGTGATCCTGTAATTCAAAAACATGTTTGTTTCCCCAATAAAAATGTGAGGGGCTTTTGCCAAGCACACAGACTGCAACTCTTCAATTGCCCTTTCTTTAAATCTCTTTCTTCCTCAAATTCCACCATCTGGTAACAAGTTTTGTTTTTAAAACAGTCTCTTAAAAAAGTTCAAATTACAAAGACATTTTTGGGCTAAATAAACCACCAGACATCTCAAAAATACCTTTGAAATGTGGCTTTGCTTCCTTCTGTGGGTGTTCTGAGCCTGGAGCTTGATAATTTTTTCCTTCGAAAGCTATTTACTCTCACTGCTTGAATATGGGTAAGATTCCAAATGTTTATCTTCAGGCCTAATCTTCCCCCTCAAAATTGCTGCCTGCTGCCATTGGTTCACTAGAAATTCAAAGTCAACATCTTCAAATTAGCACACACTAATTACCTTCTCTTCTCCTTCCTAATTTCTCTACCTCTACAGATGAAGCCAACTTGCTGCCAGTAATCCCAGGTGGAAATGCTTCCCATGAGTAATGCTGTCTAGCTGCTGTTGAGTCACCTCTGACTCACGATGACCCCATTGTGTCAGAGGAAAAGCACTCCACAGGGTTTTCAATGGTTGGGTTTTCAGAAGTAAATCATCAGGCCTTTCTCCAAGGTACCCTTGGGTAAACTTGTTTTGTTGTTAAGTGTCATTGTGTCGGTTCCCACTCACGGCAACCCTATATAGAGTTTCCAAGGTTGTATAACTTTGTAGAAGCAGAAAGCCTCATCTTTCTCCCTTAGGCGGCTGGTGGGCTTGAACTGCCGACCTTATGAGTCACAGGTCAGTGTTTATTTTCTGGCGCTATTGTGCTCCCCTGGATAGTCTCTGATTTTCTGTTAGTGAGTATGTCAACCATTCCCACCATCCAGGAACTTCTCCAGTAATGCTACTAAAAAAAAAAAAAAAAGAAAAAGAAAGAAAGAAAGAAACCAGTTGCTGACAAGGCAATTTCAACTCTTGTCAACGCCCTGTGTTTCAGAGTAGAACTGCCCTAGGTCACAAAGTCTTTCTTTCAAGGTGTCTTTCAGTGAATTTCAATGCTAACAGTTAGCAGTGGAGCACTTCACCATTGGCACCCCAGGGATTCCTCCAGAGATGCTGCTATTAAGTACTGTCGAGGCGGTTCCGACTCATGGTTGCTGGTGGGTTTCAACCTCAGACTTTGCACTAGCAGTCCAGTTCTTATCCTACAGCACCACACCAGCAAATGCTCGGTACTTTTAATTACCTAACGTGGAGTCCTGGTGTGGCACTGTGGGCTAATGTGTCAGAATGCAAAGTCATTTGAACTGCAAGGATGGTGGTTCAAGCTTACCAGGTACTCCTTGGAAACCCTACACAGGGTCACTATGGGTTAGAATTGACTCGATGGCACTTCACAACAACAAGAATATGACTGTTAAAGTCATACAAACATTGGCTTTCACCTCTCTTACTTCATCTACAGCCAAGTGTCAGAGGCAAGTAACTAACCTCTGTAAATCTCAGCTTTCTCTTCTGTCAAACTAAGACAATCACAATACCGGAACTCAGTGTTGCTAGGAAGATTGATAACAAGTTATTCAGTGAGCTTCTATGTCAAGCTAAAGTCTTCTGACTTGCTTTGAGCTCCCTAATCCTGTAGGTTACAAACTACTCTTAATGTAATAGTATTTACCAAGGCTTGAATTTTTTTTTCATTTCTTTCAGCATGAGAAATGTGTTTGTCCCTTTTGCTTTTCTAACTATAGGTGCACCTTTTAACACTTAGTTTGTCTTCTTGAGCTACCCTTTTGAAAGCTTTTGTTCACCTCTTTAACTTCATTATTTCTTCCATTCACATTAACTACTCTTTATCTAAGAACAAGTTTCAGAGTCTCTTCAGACATCAGAAGGAAGTGCCTCTAAAAACTGAACATTCCTGCTCAGAAACTGATCAGGGTAAGGCTTGGTCAGTATATAACAGCGTGAATATAGCACCCAGTAAAAAGACAGGCAGATGCAAGGTCACAGAATTTGAAAGGAAGATGTTCCACTTGGTACCACCTTGGTTGGCCTTGGCCAACTCTGGATTAAGTTTTTTTACTTGTACATTAAGTACAGATTTCTTTTCCCTCCTCAGAGACAAAGTGGATTCTATTTCATTTTGCTTAAATTTAAAAGTATTCTTCATACTTTGGGCACCTTGCAAGCTCCATTTCTTAAACTATTTTTAAAACCATAGAGGTGTAAGATTATCAGGCATCTTTATGGATGGAATTAACTACAGAGAATGAGTCAAATGATAATGTTAGGATTTCACTTATCTTGAGATCCCTTCTTGGAACTTCTTCCAGTTATTTGGTTTAAGAGAAAAAGGCTTGAATGCTAAATTAGTATTTTTTTTTATAATACATTGCATTTTTAAGAGTGGAAGATCCTTCTTAAATAAAAACCTGAAAGCATAAAAAAGTAGAAGTAAAAAATAAGCTATAAGAATATATTAAGCCATAGCCTCTCCGTCCAAATAAAGCCTTATTAATATTTTGGTATACTTTCCTTTTAATCTTTTTTTTTTTTTTAACTTCTTTGATACTTTGTTTCACTTTAGTTGTTGCTGACAATGTATACAGCCGAACCTACACCAATTGAACCGTTTCTGCATCCTCCTCTTCTCCCCCCACTACCATAAACTCACTGCCCCCTAAGGTTCCTACCTAATCTTTTGAATTGTTGCATCAATTTGATCCCTATAGATAGATCTTAAAAGATCACAGCGTTCAAGACAGAGTAATCTTTTTTTTCAATGCAAGAAATTTTAGTTCTACAGTTATAATTACACACTGTTTTCTACTTCAATTCACTTTTTCTCACTTCATTTTGCTTTATACACATTGTTCCATGTTATTTCATATCATTAGAAGTATTGTTTAATAATGTCAAATGACTTCCAGCTGTGGCACAAATGCAGAAAATAAAATTTAAAAGGTATTAATATCTTTTACTTTTCACCCCAGTTAAAGCAGAGCCCTGACTTATTCAAAGAAAAGGCCAGTGTTAGACACAGATTTTGAGACGCCCTTTTGTGAAACATTACCGTAGCTGTGCAATGACATGGTACTCCTCCTAGAAGCCACTTTTTCTTACAAAGATTTAGCAAATCAATATGACAGAAAGCAGAAGAGGAAGAGATTTCAGACCTTCCTAAAACACTGGGCTGTAAGTACAGGGACCAACAATCAAAGAGGTCCAGGTTTAGTGCAAAGTGAAGAATTCATTTAAAAGAGATTTAAGAGGGTAATGTATGTCAGCCGATTCACATTGAGCCAGACTGCTGGGTCCTGACTGTCATTTCCATCTGACAGATGTTCAGTGGCCTGAATAAAATGAGGTGTTCTCACTCCATTTTCCAGAGACCAGGTGTACGCATTGCCAAATGAAAGGAGGAGACTCCACTATTATAACTGGCACTAATTAACATCTCTGCTGGCAGGCTCAGCAGACAGGTGGAGAGTTCAATGCCTATGGAAGGGACTGGTTTGCTCTGGAACAAGCAGGGATTCACTGATGAAATCTTGTAAAATCACATTTCTCAAACAGATGTCCACAGTCCCTGAACGCCAGCCTCAGACATTTGCCTAGGTGGACTGTTTGCATTGGGGAAATAGGAAAGGAATCTATGGTATAACCTTCCAACCCCCACCTCACCTGCCTAAACAGAAGCCCTGGGCCCTGAAAATGGAGTCTGGGAGGGCAGTCTCTTTCCCTCTCCCTCTGTCTCGCCTTGCTGGAAACATCCCTTCCTGCTACAGTACACATTCTCTCTGCTTTACTCATGTGGGGATTTTAGGGAACCTGACCAACCCCATTCCTATATCTGCTCCGATCAGGGAAGGAATGGGGTCTCTCACAGTGGCACAAGAAGTATGCATGAAGAACACCAGCCCTGTCCCCACAGTGGGGATGGAACCTGCTGACTGCATGAAGCTGACTTTGCTCTGTTCCTTCTCTTTGTGAATGAAACATTGTTTCACTACCAGTGTGCTTACGTTGGTGACCTCCAACATAGACTCTGCGCTTTGAGTCCTTGAACTCAGAGCACCCAGAAAGATATATATATATATATAGCTCCTGGTGTGCAGCTGTGGGATCAGCACTGGACTGTGAACCACAGGTCAGCAGTTCAAGCCCACCAGTGCTTCTCAGAAATGCTGTACAGGGTTGCTCTGAGTCGGAGTTGATGTGACAAGCACTTAACAATAGCACAACATATACATATATCATTGAGTCAGTTCTGACTCATAGCAACCCTGCATAGGGTTTTCGAGGAGCGGTGGGTAGGTTTCAACCACAGACCTTGTGGTTAGCAATCCAGGACTTATCCTACAGCAGTACACCAGGACACATAGACACACACACTCACTCTCTCTCTCTTGAGATTTATTTCAAGGAAATGACCCATGCACTTGTGGAGGCTGGCAAATCCATGGGTCAGACCTCAGGCTAGAGGCAGCTCCTAACTCATGTTGTTGCAGGGACTCACAAACCCCAAACTGGAAGTTAAGAGCCACAGACTCACTGGACTACAGGAACTGGTGAATCCCAAAATCATTGGGTCAGGTGACAGGCAGCTGGCTCACATCCCATGAATCGGAGTTTAGAATATGATCAGTTAGATACCAGATTGAGAGAGAGTGAGTTCTGCCAGACATTCATATATATTGGATACAGGCCATACATTTAAGGAAACCCTTCTTTCGAACAAGAGGCTACCAAGATCACAAAGTGGAGGATGATTATACATAGCATCTGCCAAAGCACTGGAACACAAGGTCAGTTTGATCCACAAGGTGGAGACTCAAACCCACCAGCAGCTCCTCGGAAACCCTATACAGGGTTGTTATGAGCAGGAACCCACTTGATGGCACAACAATAACAAGATACTAACCAGGACTCCTGGTGTGACGCTGTAGGATCAGCATTGGACTATGAACCACAAGGTCAGCAGTTCAAACCCACCTGCTGCTCCTCAGAAACAGAAACACTATGAGTTGGAACCAACTCAACAGCACTCAACAACAATGACAACAAAGATATGAACCAAGAGTGAATAGGGTGTACCCTTTGGTTATTTGAGGATGCATGGATGGGATTGTAATCATTGCAATGAAACGAAATACAATAGGATGAATGTAAAGCTGATGTTCTCCCATATAAACTATCACTCAATTCACAATAAAAACTTTAAAAAAAAGAGTGACTAGGGTGAAATCAGGGCCCACAGTCTGTGTCTTAAGTAACATAAGAAGAGATATGCTAGAGTGTCACATCTGAATGGCATCATCCAATGGTGGCCACGAAGAACAATTGTCATGTGGGCAGAGCCTGTATTGTGCCTTTCTCCACATGACACTCCAGCTGGGGACCTTCCCTATCCTTCCCCATCTTTCCCTCACTCTTTGAGTAACAGAACCCCATTCTCCCCCTGTCCTCCCCCATAAATTCTACTGTTAGGAAAGGGCTTCCTTCACACAGAAGGAAAATTACTAAATAAATGCAGTACTGTTTGGGATTTCAAATAATTCAATGCTTTTATTTTAGCGTTTAAACCACACGAAGAATATTGCCTAAGTTTCCTAGTGCGGCTGTAAAATTAACAGAAATACTGCAAGTGGAGTGGGTGGTATTAAAGAACAGAAATGTGTTTCTCGCCGTTTCGGAAACTTGTTGTTGTTGTTAAGTGCCATTGAGTTGGTTCTGATTCATAGTGAGTCTGTATAGGGTTTCCAAGACAGTAAATTTTTGCAGGAGCAGAAAGCCCCAACTTTCTCCTGTAGAGAATCTGGTATACTTGAACCACCAACTCGGTGGTTTGTGGTCCAGTGTTTATCGTACAGAGCCATTGTACTTCCTGTAGAAAGCTGGTGCTGCTAAGTGTTGTCGAGTCAGTTCTGACTCATAACGACCCTATATAGGGTTCTCAGGGAGCAGCTGGTGGGTTAACAGTTCAGTGCTTATCCTATAATACCACACCAGGACACCATCTTTAAGAGGCTAGAAGTCCAAATTCAGGGCAATAACTGCAAAGAAAGGCTCTCTCTCTGAAGTACTTTCCTCAGCTTCTATAGCCCCAGTGTTCCTCCTTCCCCAGTATGAGGGACATATGAGGGAAACAATGCAATCCCTCACAAATATGCACACCAAAATTCTAGATATTATGCAAGCTGCATGTAAAGGAGTTGTGTCAGCTTAGGGCTAGCTATCAGCCTTTGGGACCTCATGAGCTACACCACCAAGCCCTGAGATCTTCACTGTCCCATGATGCCCAGGTCCCATGAGGGTACATCAGTTCTGTGTTGATACTGTGGAGCCACGAGCAGTTGATGAATTGCCACATTGCAACAGGAACAGATAGCTATGAGTAGTCCCTTCTGTCTCTCAGGATTAAGTGGAAATACGGAGTCTTTCTACGGCATTAATTTCACCAGAAAAACAAACAATCAGCTCTCTTCTGCTCAAATCAAAAGCACATGAAAAGCCTTTTTCAAGATATGAGATACATGAAAATACACTTAATACAAGATATACATGAAAAGCCCTTTTCAGAAAAGACAGCAGCCTTTAAAATTCACTCTTCCCTGCTATTCATCAAAGACGCATTTACCTACTTTTGAACAGAGTCAAGAAAGAGCGGCACATAGAACAAATTTACTAGGTGGGGCTTTGCTACAGGATATCTACTCTCTATCTGAAGGATTCTTTATGTCTATTGGAGAAGAAAAAGACACACTTCGCTTCTAATAGTCTCATGTCTCAAAAATAAACACGAGTATAGCTCAGCTTGTAACAGATTAATATGTACAGTTTCGTGGTAGCAGGCTCAGTAGGTTCTGCAAGACATTGGAGAGGCAAGGGACTAAGAATTCTAATTGCTGTTGAAAAAAACCAAAAAACCCATTGCTGTTGAGTTGATCCCAACTCATGGTGACCCCATGTGTTTTAACAACAAACTATGTTCCACACGGTTTTCAAAAGTACCAACTGATTTTTCAAAAGTACATTGCCAGGTCTTACTACTGGGGTGCCTCTAAATATCCTAGAACTTCCAGCCTTTTGGTTATCAGCTGAGAATTTAACCACTTGTGCCACCCAACTTTGTCTTAGTTGTTCACTGCTATCATGTTGTTTGTTGCTGTTAAGTACTGTCCAGTTGGTTCCAACTCATAGTGATCCTGGATAGCGTTTCCAAAAAAGCAGCTGGTAGACTTGATCCACCAAACTGAGGTTAGTAGTTTAGATGCTTCTCCTACAGCATCACACCAGGAATTCCCATATGTCATTTAAGCCTCAGTTTAAAAAAATGAGATTAATATGTGTTTGCTATCAGGCATAATTAATAAAATACACATCATAGTTTATTAGACATTGTTATTAATAATTTGCAAAGATAACCTAAATGCTCCCTTTGGCAAACACATTTTCATGAACAAAACTGTAAGATGTTAAATACTTAGAAGAGAGTTCTAAATGCGCATACATACATATCAGGAAAACTACAGAGGATGGTGTAAAGTCGAACTTACCTGTGACAATGAAGGGGGCTCTGGGGTAATTTACCTTGAGATACTGCCACAGATGACTGAGCACGGTTCAGTGCTGTGCAGGTATTGAATGGCTTTGGATGTTCCAATTAATATACCGATTCGAACGTGCCAAGAGAGAGGGGCTGTTTGACCCTAAAAAGACAGTTGCAATTGATCTGATTGCATTTTCTAAGTAAAAATGATGGTATATATTCATTATACAGTAGGATACCAGAATAGACTCAGATAATGGCATGCAGGTGAGGTTGGGTGAATCAACCTTTCTATTTTTAATTCAAGATAAAAGCAAGCCTATTGCCACCAAGTCAATCCTGACTCGTAGCAGCCTATAGGACAGAGCAGAACTGTTCCTAGGGCTTCGGAGACTGTAAATCTTTACAGGAGCAGACGGCCTCGTCTTTCTCCCATGGACTAACTGGTGGGTTTGAACCTACCTTGTGGTTATCAGTACTATGCTTAACTCATAGCACCACCAAGACTATTTCATTCAAAGTAAGTTTTCCTCTATTTTCAGTAATGATTCCAGATCTTTTTAGAAAGAGTTTAATATTGTTGCTGTTGCTAAGTGCCACTGAGTTGATTCTAACTCATAACGACCCTGTACAGAGTTTCTGAGGAGAAGCTGGTGGGTTTGAACTGCTG
>NW_006408551.1:16863796-16878861 GCF_000296735.1 Chrysochloris asiatica | reverse complement strand
AAAGGTATAGAATCAAAAATAAGTAAAGATTAACACATTTTTGGTAACCATCTGGCACAGCACACAACAACTCAGACATTTATGTTTCTTTTAAGAGTAAAAAATTAATTCATAGAGAAGTGCTCTATCTACTTCCTTGGGAACCCCATCCTAGGCTCTCCCTTTCTGTGAACACACCTTGGCTTCCCAGTTTGCCCAGGTAGCAGCTCCCTGGGTGACAGAGGGTCAGAGGACCAGGCAAAGTAATAGATACAACTTACTACACATTGTAATCTGTCAAAAAGTGATCCATTTTCCATATATGGATAAACCAGACAGAATTTCTCAGTCTCTGTAAAATATGCAGCCAACTCCAGTATGTTTGGATGATGAAACCTTGAAACAAAAGATTTTTAAATCCATAAAATTATTTATTCAAATAGGAAATACACACTACTCTGGTTTGGTGGATAGGATGACATGAGCTAATGACTCTAAAGCAGGATACAATTGTGGCCAAGAGAGAATGTCATCACATATATATTTTCCAAATTGGTCTAAAGTGTTCTAAAAACATTTAAGCACTTTTTAATGGCTTGTGGTCATGGAAATACAAACAAATATCCAAAGGTAAAACAGAATATTTAAGAAACGAAAAATTTTAAAGATTTGTGTTGTTTAGAATTTAAGAGTAACTGGCCAACATTATTCAATATTAACCTATGTATGGAGTCCTGGTGTGGTGCTGTGGGTTAAGGCGCTAGACTGTAAAGTCAATTTGAGCAACAAGGTCGGCAGTTCAAACTCACCAACCGCTCCTCGGAAACCCTATACAGGGTTGCCATGGGTTGGAACAGACTCGATGGCACTTAACAACAACAACAACCTATGTATATCATTATTAAGCACAATGTTGTTGTTGCTAAGAAGTGAATTATTTCAGTTGCATTATTTCTAATATACTGATTTATTTTATAAATAAGTCTTATTAAGCAAAACAAGGCTTATTTACTAAATAAATCAATACACTGAAAATAGTGCAACTGAAATAATTCACTTCATTGCTTTAGGTAAATATATATAAGTAATTCAATCAAAGTTGAAGGAAACGGAGACTGTTTTCATTCAATATTGACTGAGTGGTATTATGCCAGGTTCAACACTCATGGAAGCAGCTGTCGAAAAATCAAACGACCTATTGCATTAGGGAAATCTGAGGCACAGGACCTCTTCATAGTGTTCAAGAGCAAAGGTGTCAGTTTGAGGACTGAGGTGTGCGTGATCCAAGCCATAGCATTTTCAATAGCCTCATATGCATGTGAAGTTGGACAATGAACAAGGAAAACTGTAGAAGAATTGATGCATTTGAGTTATGGTTTTGGAGAAGAATATTAAAAGTACTAGGAGAACAAATGAATCTGTGTTGGAAGAAGTACAACCAGAATGTTTCTTAGAAGCCAGGATGGTGAGACTTCATCTCTCATACTCTGGACAGGTTATAAGGAGTGACCAGTAGCTGGAGAAGGACATCATGCTTGGTAAAGTGGAGGGTCAGCAAAAACGAGGAAGAACTCCTCAACCAGATGGATTAACACTGTGGCAACAGCAATGGTCTCAAATACACCAGTTGTGAGAATGGCAAAGGACTAGGTAGTGTTTCATTCTGTTGTGCATAGGGTTGCTATGAGTAGGAACCTATATGACGGCACCTAAAAACCACGTCTTGGTGTGGCGCTGTGGGTTAATGCGCCAGACTGCACAGTTGTTTGAACTGCAAGGTCGGCAGTCCAAGCTCGCCAATGGCTCCTTGGAAACCTTATATAGGGTCGCTATGGGTCAGAACCAACTCGACGGCACTTAACAACAACAACAACAACAATGTCAGGAACTGTGATAAGTGCCAGTCACAGTTAATAGAGACATTCAATTTCTTCACCAAATTTCATAATCTATGTAACTAGTAAATAACTAGTAGAGTTTGATGCTGTGAAACATATCACTAATTTTAAATCAGATTTCTGTCCTGGAGTGGTACTGTAGGATAAGCATTTCACTGCAAGGTGGGTTTGAACTGCAAACTCACTAGTCACTCCATGTAAACCCTATACCAGGTCGCTGTGAGTCCGATCCAAGTTGATGGCACTTAACAAAAACAATAGTATACATTCCTCAAACTTCTTTTCTAGTAATCATTTATTAGCTTTTTAACAAAGACTGCAGTTCAAACAACTTTGCAGTCTGACGAGTTAGCCCACAGTGTCACACCAGGACTCTTATTAATAAAGACACTGTGTCTTACATGAGTGGTCACTAGAGAGCAATGGACCCTATGTAACAACCATAAAATACAAAATCTGAAATTTGCACATACTATGAATCACCCCATTTGGTTTAAGCTTACCAGTCGCTCCTTGGAAACCCTCTAGAGGGTTGCTATGGGTCGGAACCGACTCGACAGCACTTAACAACAACAACAACATGACCCCCACTCAAATAAACAATTTGTTATTGAATGCCTACTATGTCTTATGCACACTTGGGTATATGAAAATAAAGCTATTTTTTATAAGATCTAAAATATAGGTATATAATTGGTTTCTTTAGTAGCAAAACTTTCCTATAAGCATACAAACACACAAAGACTTAAAAAAGGTGCCAAACTTCCCTGACAGAAGTTACGTATAAGACCCCTGTATCTCTTATGATTCAGGCCTTATCTAGAAAATGAAAAGCAATGGGCTAAAAAGGAATCGAGCTGGTATATCTGGCGATATGCAGATGATACAACCTTGCTTGCATACAACCATCCTTCGGTATGGATTGCATCCGAATGTAAAGAAAACAAAAGTCCTCACCACTGGACCAATAAACAACATTCTCATCAATGGAGAAAAGATTGAAGTTGTCAAAGACTTCATTTTTCTTGCATCAACCATCAACACTCATGGAAGCAGCAGCCAAGGAATTAAACAATGTATTGTATTAGGCAAATCTGCTGCACAAGACCTTTTTAAAGTGTTGAAGAGCAAAGATGTCAGCTTGAGGACTAAGGTGCACTTGACCCAAGCCATGGTATTTTTAATAACCTTATATGCAGGTGAAAACTTGACAGTGAATAAGGAAGACCATAGAAGAATCAATGCATTTGAGTTATGGTGTTGGAGGAGAATGCTGAAAGTACCATGGCTGCCAAAAGATCAAACAGATCTGTTTTGGAAGGAGTGCAGCCAGAGTGCTCCTTGGAGGCCAGGATGGCCAAACTTCGACTCTCATATTTCGGACATATTGTCAGGAGGGACCAGTCCCTGAAGAAAGGTATCATATGTGGTAAGGTTGAGGGTAAGAGAAAAAGAGAAAGACCCTCAGTGAGATGGATTGTCAAAGTGGCAGCATCAATGGGCTCAAGCGTGGCAATAATTGTGAAGTTGGCCCAGGACTGGGCAGTGTTTCGTTCTGTTGTGCATAGGGTCGTTATGAGTTGGTGCTGACTCAATGACACCTAACAACAACAACAGTAACAACAATCTGGCTGTCTAAATAACTGATGTATACTACCTGTTGGTTGATTCTCCTGCAATGTAAGACAATTGAAAGCAAAAGAAATCTTTTGAAAAGCAGTAAATAGAAGACGTCATATGGTGGTGGTGGTAGTTGTATGCAACTGAGTTGGTTCTGACTCATAGCGACCCCGTAGGGTATACAAGGCTGTGATTCTTATGGAAGCAGAAAGTCTCCTCTTTCTCCCGTGGAGCGATGGGTAGATTTGAACTACTGACTTTGCAGTTTGCAGTCCTGCTTATAATCCACTATACTACCAGGGCCCCTTGTTGTTGTTAAGTGTTGTCGAGTTGGTTCTGACCAACAGAGACACTGGATAGGGTTTCTAAGGAGTAGCTGGTGAGTGTTGTCAAGTTGGTTCTGACCCACAGCAACCCTGGATAGGGTTTCCAAGGATTAGCTGGTGAGTTTGAACTGCCACCTTGTGGTTCAAACTGATCTGTGGTTCAGTGCTTATCCCACAGTGCCACACCAGGACCCCAGGGCTCCTGAAAAGACATGATATAGACACAATCGAAGTCCAGTGTTCTGATCTTTTGTTCATAGAACAGAAAGGGCCAACTGTGTATTTAAAAATATTACTTATCAAGCAGAAAAATGAGTACCTCAGGAATTTACAAGGTATGGAACATGAAGATGCCATGAAAAGATGGTGGATTTTGAGCTCATAGACCCAACCTATTCATCTTTTTGTTATAAACTTTTAAATCAGCAAGATTTTAGATTATATAGACCTGAAGGTCAGCTAGACCTGATACCTTTCTAAACCAACTCCACAAATATTTCTGAGTGTCTGCTGTGGACTGAATGTGGTGTAAGACATCTTGGTGTGGCAAAACAAGTAGGCAACATGGATTTGAACCTTGGCTCTTCTTTTTATCAGTTGTGAAAATTTCGGCTGGTCAATTAATTTCTCAGAGTCTGTTTACTCAACTGAAAATAGTATGTAAAAGGCATACATCCCAGGGTTCTTATGAAAATTAAATGAAAGGTAAAATGTAGACAATTGCCAGATTGGCAAAAAACTATTTGCTCCTTTCTCTTCCTTTGAGAATGGAGGGATAAAAAGAATCAGAAGCCAGATTCTAAAGAATTTCCAATACTAAATCATAGAGCTTAAGGGATTCTCTTAACATTAAACCAAAAATACACATCATTCAGGTGAGTATAGATGTTACTTCCTCTAAAAAACAAAATCTGCTGCTCTCCTGCCCCAAGTCCAGGTGACCATTTCTTCCTCCTCCCAAGCTCTTTACCTCCTCATCTCATCACCTAATCTGCAGAAATCACCTGTGCCAACCCCACTCCAGATGGCAAGTTCCAGGAAGCAAAGGTCGGGTTAACCTTACTCATAACTAAGTGTCCAAAAAGAGGAAGACTAAAGAAAGTACTTGTAACTTGTAGAAAGGTAGTTTTGACTTCAATTTTCTCATCTGCAATTTCCTACTTATATCATAGGATTGTAAAGAGGAGCAGTGAATTAATACATGTAAAAAACTTAGAGACAAAGACTACATAAATATTAGCAAAATAAATAGTAATGGCATACAAGGAAGAGTCAACATCACAATGCTATCAGCTTTCCCTAAACTGATTTGAAAAGTTAATATAATTCCTTTTAAGAAAAACAACAGGATTTACTTTTTACCTAGACAAGCTGTTGTTATCATTTGTACACAAAATATCTCACTAGAATAACTCCAAATGCATCCAGTATTTAAATGTAAATAAAAAGAAACTGTAAAAGTACTAGGGAAAAAAAATGGATGAGTTGTTTTATAACCTCTTAGTGGCGAAGCTTTTGAACAATGAAATGGATCAGATACTTAAACGTGAAAAATGAAGCCATAAAAGTACTAGGGGGAAAAAGCATGGGTGAGTTATTTTATAAGCTCATAGTGGGGAAAATCTTTGAAATTATGATATAAACCTGGAAAAGAAAGAACAGATAAACTTGACTAAATCAAAACTGTTTCTACCTGACAGAACTAGAACTAACAAAGACAAAATAACAAAGTTAAAAAATTATTTGCACCTCATAATATAAAAAAATAGGGTCCTGGTGTGGCGCTGTGGGCTATTGCGTCAGACGGCAAAGTTGTTTGAATTGCAAGGTCGGTGATTCAAGCTCACCAGTCGCTCCTTGGAAACCCTATACAGGGTCGCTATGGGTCGACATCGACTCGATGACACTTAACAACAACAACAACAATTATCTCTAATCTATAAAATGCTCCAAAAGCCTTTAAAAAAAAAAAAAGGATATTTTCAGATAGTTCATAAAAAAGAAATACATCTTACTCATAATATAAAAAGAAATTTAGACTACACTGAAAAACCATTTTTACCTATCACACTGGCAAAAATGAAAAGGTTAAGAATACACACTAGGTTGGCAAGAATGTAGGGAACCTGCACACACATATGTTACTGGTATAAGTATAAATTTGTATAATCTGTACTGGAAGACAATTTGGTATTATGTCACACACATAACCATTTGGTCTGCAATTTTATTTATGGGAATTTATTCTACAGATATACTCAAACACATACAACGTAACATATAAACAAGGTTTTCTCATTAACAGCATTACTATTTTAATAATAACAGTAGACAAATTTTAAATGCAACAATAAAGGACTAAACAGGTAAGCAAATTATAGTACAGAATTCAGCGGAATACTAAAATAAGTAAAGGAAACTGTGTGTGTGTGTGTGTGTATAAACTACTTCTTATGTAAAAAGAAAAAAACAAGAGAATAAAATACATATTTCCTTAAGCACAGGTATCTCTGAGAAGATCTACAAGAAACTGGTACCAAACACTGTTGCCTTTTGAAAAATAAGCCGTGTAGTTGGATGATAAAAGTGGGAAAAACTCTTTTCACAGTTTTCCCTTTTGTAATTTTTGCATTCATTTTGTGTTGACTAAATGGTATTGTTATGGGTTGTGAATCCTAACTTACAATCTTGTTTGGGAATGGGTTGTCTTTGTGATATTCACAAGACTTTGTTACATTAAAGAGTCTGAATTCCTGTCGGGTGTATTTTGAGTTAATGTCAAGAGAAATGGGGGAAGATAAATGCCAAGACCAATGGTGCTCTCTAAGGAAACAGGAAGCAGGTGTTAAAGAGACAAGGACCTTCCTCCAAAACCAACACAGAAAGAAAACCTTCCCCTAGAGCTGATCTTCTAGCCTCTTAAGTTTTGACAAAATAAATGTCTGTTTGTTAAATCCATCCATTGTGGTATTTTCTGCTATAGAATTTGATGTTAGAAGAGTGAGTTGCTGCTCTATCAGATACCTAAAATGTGGAAGTGGTTTTGGAACTAAGTAATGAATAGAGGCTGGAAGAGTTTTAAGATGCCTAATAGAAAAAGTCCTGGTGTGGCACTGAGAGTTAATGCACTGGACTACAAAATTGGTTTGAACTGCAAGGTCGGCGGTTCAAGCTCACCAGCTGCTCCTTGGAAACCCTATACAGGGTCACTATGGTCGGAATTGATTCGACAGCACTTAACAACAGTAACAATAGAAAAAGCTTAGAGTGCCTCGAAAAGACTGTTGGTGAGAATAATGGACACCAAAGTCAATTCTGGTGAAGGTTCAGAAGAAAGTGAGGAGAGCTATAAAGAAAGACAATATCATGTGAAAGAATACATATGGCTCCAGCAACAGGATGTTACTAGAAATGAAGACACTAAATGTGGTTCTGATGAAGCTCCCAAATAATTGATGAACATGTGAGTAGACAATGGAGCTTGTTGTTGTAAAGTGCCGTCGAGTCAGTTCTGACCCATAGTGACCCTGTATAGGGTTTCCAAGGCGCAGCTGGTGAGCTTGAACCACCAACCTTGCAGTTCAAACTGACTTTGCAGCTCAGCTCATTAACCTACAGTGCCACACCAGGACTCAATGGGTATAGGGTGATGTTTTTATTCAAAGAGCGTATCTAAATTATATTCAAGTGTTTCGTGGAAGGTAGAACTTCAAAGCGATGACTTTAGATATATGACAGATGAGATTTCTAAGCATGTTCTTAAAGGGGCCACATGGTTTCTACTTGCTGCTTAAAATAAATTGTGAGATGAAGGAGATGGACTACATCTAAGGTCTCTCCCATATTTGATTTAGACAATTCAGAAGATGATATTTTGGACATGGAGTTGTTTAAGACTTTTAGAATGATGCGATGGGCTGAATGTGTTTTGCGTGTGTCAAAGACATGAATTTGGGGGGTTAATGGGTGCAATGAATTATGTCCCCCTCCAAAAAATGTATTGTAAATCCTAACCTCTATGCCTGTAATTATAATCTCATCTAGGAATGGTCTTTGTATGTAAATGAGGGTTAATTAGCATAGAGTGTTTCTTGAGTCAATTTCATTGGAGATGAAAAGAGAAGACATCAAGCTAACAAGAAAGATGATTTAAGATAGATGCCAAGACACGTGGAGATGTCCAGGGAACCAGAAAACAGACGCTGAAGTACTAAGAACCTTTCTCCGGAGTCAACTGAAAGAAAGCTTTTCCCTAGAGCCAGCACCCTGAATTCAGACTCCTAAAATGTAACAGGACTCCTGCTGTGACACTGTAGGATCACCACTGGACTGGGAACCACAAGGTTGACAGTTCAAACCCACCAGCTGCTCCTCAGACACCTTAACGGGGTAGCTATGAGTTGGAACTGACTCGGTGGCACTTAACAACAACAGCAACAACAAAATGTGAGAACATACGTTTCTGTTCATTAAAGTAACTCATTTTTTATGTTTTTATCAAAGCAGCACTAGATAACTAAGGCAGGCATATATTATTTGTTATTGTCATTGTTATTGTTAAGTACCATCCAGTGCATTATCCTACAATGCCACATTGTTGTTAAGTGCCACAGAGTTGGTTGCCACTCATATGACCCTATATAGGGTTTCTGAGGAGCAGCTGGTGGGTTTAAACCGCTGACCTATGGTTCAAACAGATCTTGCAGTCCAGTGCTTTATCCTACAGCACCATACCAAGACTCCATATCAGCGCTACACTGTTGTTATTGTTAAGTGCCCTTGAATTGGTTCCGACTCACAGCCACCCTGTATAGGGTTTCCAAGGAGTGGCTGGTGAACTGGGACTGCCACCCTTGCGGTTCAAGCCAGCCTTGCAGTTCAGCAGCACATTAACTCACAGCATCACACTAGAACTCCTAAGATTTTGGTTCTGGTCCTGGGTATAAAAGAAGAGGGATTCAGCATACAACTTGTACCCCCCATTCCACATACTGGTTCAGAAAACAGTTGAAAAGAACATTTTCTATAGGGCTAGGGGCCTTCAGTAAGGCAGGCTGCACAGCTACAGATATGAATGTATATGAAAATTAAATAATTTGTCTCCAAGGACTTTCAGACTTATGAATGAATTCCCAGAAAATAATATGCACATGAAAGGCACTTGACGTCTTTGTCTGAAACTGAAAAGTGCTATTATGATGAAGCAGGTTCTAGACTAGAACGTCTCTAAAGAAGAGAAGAAATGGTGAGCTATATACACATTTCTAATGTTCTAAGGATTCTTTTACATTCAACCGTGTTAGTCACACATGATTTAACTCACTTCCTTGTGACAGTTTCAATGTTCTTGTTAAAAGATGCTTAAGTAAATTATGTAAATGGTCTATTTTAAAATGCATTTAAAGACATATACTAAAGCAGATGTCAAAAATGTACCCAGTATTCTAATGTCTGACCCACACTTATTAAATGTCAGCCATCCCAAACACTGTGCTATAGAGTCAAAATGGAACAAAGATGAAGACCAGCCAAAAAGAATTTGAAGTTCCAAGCAAATTATACTCACAGTAGTAAAACTTCAAGCTCAGATAAAAACCTCTTCCACTGTTTCGTACATTGCAATTTTTTCTCCTAAATGCCATATAGAAAGACAAGAAAAAGAATTAAGAAAATAATCTCTATTTCTGGGATTCACAAGGATTCATATTCCATGATGTCCCTGAAATTATATACACATTTTGATGTGCATGCAGATGAATAGTTTTCTGGGGAGAGTCTCCCAAGGCTTCATCAGATTTTAAAAATCCATTAACAGCCAAACTGATTTGGAACCACTATTCTTGAATTTAAGGATTTCCATATCATTTATCACATTGCCAAATTTTATATTTCAATTCTTGCCATATTTTGCAAAAATTTGCATAAATTCAGAAATATATGTGTTCAAAGAAAATTCCATGACAGAAACGCTCTACTTGAATTCACAAAGAATCCAGTATATGATGGTTGTATTTTGGTTAAACATGATAATATCTATGAAGTTTGCTGCTATTGCAAAATTTTTACTAATATGCAAGATATGCAGGCTCAAGTTTGCCGTTGTATTAATTTTGGAAAAGACAGGTTTATGACACAATGAAAAATCTATCCCCTTACTTCAGAGAAGCTTCCGAAGCTAGTGCAGAGGCTGACAGGAATTTTTATTGAATAAACAATGAATTCAACACCTACTCTGTACCTCACACTGTTCTCCATACTTCAGTGCACTATGTCACTGCATGTTTCTGGGCCTCAGGTTCCTAACCTCTAAGGATTATATTTAAGCATGCTCCCAAGGGCAGCATTAGAATTCTTGTCTCCCATGCAGTCCTGGTATAGCACTGTAGGATTAGCACTGGACTCCTAACCACAAGGCTGGCAGTTCAAACCTACAAACCGCTCCTCAGAAACCCTGTATAGAGTCACTATCAGTAGGAACTGACTCAACAGCACTTAACAACAACCGTGTAGGAGGTCCAGTTTGACTCCCAGCCAATTCACTTCATGAACAACCACCACACGTCTGTCAGTGGAGCCTTGTATGTTGCTATGATGTAATTTCAGTGGCGTTTCCAGACTAAGACATGCTAAGAAGATCTACTTCTGAAGAATCCTACATATCATAATGGTCAGATCTGCAACTTGGACACGTAGGCAGCTATCAAGTATGATCCTAGGGTCCATCTGTCATTTGCAAATTGCTGGATGGGGCAGAGATTTTAGAATCTTATTCTCAGAAATGTTGTTGTTAAATGCTGTTGAGTTAGTTCCTACTCATAGCGAGGGTTTCCAAGGAGTGACTGATGAGTTTGAACTGCCAACCTTGCAGTGCTAACCTACCTTGCGATTGAGTACCTAATCCTACAATGCCACACCAGGATTCAAGAATACTAGATGAGAAATCCAACAGAAATTCAGGAAACTATTTTCCAAGTAAAGCCAGGAAGTCAGAAACAATAAATCAGACTAGCAAACCATTTTCAAGACCCTCTTCATCAGAATTAACAATTTATAACAGCCTAGCAGTGTAGGATAAGCACTGGACTACTAATCCCTCAAGTTGGTTTCTGGTACCAGTTGCTCCTTGGAAACCCTATACAAGGCTGCTGACTCAAAACCAACTTAACAGCACTTAACAATAACAACACAGAACTACAAGTCATCATGAATATCTCTAATATGAAATATTCATAACTTCTTATTGTTGGTTTTTGTTGCTAAGTGCTGTTGAATCAGTTCAAACTCATAGCAACCGTGTATAGCGTTTCCAAGGAGCAGCTGGTAGGTTTAAACTGCTGACTTTGTGGTTCACAGTTCACAGCCTCACCAGGAGTCCACCTGCTTATTAATCTTGTTAGGTCACAGTTTTCTCCATCTGAAAAATGAAGGGGCTGATTTTTATGTATATGCTAAGCTAACACTTGAATGTCTCGCTGCTCGATGTGTCGTCTGTGGACCAGGAGCATTAGCTTTACCTGGGAGCTGGTGAGCAATGCTGAATTTGGAAGCCTGTCTCAGACCTGATGAATCAGAACCCAGGTGACCCAGGTAGACCTTATGATGGAGAACTACAACTCTAACACATCTCTGTGTTTAGTACCTCAATCCCTTAAAAAGTGTCGCTGAAGTAAATGTCTCAATATTACAAAATTGTATTTCTGTGATTATAGCGTCATTAAATCTTCCTTAGTAAGTGTGTGTGCATGCATACACATGCACTTTGAGGCAGAGGAGGGTGTCACGATCAGAGCAGAGGGCAAAAGTCCAACCATACTTCTATATGCCATTCGGAAAGTTGTTAACATGTAGTATGGTTGTTGTTGTTGTTATGTGCAGTGGAGTCGGTTCAGACTCATAGAGACCCTGCACAGGGTTTCCGAGGCTGTAAATCTTTATGGAAGCAGAAAGCCTCATATTTTTCCCGCAGAACAGCTGGTAGTTTCGAATTACTGACCCTGAGGTTCGCAGCCCAATTCGTAACAACAGGGATTAAAGGACATAGTACAATATCCCCTGTCTATATACTCTTAGGAGTAAGCAACAAAATTCATGAAAAGGGCATATGTGTTTGTTTTTTATCCAACCAGCACTTATTGAGAAATTGCTATGGGCCACGCCCTATAATAAAGCATAGGACACAAAGATAATCAGAGCTCTTCAAAGAACTAATAACCTAGTCCACTGGAAGAGGTAGTTGAGAAAATTAGTTATGAGATAATGCTACCATGCTGTGGCTACACATAGGAGGATCACCAAACAAGGCTGGAAGGGTCAAGAACGGTCAAGGAAATAACATGTCTTTGGTACAGGAAGTGATAGGGATCTTGAGTCACTGACGTCTGTTCTGACACCAAACTTGTGGAGAGAAACGCCACAAAAGAGTGAGGCTTGGTGGTAGATGCAGAGAGAAGAAGAAAGTGGATAGAGCCTTTGTGGGGGGCACTCTGCCCCTAAGAAACAGGCTTCAGTAGACCACTTCTGCAGGAAGTATATTCGATCTGGTGAATGGTTTTACCAGTGGATTGTTTCATTTCTTTATTAGATTACACATCTGCTCAAGTGTCTTGAATGACTATAAAGTGGGACATCTTGGCATCTCCAGTCTGTGTACCTCAAAAAAATATCCCCTTCTCTGACTAGGAAGTCTTTGTGGACATTTTTGGTTCCTTCTATCATGTTTTGTGAGGATGGCACAAGACTGGGTAGTGTTTCATTCTGTTGGGCATAGGGTCACTATGTGTTGGCAACTAACAACAACAAAATCATGTTTTGAAAGAGCAGGCAAAGCATAATTTGAGGAAATGGAAAAATATTATATCAAATATTATTATTATATAATTATAACACCCTGTAGCCTAAGCTATAAACTAGGAAACACTAGCTCTCTTCTCCCCCTTTTTCTTTGTCCTACCCAATGGGTCACCAGATTTGATTCATTTCACCTCATATCTTAAATTATTTTTCCTTACCATCCTATGGTCTGTGCCCTGACTTACAGCAGTGGTTCTCAATGCTGACTACATATTGGAAGGGCCTTTGTTGTTGTTAAGTGTCATCGAGTGGGTTCCGACTCATAGTGACCCTGTATATGGTTTTGGAGGAGCAGCAGGTGGCCTTGAACCACCAACCTTGAGGTTCAAATTGACCTTGCAGTCCAGTGCATTACCCTGCAGCAACATAATATAGCTGTCTGCCACCGCCATTTCCATCTTACTTTAACTGGTTGCTTCTATTGGGATGACTTTTTTAAAAAAGCAATTAGAGTTGAGAATGGTTGGATTAAACCCTCCCCATTTCTTAGTTTACACATATGAAATCCAGCTTTAATAGATATTTCTGCCTTCAGTCTAGTTCTTGTCATCTTTCCACCTGTCCACCATCTATTTACTCTGGAACCAAAGTTGTATTGCAAAAACATCAATCAAGGGCTTTACTCTTCTACTTAACAGCCAATCAGACTTCACCTACCTTTGAGTATCATCTTCTGCAACTTCCTTCCCTCCCGTAAACTACACTTGCGTTACACGGAATGATCTGTTGTTCATAAGTAAGATGCATGCTTTCATCCATGCATGTCTAGGTCTTTGCATCTGCTAAGAATGGATTTCTCTGAGAGAAGAGGTGGGGAACTTTTTTTCTACCAAAATGTATAGCATCATTCGTGGACCATACAAAATTATCAACTTAAAAATTAGCCTGCTATATTTGGTCATTTAATTAATTAATTAACTCATTTAATTAACTCACCCATCATATGATAGTTGTAGTTGCCTTGGTAGGACCAGACCAAATGATTTCATGGACCTTACACGGCCCAAGGGCTGGATGTTCCCCACCTCTGTATGGTCCTGCTGATTCCCTGAATCTAGACTTGAACAGTGAGACATTAAACTTGGATTGTTTTAAGCCATCCATTTGTGGTGCTTGGCTATGTCGGCCTAGGACACTAATACAGCTGTCTTCTAACCTCCTATTCTGATTGTTAACCTACAGTTCCTATGGGAACTTTGCACCCTTCTGAACTACGAAAGAAGATCATTTATAATATGACCATTTTAAGCTAAATCCCAGAGTGCTACAATGTTTGTCGGAAAAGTATTTTGTAAGTAATACATCTGGGTCCGGAAATTGCACGTTCCTGAAAAATAGACACTCACTTCTTAGTCATTTCTCCAGTTGCCCGAGGTCATATGAGTATATCATTTTTCCATTTATGATATCTTATTTCAAAATGTTGGTGAAAATGACACCTTTTAATAGGAAATATGAACAAATAAATAGGATTGGTATCCGGTGAAAGTAATTCTTTCCATACCTGTTTAAATAGTTTAATGGCATATGCTCGATTTTGAATCTCCACTTTGTATACCTCAAACATCTCCCCTTCTCCAATTAGGAAGTTTCTGTGGAAATTTTTGGTTCCGTCTATGATGTTCTGAAAGCTGATGGAGGATTTTAGCAATACTCCTTTGGAAGAAAAACCAGAAGGTAACTCAATTTTTCTCCTTTTAAGAATCCAAGACATCATTATAAAGAACCAAGACTACCATTTTAGAAACAGCCCATGAATCATAAGTAAAGTCCCCCAAGAAGGCAGATGCACATTGACTGGGTCTCACTCCCATAATTCCACAAAGTAAGTGGCATTTTTAATATTTGTTTTTGTTTTGTGTATTCTTTCCCTTTGCCTCCCACCCCTGGTCAGTGTCAAAGAACGTTTTTTTCTGGGCGTAAAATTTCTTTGTTTGTTTGTTTTACTTTTTACAATAGTGGTCTGGTATACTATTTGTCCTTTTATAATTGACTAATTTTACTTCTCATCATGTCCTCTAGGTTCATCCATGTTATGGGATGTTTAGCAGATTCATTGTTATTCCATTGTGTGCATGTACCACAGTTTGTTCATCCATGCAGTCGTTGATGGGCATTTAGATTGTTTTCTTTTTTTTTTTGCTCTTGTGAATATGCTGTGATGAACATGGGTGTACATATAACTGTTCATGTCTATTTCTCTAGGATCTGTACCTAGAGTGGGACTACTGGATAATACGGTATTTCTATTTCCAAATCTATAAAGACACACCATTCTATTTTACAGTCCCACCTGGTACCGTAGCGGTTACGAATCGGGCTGAGAATCACAAGGTCAGCAGTTCAAAACTACCAGCTGTTCCTCGAGAGAAAGATGAGGCGTTCTGCTCCC
>NW_006408551.1:16861023-16863696 GCF_000296735.1 Chrysochloris asiatica | reverse complement strand
GCTACCAATGCTCCTTAGTTTAATATTAGCTTTACCAAAACATGGATAGTGTGGTTAACTGTGTTTAAAAGTTCATTAAACAAGATTTTAAAATTATTTGGGGCACCATATAGTATGTTTGAGGATAATCTGTTTTTATTCTCATGCTACTGAAAGAATCTATTCAGAATTGAATTTTAAGTTTATCCTTCAAAAAACACCTGGAGAAGGCTGGTAGCGTAGACATGCCATGACCACAACTATCCTGAGATCAGAAGAACTAGACAGTGCTCAGGCCCTACCACGGATAGATGTGACCAGATGGATAGAATAGGAGGAAAATGTACAACAAAACTCAAATTATGAAAAAAAAATAAACTCCAGACTAACTAGACTACATGAGACCAGAAGACTCCTTGAGACCATCTCCCAGAGACCTTTAAACCCTGAACTAAAACTATCCCCTGAGATCAACTTTTAGTAGAGAGAAGTGACGCAGTATTACCCACTGGGTTGGTGATGTACTAAGAAACCATCTATGTGAAACCAACTGGTCAACAATTACTCTAAAACTAACTGAGAAAATAAGGGAAACTAGAGTACTCAAAATGGAACAACCAGAGCACAAAGAGAACATTGAAATATTGTGAAAAGGTACCTAATATCATTGATCAATTTGAGTGGAAATTGTCAAATGAGAACCTAGCTTGTTGTGTAAACTTTTACCCTAAACACAATAAGCTATTATTAAAAACATTTGTTTTGTCTGATGAGAAATCATGGCATTCTTTAATCTCCTCTTTCAGGGTCTCTATCACCTTTATTCCTATAGTTTGTACTGAGTGATACTTTGCATAAAGTTATACAAATACAAATTATTTGAGAAATAAGGGTGGTTAATATAAACTCACTAAAGGTATAGAATCAAAAATAAGTAAAGATTAACACATTTTTGGTAACCATCTGGCACAGCACACAACAACTCAGACATTTATGTTTCTTTTAAGAGTAAAAAATTAATTCATAGAGAAGTGCTCTATCTACTTCCTTGGGAACCCCATCCTAGGCTCTCCCTTTCTGTGAACACACCTTGGCTTCCCAGTTTGCCCAGGTAGCAGCTCCCTGGGTGACAGAGGGTCAGAGGACCAGGCAAAGTAATAGATACAACTTACTACACATTGTAATCTGTCAAAAAGTGATCCATTTTCCATATATGGATAAACCAGACAGAATTTCTCAGTCTCTGTAAAATATGCAGCCAACTCCAGTATGTTTGGATGATGAAACCTTGAAACAAAAGATTTTTAAATCCATAAAATTATTTATTCAAATAGGAAATACACACTACTCTGGTTTGGTGGATAGGATGACATGAGCTAATGACTCTAAAGCAGGATACAATTGTGGCCAAGAGAGAATGTCATCACATATATATTTTCCAAATTGGTCTAAAGTGTTCTAAAAACATTTAAGCACTTTTTAATGGCTTGTGGTCATGGAAATACAAACAAATATCCAAAGGTAAAACAGAATATTTAAGAAACGAAAAATTTTAAAGATTTGTGTTGTTTAGAATTTAAGAGTAACTGGCCAACATTATTCAATATTAACCTATGTATGGAGTCCTGGTGTGGTGCTGTGGGTTAAGGCGCTAGACTGTAAAGTCAATTTGAGCAACAAGGTCGGCAGTTCAAACTCACCAACCGCTCCTCGGAAACCCTATACAGGGTTGCCATGGGTTGGAACAGACTCGATGGCACTTAACAACAACAACAACCTATGTATATCATTATTAAGCACAATGTTGTTGTTGCTAAGAAGTGAATTATTTCAGTTGCATTATTTCTAATATACTGATTTATTTTATAAATAAGTCTTATTAAGCAAAACAAGGCTTATTTACTAAATAAATCAATACACTGAAAATAGTGCAACTGAAATAATTCACTTCATTGCTTTAGGTAAATATATATAAGTAATTCAATCAAAGTTGAAGGAAACGGAGACTGTTTTCATTCAATATTGACTGAGTGGTATTATGCCAGGTTCAACACTCATGGAAGCAGCTGTCGAAAAATCAAACGACCTATTGCATTAGGGAAATCTGAGGCACAGGACCTCTTCATAGTGTTCAAGAGCAAAGGTGTCAGTTTGAGGACTGAGGTGTGCGTGATCCAAGCCATAGCATTTTCAATAGCCTCATATGCATGTGAAGTTGGACAATGAACAAGGAAAACTGTAGAAGAATTGATGCATTTGAGTTATGGTTTTGGAGAAGAATATTAAAAGTACTAGGAGAACAAATGAATCTGTGTTGGAAGAAGTACAACCAGAATGTTTCTTAGAAGCCAGGATGGTGAGACTTCATCTCTCATACTCTGGACAGGTTATAAGGAGTGACCAGTAGCTGGAGAAGGACATCATGCTTGGTAAAGTGGAGGGTCAGCAAAAACGAGGAAGAACTCCTCAACCAGATGGATTAACACTGTGGCAACAGCAATGGTCTCAAATACACCAGTTGTGAGAATGGCAAAGGACTAGGTAGTGTTTCATTCTGTTGTGCATAGGGTTGCTATGAGTAGGAACCTATATGACGGCACCTAAAAACCACGTCTTGGTGTGGCGCTGTGGGTTAATGCGCCAGACTGCACAGTTGTTTGAACTGCAAGGTCGGCAGTCCAAGCTCACCAATGG
>NW_006408551.1:16839635-16855137 GCF_000296735.1 Chrysochloris asiatica | reverse complement strand
GAACTGGCTCGATGGCACTTCACAACAACAACAGTTAATGCTGGAGTCCTGGTGTAGCTCTGTGGGATAAAGCACTGGGCCTCAAGGTCAGTTTGAATCACAAGATCGGCGGTTCACATTAACCAGCTGCTCCTTGGAAACCCTGTAAAGGACTGCTATGAGTCGAAACTGACTCGATGGTAATTAACAACGACAACATTAATGCTGGGTGAGATATCTCATTGTTGTTTAGATTTGCATCCTTCTAATGGACTCGACGGCACTTAACAACAACAACAATGACAATGGAGTCCTGGCTCTGGTAGCGTAGTGGTTACGAATCTGGCTGCGAACCTTGAGGTCAGCAGTTCGAAACTACCAGCTGTTCCGCAGAAGAAAGATGAGGCTTTCTGCTCCTGTAAAAATTTATAGCCTCGGAAACCCTGTACAGGGTCACTATGAGTCGGTTTCGACTCTACGGCACATGATCACCACCACCAATGGAGTCCTGGTATGGCGCTATGGGTTAATGCGCCAGACTGCAAAGCCGGTTGAACTGCAAGGTCAGTGGTTCAAGCTCATCAGCTGCTCCTTGGAAACCCGATACAGGGATGCTATGGGTTGGAATCAACCCGACGGCACTTAATAACAACAACAATGGCTAATTAAGGAGCTCTGGTAGCATAGTGGATTACAAGCTGAGCTGCTAACCATAATGTCAGCAGTTCGACTCTACCAGCTGCTCTGCAGGAGAAAGATGAGGCTTTCTGCTCCCATAAAGATTTACAGCCTCGGAAACCCTGCACAGGGTCACTATGAGTCGGAAGTGACTCCACCACACATAACCACCACCACCACCATTCGCTAGTGATCATAAGTATTTCTTCACGTGTTTCTTTAATAAAACGGCATTTTGGCTATTTGAATAACATTGTGATTCTATCACCTCTCCAGAGAGATCAGCCAAAAAAACTTAATTGGTAAAACTTTTCCAAGATTCTGTTTCCTAATCATTAAGACAATGTATTGCTGTTGATCCACTATGAACCTAAAACTAGTAAGAAACTGTCAAAAGTGGGATCTTGATTTGCCTAAACAATATTCTCCAAGTATGATTTACAGATATCAGTTTTCATGAGCCAAATTCTCTAAATGCCTAACTTACTTCTTCAAAGTAAATTTTAAGAACTTCTTAATTTTTAAGTAGCTGGTCCATTTTTTAAAAAAGCATCCAAATTGGAAACTGGGGAAAGCATTTAAAACACAATCAAATCAAAATTTAAATGAAAAAAAAAAACTGGTGTGGCGCTGTAGGATAAGCACTGGGCCACGAGGTCAGTTTGAACATCAAGGTCAGTGGCTCAAACCTACCAGCCGCTCCATGGATACCCTACATAGGATCACTATGAATCAGAACATCAACAAATCCAAGTTTGCTTATACTTCACCAACAAATACAACATGCTTCCTATAGACATTTAATGTTTAGTTTAAACCTTAATGTTGAACAACTAAAACTTGACCTATTTTTTTGTAATTCTCTTTTGAGCCAAGGAAGCAACAACCCAACATAGTGGCAAACATTATACAAAATAGCTTTAAATAATCATTTATTTTTATCAGGATAATTCCCAGCTGGCTGGTTGTGTCCCACCGAGTTTCCTTGTATAAGGTTTCCAAGGCTATACAATAAACCTTTACGGGAGCATAAGGCTCCTCCTTCTCCTACGGAGGGACTGATAGATTCTAACTACTGACCTTGAAGTTAGCAGCACAGTTTGTAATCCACTATGCTACCAGAGCTGGAATGAAATTATTCTCCCTGCTAATAAAGAAAGTGGTCAGGGAACAATGTAAGGTTTACATTAACTTTCCCTAAAGTAATTTGATCTTTGTCCCAGTTTCCTGAGAAATAATTCTAAAACCTTATAATTTCCTGATTAATTGAGATGCCTCTGTTATGTACAGTCAAATGTGCATGAGCCGGAACCTGTGTAAAACAGAAGCGTGTCAAAGTAGGAAAACAATTATTTTCCACTAAAAGAAAGCATTAGAAAAGTGATAAGACCGCACCTAGTCAAAGGGGGAAACTTGAGAGACCAAGAGAAACAAAGCAGTCCTGTGGAGTCCTGGGTCTCCCAGGTTTCAGACCACAAACTGAGAGTTTATGCTAATGAGGTGACTCAGGTAGGGCCTAGTCAGGCCAGAACCACCGCCTTGTGGTATGAGCTGATCTCAGGGGAAGTAGGCTGATTCAATCATTCCTGACTACCAGAGATCCTGGACCCAACAGCTCTTTAGGCTTCCTGGTTAATGGTTTGTTGTTGTTTAGTGCGGTTGAGTTGGTTCCAACTCATAGTGACCCTGTCTAGTAAAAGCTATAAATGCAAGTGGGAAGGAACGGCATTCCTTTTTTAGGACATGGAAGCTCTGTGTTGGGACCCCTCCTAGACCTACCCTATGTTTCTCTTCATTTGTATTCTTTTTCCTATAATAAAACTGTAATTGTAAGTATAAGTGCTCTCTGTGAGTTCTACAAGTCATTCTAGCAAAAAAACCTGTGGGAGAAGTGGGAACCAGCAGATCAAAAGTGAACAAGATTGGGTACCCTGAGATTATAGCTGGTACCTGAGGGGTAGAGGGAACGTCTGAATTTGTAGCTAACAAGTCAGAAGAGAGGGTGCAGTGGGGGCTGCTATGTTTGTGGCTGGTGCTTGAGGTCTTGGGAAGATTGGGCAATCCGGAGGGCTGTACCCAGTAACTAGTGACCCAGCTTGGAGTGGTTAGGGTCTGAGTGGTTGGTGTCCGAAAAGACTGGAGCAGAAGTGAATTTATATGATTTAGTGGGATTTGTTGGATTTTTCACAAAGAAATAGCTGGATTTTCAGAGACCCTCAGCATTGTTCTAATGATCTCCAGGTGGTTGTGATGGTGTGCCACTGAGTCAGTTCTGACTCACAGAGATCCTGAGAAGGGTTTCCGAGGCTGTAAATCTTTATGGGAGCAGAAAGCCTCATCTTTCTCCCTTGGAGCTGCTAGTAGATTCAAACTGCTGTGGTTAGTAGCCCAACATGTAACCCACTACACTACCGGTTCTTTAATTATCACCAGACACCCTTGTATTTGCCAGAAAAATTTCTAAAACTATTTAAGACCCACAGTAATTTTACACAGATGTTCCTACTACACATTAAAACAGCAAATTTACTAATATGCAGTAGGAAAGCTCACTAAATGAAAAGACCACAGTTATGTTCTTCATTTGCCAAACATCAATCGTGGAGCCCTTGTGACATAATGGTTACGTGATTGGCTGCTAATCCACCAATCACTCTGTGGGAGCAAAAAAACGTAGCAATCTTCTCCACAATGATTATAGCCCAGGAAACCCTATGGGACAGTTCTACTCTGTACTATACGGTTCACTATGAGTCAGAATCGATCACACAATAACCACAATAAATGCCAGTCAATATTATGAACATTTATATATTGAAGGAAATTTGTAAAATTAATCTGTATATTAAAAAATGAATAACATTTATTAACAGTTCTCCTCTTAAGTTATTTAAAGGAAGGAACGACTTAAGGAGTTTTGTTTTGTTTTTACCTTTTTCGTTATGTTCAGAGGTAAGGACATTATCCACTGTGACATTTACTGTTTCCTATGAAAAGAAATACACACTAAAGTAATTCCATTTCATAAGTCTAGCAAGAACAGAGCGTCAACAGAAATCCAAACTTTCCCTGGGACTGTATAAGACAATAAAGTGGATTCTAATTTAGAAGAACGCTAGCAGAAAGCAACATTCTTTCACTTCATTCAACAACATTCATTGCGTGTCCTTCAAAGGCCTCCATACCATCTGTAAAAATGAAAGTATCAATACCATGGTGTGTCATAATCAATTTTAAATGGCATCTAATGCTTTGTCCTGGTGTGGCGCTGTGGGTTAATGCGCCAGACTGCAAAGCCCTTAGAACTACAAAGTCAGCGGTTCAAGCTCACCAGCTGCTCCTTGAAAACCCTATGCAGGGTCGCTATGGGTCGGAGCCAACTCAACGGCACTTAACAACAACAACAACAATGCTATGTAAGTGATCACTGCTAATTTTCTTTAATGAAAATGAATAACAACATACAAACACTAAATAGAATAGCAAATTTAAAATCTGCGTTAAAACAAATGTTTAACTCACAGTGCCCTTAGGAGATCTATCTTAACTCTACAATCGCCAAAGGAGAAAGTGCTAAACTCTGCAAACATTTATGAATCTCTAATTCCCTCATTCCTTGCCTAAAGAAAGATCAAGACAGTCATGGTTTTTTCCTGATTTTAAAAAAGGGTTCTGAAAACACAGCATTTACAAAAAATTTTGTCAGATAATTTCATTCTTTATGCTCAACTATGCTCATATATGGAGTCCTGGTGTGGTGCTGCAGGTTAATACACTGGACTGAATGCAATGTTGGTCTGAACCACAAGTTTGTCGGCGGTTCAAGCTCACTAGCTGCTCCTCGGAAACCATACACAGGGTTGCTATGAGTTCAAACTGACTCAGCGGCACTTAACAACAACAACGTACTCATAAATACACTGGAGTTTTGGAGTTACTATCTATGCACACAAGGAGCTCTGGTAACATAATGTTTACCAGTTGGGTTGTTAACCTCAAGGTCATCACTTCAAAACTAGCAGTCATTCTATGGGAGAAAGATGAGGTTTTCTGTAACCTTAAAGATTTACAGCCTCAGAGACCCTATACAGGGGCACTGTAAGTTAGAACTGACTCCACAGCACATAACTACCACAACCATCTACACACACACGCTACCTTCCATGGCATATTTGGGAGTACAGCCTCTTGGGGAATCTGCTCAGCAGGATTCAAGGCCACTCCTGAAAGAGAAATAAAAATATTTTTGCATCATATTCATAAAGGGTTAGATTTTTTAAAAAATTTTCTGAGACTGTTTATTATCACTTTGATAGTAATGTACATTTCTAAAGTTCAGTTTTGCTCCTGTAGAATGCTTATAAAATTACACATGTGAAATAGCTTTATTTAATTAAATATTTAAGAAATACACTTTTGTTCATTTGAATTATGATTACCTTTTTAAAATTATTATTGGACATCATACAGATATAAAAAATAATAAGTAGAAACTTGAAAGGACAAAAGCAACATTGTTATTGGCTTTTTGCATGTATCTTTTAGACTGTAGAGTTTGGGGATTATATTATTTATTTTTTTATCCTATTTTGTACCATAAATTATTAGAGGTGGTTTCATGTATATATGTGTATATATATGTGTGTGTGTGTGTGTGTGTGTGTCATTAATCACATGTAACCATTACTAATCCCCAAACACAAACCTACTGCCATTGAGTCCGTTGGAACTCATAGAAAACTTGCAGGGCGGAGGAGAACTACTCTGTCGGGATTCTAAGGCTGTAAATCCATACAGAAGCAGACTGCCACATCTAATGGCCACAAAGCTACATGGGTTCAAATCACTGACCTATCAGTTAGGGCAAGTGCTTAACCACTGCACCACTAGCATTTCACAGAATCCCCAAAGTGGAAAACTCACAAGTGTGCAGAAATTAAACTATAAACTCAATAAGTCAAAGAAGAAAATTCAAGAGAAATTATCAAATACTTTGAGATGAATGAAAACAAAAGTTCAACATACCAAAACTTAGAGAATGTAGTAAAGCGGTACTTAGAGGAAAATTTATAGCTGCTAACATCTACATTCAAAAAGAAGAAATATCTCATATTTCTCAAATATCTCATATTTCTGCCACCATAAAGAACTAGAAAAAAAAAGAGCAAACAACTCTAGCAAACAGAAAAATGAAATAATTAAAATTTCATTGAAAATAAAAGTGAGAAAAGCCAAAGAGAATATCAGTAAAATCAAAATTATTTCTTTGAAAAGATCAATAAAATTGATAAACCCTTAGTTAGGTTGACCAAGAAGAAAGGGAGGGAACTCAAATAATAAATTCAAGTAAAAAAAGGAGACATCACTACCAACTTGAATGAAATAAAAGATTTGCAAGGGAATACTATAAATAACTGTACATCAAAATTGAAATAATTTAAGTGATATGGACAGATTTCTAGGAAAACACAAACTAAAGAAACTGACTCAAGAAGAAATAAAAACCTGACTAGACCTATAAAAAAGAGATTAAATTAGTAATTTTAAAACTTTCTAGAAAAAAAGTCCATGCACAGGTGAATTCTACAAAATAGTTTTTAAAAGATTTAACAGCATTCCTTCATAAACTTGTCCAAAATAGAAGAGAAGGGAATAACTCCCAACTCATTCTATGAGGTCAGTGTTACTCTGATACCCTAATACCAAAACTAGACAAAGACATCACAAACAATGAAAACCACAGAGCAATATCCCTTATGAACAAGATACAAAACTCTTCAACAAACTACTAGCAAGCTAAATCAAGAAGCTTATATGAAGGATTAGATATCTTGAAAGAGTGGGATTTATTCCAGGAATTCAAGATTTGCTTAATATCTGAAAAATCAATCAATGTAATACATCATTTATTGGTTAGAAAACCAAAAGAGAAAAACATGCTTAGCATTTCTCATGCTAAAAGAACTAAAGAATAAATTCAAGCCTCAGATTACAATACCGAAGGATTCTTTGGGCAAAATATGGAATAATGCAGGAAGCATCAAAAGAAGATGGAAGGAATACACAGTCACTGTATCAAAAATAATTAGTTGATGTTGAACCATTTCAAGAGATAGCATATGATGCCACCACTCGTCTGTCAGTTTGTCTTACTGAGGTGGCTTGTATGTTGCTGCGATGCTGGAAGTATTTTAAATACCAGCAGGATCACCCATGGTGGACAGGTTTCAGTGGAGCTTCCAGACTAAGACAGACTAGGAAGAAGGAGAGGCAGGCTACATCTGAGTGTTTAGCCACTGAAAACTTCATAAATAGCAGCCGAACATTGCCATATATACTACCAGAAGATTAGACCCCCAGGTTGGAAGGCACTCAAAATACGACTGGGAAAGAGTTGCCTTCACAAAGCAAAGTTGACCATAATGACATGAATGGAGCAAAGCTTTCAGGACCTTCATTTGCTGATGGGACAAAACTCAAAATGAAGAAAAATCTGTACAAACATTAGTAGTCAGAACATGGAATGTATGAAGTATGATGTTAGGAAAACTGGAAGTTGTCAAATATGAAATTAAATGCATAAATATAGATATCCTAGGCTTTTGTGAGCTTAAATGTACTATTATTAGCCATTTTGAATCAGATAATCATATAGTTTACTATGCCAGGAACATCAAATTGAAGTTTAATGGTATTTGTGTGATAGGATAATATTCATATGCCTACAAAGAAGTTCTACCAACTTCTTCTGTTTTAAATAGATTAAACCTATAATCAAGATGCACTGGTAATTACTGGTGATTGAAATGTGAAAGTTGGAAACAAAGAAGAAGGATCAATAGGGGAAAATTTTGGCCTTGGTGGTAGAAATGATGTTGGAGATTCATGATAGATTTTTGCAAGACCAATGACTTTTTTAAAATAACATAAAAGACTCTGAAACTTGATCTCCAGTTTAGAGATGCTAAAGCAAATGGAAGAAATTAGGTGGTAAAAGAACTGAACAGAAAAATTCAAAGGACAACTCAAGAAGGCAAAGTATTAAAATGAAATGTGCAAAGGCCTAGAGTTAGAAAACCGAAAGGGAAGAACATGCTCAGCATTTCTCAAGCTGGAAGAATTGAAGAAAAACTTCACGCTTCCACTTGAAATATTAAAGGATTCCATGGGCAAAATGTCGAATGATGCAGAAAGCATTAAAATAAGATAGAAGGAATACACAGTCACTTACCAAGAAGAAATGGTCGACGGTCAACTTTTTCAAGAGGTAATATGTGATCAAGAACAGATGGTACCGAAGGAAGAAATTCATCCTGCCTTGAAGACATTGACAAAGCCCTATGGATTGGAGGAATGCTAATTGAAATCTCTCAACAAACTCACGCAGCACTGGGAGCGTTCACTCACCTATGCCAAGAAATTTGGAAGACAGCTACTTGGACAACTGATTGGAAAAGATCCGTATTTTTACCCGTTCCAAAGAGAGGTGGCTCAATAGAACGTGGAAATCATAAATAATAACAATAATAAAACATTAATATCACCTGCAAGTAAAATTTTGATGAAGATAATTTTTAAATGGTAACAACAGTACATCAACAAGGAACTGTCAGATGTTCAAGCTGGATTCAGATGAGAACCTGGAATAACGGATATCATTGCTGACATCAGATGGATCTTGGCTAAAAGCAGAGAATACCAGAAAGTTGTTTACCTGTATTTTATTGACTATGCAAAATTTTTGACTGTGTAGATGATTGCAAACTATGGATAACATTGTGAAAAATGGATATTCTAAGACACTTAAATCTGCTCATGAGAAACCTGTACATAGACCAAGAGAGAGTTGTTCAAACAGAACAAGGGGATACTGAATTGTTTAAAATCAGAAAAGGTATGCACCAGGACTGTATACTTTCACCACACTTAATCAATCTGTATACTGAGCAAATAGTCTGAGAAGCTGGATCGTATGAAGAAGAACACACATCAGGATTGAAGGAAGACTTATTAACAACCTGTGATATGCAGATGATATAACCTTGCTTGTGAAAATGAAGAGAACTTAGAATACTTACTGATAAAGATCAAAGACCACAGCCTTCAGTATGGGTTGCATCTCAATATATAGAAAACAAAAATCCTCCAACTGGACCAACAAACAACATTATGAAAAAGGGAGACAAGATTGAAGCTGTCAAAGACTTCATTTTACTTAGATCCACTGAAGCAGCAGTCAAGAAATAAAATGACGTACTGCATAGACAAATCTGCTGCGCAAGACCTCTTTAAAATGTTCAAGAGCAAAGATGTCAGTTTGGACTAAGGTCGCCTAACCCGAGCTATGGTATTTTCAATAACCTCATATGCATGTTAAAGTTGGACAATGGATAAGGAAAACCATAGAATTGATGCACTTGAGTTACGGTATTGGAGAAGAATGTTAACAAACAAATATGTGTTGAAAGAAGTACAGCCAGAATGCTCCTTAGAATCCAGGATGGTGAAACTTCATCTCTCATATTTTGGACACATAGGTAGGAGTGACAAGTCCCTATAGAAGGACATCATCTTTGGTAAAGTGGAGGGTCAGCGAAAAAGAGAAAGACCCCAGTGAGAACGGTTGACACACGGGCAGCAACAGTAGGAAGATGGCACAGGACCGTGCAATGTTTCGTTCTGTTGTGCATAGGATTGTTATGAGTAAGAAATGACTCAATGGCACCTAACAACAACACACACACATTAATACAATAAAGGACCCAAATGATCATCTAAATAAAGAGCATTTGACAAAAACCAACACTCTTTCATGACAAAAACACTCAACAAGCTAGGAATAGAGGAGAATATCATTAACTTAGTAAAGGACATTTATGGAAAAAAAAAAACCAAAAACTCCACAGTTAACATAATGGTTAATGATAAAAGGCTGAATATTTTCCACTAAAGATTAGGAATAAGACAAGGATATTCAGTCTTGCCACTTATACTTACCATCATACTAGAAGTTCTAGCCAGTGCAATTAAGAGAAATAACAGACATCTTGAAGAAAGCATTGTTGTTCAGAACAAAATTTCAAGTTTGGAATTTATAAAAGTTATTGTGCTTTTGTGGCTCATGAGAAAAGATAATAATACTTCAATGGCATATAAAATGGAAGATTCAAAATTATACATCATCAGAACGCTGCCAGTTCCATAAAGAAACTGGAAAACAATGCTCATCACTGAAACATGATATATGAGAACATGTGCAGAATGTGATATATGAGAATATGCATGCCAAAAATATCAAAGAGTACACAAATATTTTCATTCCTTCATAATGTCCTGATACCTTGTTGTTGTTGTTTTTAGGTGCCATCAATCAGTACC
The DNA here is from genome assembly GCF_000296735.1 of Chrysochloris asiatica. Classification (NCBI taxonomy): domain Eukaryota; kingdom Metazoa; phylum Chordata; class Mammalia; order Afrosoricida; family Chrysochloridae; genus Chrysochloris; species Chrysochloris asiatica. Next base: position 16,845,102 of record NW_006408551.1, on the reverse strand, counting down.
AACTCATAGCGACCCTATGCACAGCAGTACGAAACACTGCCTGATCCTGGACCAACCTCACTACTGTTGCCACGCTTGAGTCCGTCGATGCTGCCACTTGGCCAATCCATCGCGTTGGGGGTCTTTATCCTTCTCCAGTGACTGGTCCATCCTGACAATATGTCTGAAGTATGAGAGATGAAGTTTGGCCTTCTTGGCCTCCAAGGAGCACTCTGGCTGCACATCTTCCAACATGGATCTGTTGGTTCTCTTGGCAGCCCATGGCACTTTCAATATTCTCCTCCAACACCATAACCCAAAAGCATCAATTCTTCTTCGGTCTTCTTTATTCACTGTCCAGCTTTCACATGCATATGAGGTTATTGAAAATACCATGGCTTGGGTCAAGCACACCTTAGTCCTCAAGCTGATATCTTTGCTCTTCAACACTTTAAAAAGTTCTTGTGCAACAGATTTGCCTAATGCAATACGTTGTCTGATTTCTTGACTGCTGCTTCCATGAGTGTTGATTGTTGATCCAAGAAGAATGAAGTCCTTTACAACTTCAATCTTTTCTCATTGACAAGAATGTTGTTTATTGGTGAGTAGTGAGGATTTTTGTTTTCTTTATATTGAGATGTAATCCATACTTAAGGCTGTGCTCTTTGATCTTCATCAGTAAATGTTTTAAGTCCTCTTCACTTTCAGCAAGCAAGGTTGTATCATCTGCATATCGCAGGTTGTTAATGAGTCTTCCTCCAATCCTGATGCCATGTTTTTCTTCACAGAACCCAGCTTCTCAGATTATTTGCTCAGCATACAGGTTGAATAAGTATGGTGAAAGAATGCAACCTTGTCACACACCTTTCTTAATTTTAAACCATTCAGTGTTCCCATGCTCTGTTTGAACAACTGCCTCTTGGTCCAGGTACCTATTTTAAGAATGTGAAGAAATCACATAGCGACAGCCACCTGAATCATAGGAACAGTGCTAGGAGGAAATAAAAAGCCTTTCCCAGTGAGACTCATTTAAAACAAAACCAAAATATATTGGAGAGCGGATTCTGACTCATATAGGACAGAGTAAACCTGTCCCATAGCATTTCCAAAGCAGAGCACCACATCGTTCTTGCATGGAGCAGCTGGTGGATTTGAACTGCCAACATTTAAGAGCAGCCAAGAGCTTAATCACTGCATCACCAGGGATCCTCCTAAGGAAATCCACATCTACAAAGTGATCTCTGGAGTTTAGAATCTGAAAAGTCAAGTCCCTCTAAAATATAATAAACCACCAAAATGAATAAAAGTTTAAAGAAAGATAGACAAGAATGAATTATGAGGATAACTTATAAGCCTGCCTGTCAAAGAAAGATGAAATCTTTTCATGCATTTTTCATTACTAACTCCAACTCCTAATTCAGCAAGAAACTGTGACAGGGACACCTGCTCAGCAGGTTACACTTTTGTTTCCAAAGTGTCATTACATCTTCTTCTCTAACTATGTGTCTAATTAAGTAATTCAAGATTACAATTTAAATCAAAATTTCAACTCAATAATTGCAATGACATATTTTTCTTATTGGTGGATTCACCAATAAGAGCAAGATACTGTTATACTCTTAGTCTCTCTTTTTTCCTATCTCTTTGCACTAAGCCAGTAAATAAGTGTTTTCCCAACAATAAACTAATAATCACATTTTTAAAAAAAAATCAATTTTGCATTTGCAACAAACTGGAAGCCACCCAAGAATATAGAATTTCCATCTGCTCTGATCCTTTATCATTCTCCAGTGCGTAAACAAACAACATGGAGAGTAAAATGAAACCCTCAAATCTATTCCAGAACACTGAAATACAACACATACCCATATGTCCTATCAAAGTGATATGAGTTTATATTGCAAACAGGAAACCATGTGGTTGGTTTCAGTGGCTGGAAAAGACTCAGATAATGAAAAAGCATTGCATTTATAGTTCCCAGGGACTCGCTATATTCATTAGCTTCTGTACTGAACTAAGTGAAGAAACAGAGTGCAAAAGGTAAAAGGGGCTAGTCAAGCATACAGAAGAAACCAGGTAGATGCATGCTGGCCACTCTCTAATATCCTGTTAACAAGGAAAACCTACAAGACAAAACTCAATCTGAAGCTTCCGTTTTCTGGTACAAATCTTTTAGGATTTCTTTTTTTTTGTTATGTGCAAAATTTTTGGATGATGAGGTAGAGATTTGTGTGCACTAAATTTATTCTTAACTTCGCTGTTATTCTTAACTTTGACTCAGTTCCAGCTCATAGCAACCCTATATAGGGTTTCCAAGGAGCAACTGGTAAGTTTGAACCACCGACCTTGTGGTTCAAACTGACTTAGCAGTCGAGAGCTTATCCTACAGTGCCCAAGTATATGAGGAACTAAAACTATGGAATGGAGAAATATTGGAATTTTTCCCATGAACTCTTTGAAGCCTTGTGGCATAACATCAGAACATAATGACCCAATATTGCTCAAGATCATTATTGCTGAAGTGGAAATATCTAATTGGAATAAACAGAACAGATGACACTTCAAGCTTAATGACAAAGAAAAAGGATGGAGAAAACTTCACGGCTTTATTGTGATGTTGGTCTAATTGTAAAGCATGACAGCATCAGAAACAGACCAGACAAACTCCGAGAGGAATAGGGCACTGTGGAATGGATAGTAGACAATTTAATTTAAGCAAAGTTCAAGACAGTGGCACAAAAACAGCCATGAAGCTAAAGGAGAATTCTCAGGATTTCTCTGGAGCTATCATTCTGTACAAAAACACAGGAGGAAGAAAAAATCCCAATTTATCTTTTTAACTTTTAATCATATGTGAAGCTCCTAATAAATGCTCTAAGAAAGAAATCTCTAACATGTAGAATGATTAGTCAATCTTGGGAAAAAGACAATATTTACACTTACAACTACAATTTCTATGAGACAGATTGAGAATCTCATTATACCAATATTAAGTGTTTACCATGTTTTGCGATTAAATGGATAGCTCGATGGTGTCCCATCTCCCGGAGAACCTGTAAAAGGTCACCGATGGTCTTGTTTTTCTGTGCCCAGGACCAAAGTAATTCTCTCGTTCCACTTTTTCCTTGTTCTACATACTTTTCAATGTGACGAACATCCAGCCAGTTGTTTGAAAGCCGCTCCGCTGTGGAAGTTGCAACAGGAAGAACCAGAGAATAGTTTACTGTTAATTGAAATGCTTGTTGCTGTGTACCTTATACATTTTATTTTATTTAAAACTTTTCATTTTGAATTCATTTTAGCATGTACTCTTCACCTAACCAGCCCTAATGCTAACATATTACATAACCATTGTACAATGATCAGAATCAGAACATTAGTATTGGTAAAATACTAGTAACTAAACTGCAGACCTTGTTTGAATGTCATTAGTTTTTCTACTAAAACCGCTTTTCTGTTCTAAGAACCTAACCTGTTTCCCACATTGCGATTTCTTGTCACTTCTCCTTGTTATTTTCTCTCATTTTGTTGATATCAATTCATAGCTGCCCTGTATGACAAAGTAGAAGTATTCCATAGGGTTTTCAAAGAAACCCTAAAATCTTTATGAAAGCAGACTGCCTCATCTTTGTCTTGCAGATCAGCTAGTGAATTCAAACTACCATTTTATTAGCAATTCAGTGCTTACGTCTTGGGTCACCAGGGATCTTATATTTTCTCCTTGTTATTTGTGCCGTGAGTCAGTTCTTACTCATAGAGACCCTGTATAGGGATTCTGAGGACGGCTGGTGGGTTTGAATTGCCAACACTGTGGTTGACAGTCCAGTGCTTACTCTAAGGCACCACACCAGGACTCTTCCAATCTGTGAGAGCTCCTCAATTGTTCTTTGTCTTTCAGAAGAGTTAAATGATATATTCTCAGTGCATAGTATGAAGGGGTTTCTGATGAGTTTCTCTCACTACACTTGAGTAAGGTATAAAGAGGTTTACTGGTACTTTTCGCCTATGCAAAGGCATTCAACTGTATGGATAATAATAAATTATGAGTAACATTGAGAAGAGTGGGAAGTCCAGAACACTTAATTATGCTCATGAGGAACAAGGGGATACTGAAGAGTTTAAAATCAGGAAGGTGTGTGACAGGGTTATATCCTTTCATCATATTTATTTAATCTGTATACTGAGCAAATCCAAAGAGCTGGATTATATGAAGAAAAGCCTAGCATAAAGGTTGTGTCAACTTGATCAACAACCTGAACCTTGCTTGCTGGAAGTGAAGAAGACTTGAACTTACTGATGGAGCTCTATTTCACTTCAATATAAAGAAAACAAAAATCCTGACAACTGGACCAATATGTAGCATTATGATAAACAGAGAAATATTGAAATTGTCAAAGATTTTATTTCACTTGGATCCACAATCACCATTCATGGAAGCAGCAGTCAAGAAATCAAATGACTTATTGCATTAGACTAATATGTTGCAAAAAACCTCTTTAATGTGTTAAAAAGCAAAGATGTCATTTTGAGGACTAAGGAGCACCTGAACCAAAACATGAACTGGACAATGAATAAGGAAGACGAGAGAGAATTGATCTATTTGATTTATGGTGTTGGTGAAGACTATTACAAGCACCATGTATTGCCAGAGAAACAAAAACAAAAAGCCTCTCTTGAAAGAAGTGCAGCCAGAATGTTCCTGGGACATATTATCAGGAGGGACCAACTCCTGGAGAAGGATATCGTGTTTGGTGGCGGCCACAGTGGGTTCAAACATGATTGTGAGACCAGGCAGTGTTTTGTTCTGCTGTGCATAGGGTCACTGTGAGTAGGAATCAACTCAAATCCACCTGACAACAACAGCAAGATACTGGCTGCTAAATTTCTCCACTAGAAAGTCATCTTTCTTTTTTAGCTAATAATTCCATTGGTGGTGATACTTTGAAAGTCTGGAAATATTCTGTTTCTCTTCAAACTTTGCCCACTGATTTTAGCATCCATAAGTGGACCTTGTTTACCAAGGGGTTTAAAATCAGGAGAGGTATGTGTCAAGGAAATAGAAAACAGGAAACAGAAAATCACCATTATGCCAATATCACAGTGATGATGTTTCTTTCTATGTTTATTAGATATTAGACCCCTGGTGGGGCAGTGGTTAAAATGCATGATGCTAACTGAAAGGTCAGTGTTTCAAAGCTACTAACTGTTCCAGGGAGAATGATGTGGCGTTCTGCTTCTATAAAGATTGTTGTATTGTAAAGTTGGTGCCAACTCATAATGACCCTGTGTATGGTTTTTGAGGCTGTAAATCTTTGAGCAGAAAGCTTCATCTTTCTCCTACAGAGTGGCTGCTGGGCTTCCTTTGCCAACCTTTGGCTCACAGTCTAATGGTTATCATTCAAAGTCACTGGGCTCCCAATCTGTAAAGATTACAATCTTGGAATCCATTTAGATACACTGAAACTTGTTCTTGAATGTAGAAATGGCT
>NW_006408551.1:16836708-16838200 GCF_000296735.1 Chrysochloris asiatica | reverse complement strand
GAAGAACTGTCTCCTCCAAGTAGAGCGGATCTTGATGCTACGAAAGGAGCAAAATTTTTAGGATCTTCATTTGCTGATGGGGAATTGTAGCATTGATTAATAATTGGAATGTATGAAGTGTGAATCAAGGAAAAGTGGAAGTTGTCAGAAATTAAATACTGTAAGTAGATATTCTTAACATTAGTGAGCTAAAAATAATTGCTATTGGCCACCTTCAGTTGGATACATTATGTATCACATTATGTATGTGATACATTATGCCAGTAGTGATAAATTGAAGAGTAATGGTATAGTATTCGTCATCAAAAGGGAATTTCAAGTAAAGGTTTTTATCAACTTCTGCAGTCTCACAATGATTGAACATGCAATTAGGATGCAATGATAATTTGTGGTGATTGTTATGTTGTTGTTACGTGCCATGAGTCTGTACCAACTCATAGAAACACTGTGCGCAACAGAACGAAACAGTGCCCGGTCCCGGGCCAACCTCGCAATTGTTGCCACGCTTGAGCCCATTGCTGCAGCCACTGTGTCAATTTACCTCATTAGGGGTCTTCCTCTTCTTCACCAACCCTCCACTTAACCAAACATGATATTCTTCTTCAGGGACTGGTCCCCCCGGATAACATATCTAAAGTATGAGAAACAAAGTCTGGCCATCCTGGCTTCTAATGAGAATTCTGCCTGTACTTGTTCCAACCAACACAGATTTGTTTGTTCTTTTTTATTCTTCTCCCACACCATAACTCATAGGCATCAAGTCTTCTACAGTCTTCCTTATTCATTGTCCAACTTTCACATGCATATGAAATTACTGTAAATACCATGGCTTGGGTCAAAATGTTAATCTGCAAACAGACATCTTTGCTCTTGAGCAGTTTAAAGAGGACTTGTGCAGCAGATTTGCGTAATGCAATATGTCATTTGATTTCTTGACTGCTGCTTTCATGAGTGTTAATTGTTGAATCAAGCAAAATAAAGTCTTTGACAACTTCAATCTTTTCTCCATCTATATGGATGCTATTTATTTATCCACTTGTGAGGATTTTTGTTTTCTTTACATTGAGGTGAAATCCATACCAAAGGCTGTGGCCTTTGACCTTCATCAATAAGTATTTTGTGTCTGTTTCACTTTCAGCAAGCAAGGTTGTATCATCTACATATCACAGCTTGTTAATGAGTCTTCCTTCAATTCTGATGCCACCATGTTTTTCTTCATATAATCCATCTTCTCAGATCATTCGCTCAGCATACATATTGAATAAGTATGGTGAAAGAATACAACCCTGGAAGACACCTTTCCTAATTTTAAACCACTCAGCATTCCCTTGTTCTGTTCAAACAACTGCTTCTTGGTCTATGTACAGGTTCCTTGTGAGCACAATTAAGTGTTCTGGAATACTTATTCTCCAAAACGTTGTTCATAGCTTGTCATGATCAACACAATTGAAAACCTTTGTGCAGTCAATAAAGCACAGGTAAACATCTTTCT
>NW_006408551.1:16816073-16835745 GCF_000296735.1 Chrysochloris asiatica | reverse complement strand
AACCAGAGCTCCTTATCTTAGGCATTAGTGAGCTGAATTGAACTGGTATTGATCATTTTGAATCTGACAACCACAAGGTTTTCTTAATGCTGGAAATAACAAATTGAAGAGGAATGGTGTCACATCCATCATCAAAAAGAACATTTTAAGATCTATCTTAAAGTATGTGATAGGATAATGTCCATACATCTACACGTAAGACCAATTAATACAACTATTACTCAGATTTACACACCAACCACTAAAGCCAGCGGTGATGAAATAGAAGAATTCCGGTGATTAGAATGTGAAAGTTGGAAGCAAAGAAGGATCCATAGTTGGAAAATATGACCCTGGTAATATAAATGATGCCAGATATTGCATGATAGAATTTTGCAAGATCAAAATTAGAAATACCCTTTCCAACAACATAAATGGTGACTATACAATGGACCTAACCAGATGGGATATACAGGAATCAAATTATTAACTGTATCTGTGGAAAAAGAAAATGGAGAAGCTCAACATCATCAGTTAGAACAAGGCTAGGGGTCAACTTCATAATAGATCATCAAACAAAGTTCAATTTGAAGCTGAAGAAAATGGAAACAAGTCCAACCATGAGAGCCAAAGTACGATCATCAGTATATTGCACCTGACTTTAAAGTCCACTTCAAGAACAGATTTGATGTCTTGAACACTACTGAGTAAAGACTAGACAAGTCATGCCATGACATGAAGAAAGCAAAATGTCATTTAAAAAAACAAAAATGGTTTCAGTAGATACTCTGAAACTTTTTCTTGAATGTAGAAATGGCTACCGCAAATGGCAAAAATGATGAAGTAAAAATGCAGAACAGAAGATTTTGAAGGGCAACCCAAGAAGAAAAATTAAAACATTGTAAGGAAATGTGCAAAGACCTATAGTTAGAAAGCCAAAAGGAAAGAATACACCCAGCATTTCTTAAGCTGAAAGAACTGGAAACAAAATTCAAGCATCTTTTGAAGAAGTCTATGGATAATATTGAATGAAGCAGGAAGTGTCAAAAGAAGTGGGATGGAATAAACCAAGTCATTGTACCACAGAACAGTTGGCAGATATTTAACCATTTCAAGAAGTAGCATATGATTTAAGAATGGATGGTATTGAAGGAAGACATTCAAGCTGTACTTAAGGCATTGTCAAAAAACAAGTCTCCAGAAATTGATGAAATATCAATTGCAACACTTCAACAAATGGACATGTGATGCTGGAAGCACACATTCATCTATAGCAAGAAATCTGGAAGACTGTTATGCAGTCAAGCGACTGGAAGAGACGCATGTTCATTGCCCATTCTGAAAATAAGTGATCCAACAAAATGTAGAAATTATTGTACAATATCATTAATATCATATGTAAGCAAAATTCTGCTCATGATAATTTAAAAATGGTTGTAGCAGTACATCAACAGGAAGATACCAGATTGAGAAGAGGATGTGGGAAGAGGGAGATCATTGCTGATGTCAGATGACATATCTTTCTGATATTCTCTGATCTTAGTTGAAAGCAGAGAACATCAGAAAGATATTTACCTGTGCTTTATTGACTAAGCAAAGGCATCTGACTATATGAATCATAACAAATTATGGATAACATTGAAAAGATAGGTGTTCCAGAATACTTAATTGTGCTCATGAGGAACCTTTACATGGACAGAGACAGTTGTTCAAATAGAACAAGGGGATACTGAATGGTTTTAAATCAGGAATGGTGTGTGTCAGATTTGTATCCTTTCACCATACCACCACCACCACCATGGTGAGCGAATAATCTGAGAAACTAGACTACATGCAGAAGAAGGGGACATCAGGATTAGAGGAAGATAATTAACAATCTTTGATATCTACATGACACAACATGGCTAGCTGAAAACAAAGAGCACTTGAAACATTTACTGATGAAGATCCAAGACAACAGCCTTCAATATGGATTATATGTCAACATAAATAAGACAAAAATGATCATAACTAGACCAATAAACAACATCATGATAAATGAAGAAAAAATTGAAGTTGCCAAGGTTTTTATTTTATTTGGATCCATACTCAACACCCACAGAAGCAGAAATCAAGAAATCGAAGGATTTAGTGCATTGGGTAAATCTGCCACTAAAGATCTATTTAAAGCGCTGAAAAGCAAAGATGTCACTTTGAGAATGAAGATGTATCTGACCCAAGCCACGTATTTTCCATCACCTCCTTATGCATGTGAAAGCTGGACAATGAATAAGGAAGACCAGAGGAGAATTGATGCATTTGTGTTATGGTGCTGGTGAAAAATAATAACTGGACAGCCAGAAGAAAGAACAAATGTATTTGGGAAAAGTACAGTCAAAATGCTCCTTGGAAGTGAAGAGATGGCAAGAAACTCTGTGTTGTGCAGTTTGGACACGTCATCAGGAGGGAGCAGCCACTGGAGAAGGCCATCATGCTTGATAAAATGAAGTGATAGCAGAAAATTGAAGTAACGTCAGTGAGATGAACTGATATAATGGCTCCAACAATGGGTTCAAACATGGTGAGGGTGGCACAGGACCAGGACTGGGCAGTAGTTCATTCTCAGAACCAACTTGAGGTCACCGAACAGCAAGCACAATGCCAATTAAAATGAGCTGGTTCTAATCCTATATTGTATCTTTTCCTCATTATAACTTAGTCCTCAAATAATAAGAAGCTCTGCTCTCACATCTACAGTATATTCATTTGCTTTCTCAATTCAACTGTACACATAAATCATTTCAGAGCTGTTGTGTAAGAAACACACTTGCTCACTGAATGAGGACATTTATATACAATGTTTTTTGCTCTTAGTCTTAGAGTATCCCGTTAAGGTGTTATCTGTCAAAGTTACTTCTTGTTGTTGTTGTTGTTAAGTGCCGTCGAGTCGGTTCCGACCCATAGCGACCCTGTACAGGGTTTCCGAGGGTGTAAATCTTTACCGGAGTAGAAAGCCTCATCTTTCTCCCGTGGAGCAGCTGGTAGTTTTGAACCGCTGACCTTAAGGTTCGCAGCCCCATTCGTAACCACTACGCTACCAGAGCTCGGCCACTTCTTTTCTCCCTACCGTCTTCAGTATGGTTATTCATTTGTATTACAGTTAGATTCATTCTAGTAAGGAATGCTGTTTTAAAATTTTTGTTACCCCGTCTTGTTGGTGAATATTTTTGACGAATTACAAGTCAATATCTTGGTTGTTGTTGTTAAATGTCATTGAGTCAGTTCCGATTCACATCAACCCTGTATAGGGTTTCTGAGGAGCAGCTGGTGGGTTTGAACTGCTGACATTGTGGTTTGCAGTCCAGTGCTGGTTCTAGAGCACCACATCAGGGGCCCACTATCTGAGTGGGATCAAGGAAAAATTTTACTGAGATACTGGGCTTTTAATTGCTCAAAAATAGCATATATGATTTAGTTAGGGTGTGGTATAAATAGCTTAAAGCTGTACTGACTGTATATGGGTTTTAGAGCCCCCTGAATTCACAGGAATCTTCAAGTAAAAAATCATACTGCTTTTCTGTACAACTTCCAAGTTTTAAAGTGTATTTTAGGGCAAAGGAGGAAGGAAACAAGCAGATCTCAAACCAACTGTAAAACTATGAGCATTTCTAGAGAGTCCAATATTTAAGGACAAGTTACTTAGGGTATGCTGGTATGCTCTCCTGCAGTGGGGTGGAGGTGGAGGATGTGAGGGAATCACTTGAGTGTAAGTGTGAAAGCTCCACAAAAGAGTGAACTCTGAGGAGAAAAGCTGGCAGTAAAATAGAGCACTGTGGGCCTCTAGCTGCATGTGGGTGCATGCAGGTTCGGTGGGAGCCTGCCACCCACCACAGTGCAATTCCAGGCAAGTCACAGCCTTAATGGAAAATCTCAAATGTCTCATTAGTAAATGCTCTCTGAAGTAAAAACAACACCCCCCCCAAAAAAAAACAACAAACAAAAAGTTGCAGTAGAATCAATTCTGACCATGTGTTGCAGAATAAAACTGTACTCCACAGAGTTTTGTTGGTTTTATTAAAAATTTTGTCCCAGGTTAGAATTTTAGTTTTGGAAGACTTTGGGGATAATATACATGGATGAAAGTGTTTAAAATGTGGCAAGGACATACATTGTGGGAAGCAAAGGGTGAAATGTCATAAATTAAATGGTGTTCCTCCCTTCCCCAAAAATATGTGTCATGATTGGTTGGGTCATGATTCCTAGTGGTTTGGCAATTCTCTACAGGGTTTTCAGAAGCAGATCACCAGGCATTTCTTCCGAGGTACCACCCAGGGTCCCCAGTCCACCCAAAATACACATTAAATGTAGCTGCCCTTCCCTAGTCTGCACTGACTTTAAAACACCTTGTCTTTAAAACACATCCTGATTTCAAAGTTGGCATTCCAAAGAGGAAACTCCAAATATCACCTTTCAATGTCAGGGGGAAAGATGAGGGTGACTGGACATCAGCTGGCTTTGCAGGAGGGGTGGAATAGGGCACAGTTTAAATAGGCTGATGGAAGAGGAAAGGGCTGGCAGTCAGGGACTTGTTCCAGAAGAGGGCATGAAGGGACAGATTATGACAGGTCAAGTACAAACCTAAGAAATTAAACTTCATCGTGAAAGCAATGGGACTTATCTAAGGTTTCTGAGAAGGTAAGGCAAAGATGGAAGTTGTATTTAGAAAACCACGTGGTGGAAATATTTGCTAGTAAAACGGTACTATCGTTTTATAGCTTACACAGATCTCACAGTAGGAAAAGGAGAGTTATCAGTTTTCCCAAATCTTTCCATTCAACTCTTGTTTTTAGCTCCGATTTTCATTTTTCAAGTGCACCAGTCTACTGTGTTCTCCAACCCTTGACTTGGCTGAGAACTGCTCTCCCTGAAGCACATTTCTGAGATTTAGCTGGGGGGTGGGGGAGGGAGCAGGGAAGGGGTGGGATGGGTAAGAGGTGGTGAATGAACAGATGCTGACTGAATTGAGACTTTTTAGTTCCCTGCCCATGTTGTGTAGTGGGTTATTCAATGGGCTGCCGACTTCAAGACAAACAGTTCAAATCCACCAGGTGCTCCACTTGAAAAAGAGGAGGCTTTCTAGCCCCATAAAGATCTCCTTTCTTGGAAACCCTATGAAGGATCACCATGAGTCAGAATCGACTCGATAGCGATGGATTTGAACACAGATGGGGCAAAGGGTTCTGAGTTTGCACTAAGTCTAACAAAAGCTAGATTAGGTAAAGGCAACTTTCTAATCACACAAATTCACTGTGTAAAACTGGCCCAGGATTTAGTTAAAATGAATGCTGGCTGCATGCATAGATTGCTTCAAAGTCTAGAAATGAAATCTGTTGGGTCTTTCTCTAACTGGAGATTCACAGTGCAATCTTAATAGCAGTTCTATAATGATGATGCATTATGAATTGAAACTACTAAAAAGTATTATTAGGTTCCATAAAAAGCACAACCCATGTAGATCAAATTCTATGAAACAATAGCTTCAATCTGATGTTGCAGGAATGCAAACTCATGGCATGTTAATTATATTCCTCAGTATCCATAGATTCTCCAATCCCTCCTTACTTGTTTCCTTCTAAAAATAGAACTTTATTCAATCCCATTATAAAAGAAATAAAAATAAAGCAGAAGTTCTAAACAACTGTGTTGTAAAGTTAAGAACATTATAAAATATAAAAGCAAATTAAGAAAAATATGCTGTAGTGAAGCATGGCATAATATCATGTTTTGGAAGGCAAATAATCTTTTGTTCAAAGACACTGTGGTATACTAGAAACCAAAAAGTCCATCTGAAGAGAACTGATTGTTTAACAAACGCTCAATTTTCAGAGGTTGTTTAGAGAATGTAGGATTATCTAGCTATCATTAACCACTGGGGAATTCAGCTGTAGAAATCATGACATCATATGCAAATATGTATCTGAAGGGGTTTTTTAGGCAGATGCTACACACCCTTGTTTGGCATCCAGATTTGCATAGAGCCACATGCCAAAACCCCCTAGGAAATTAAAACTGTATTCTTGCAAAATTTGCTTTAAGATACATAATAGGAAAAGTAATGATTGTGCTTGCTTTCTACAAAAGCAGAAAAAATAAATTCTAAAAGAACCTTTAAAAGTGAAGCTATTTTCAGTTCCTAAAAATGTAGAACAGAACAAAACACAATTCAAAAGTGTAAGTTTGCTCTACTGTTTATATTTAGTGCTTGGCTTGTAATGGAAAGGTCAGTGCCAAGGAAGAAAGACCTGGCAATTCCCTTCAGTGAAAATTTTAAAAAAACTCAGTGCCATCTATTAGATTCTGCCTGATAGCTACCCTGTAGGACAGAGAAGAACTACCCCATAGTCTTGCTAAGGCTGTAATTTTTACAAATAGGAGCACTTGTGGTTCAAGTAGTTAAGTGCTTGGCTGCTAACTAAAAAGTGAGCACTTGGAATCCACCAGCTGCTCCTATGCAGAAAGATGCCGCAGTCTGCTTCTGTAAAGATTTACAGCCTTGGAAACCTATAGGGCAGTTTTAACACTATGTTGTTGTTGTCACTATGTCTCATGGAGACAGTTCTGACCCATAGCGACCCTGTACAGGATTTCCGAAGCTGTAAATCTTTACGGGAGCAGAAAGCCTCATCTTTCTCTCACGGAACAGCTGGTAGTTTCGAACTGCTGACCCCGAGGATAGCAGCCTGATTCGTAACCACTACGCTACGAATTGTTTGAACACTAGGGTCATTTTAAATAAGAATTTGACTCCATGGGAATGGATTTGGGATTTTTTGGTTTTAATCTTTATGGAGATGTCCTGGTGGTGCGATGGTGCTGGGGGGTTGATTGGGGGTTTGAACCCACCAGCTACTCCACGAGAGAAAGATGAGACAGTCTGTTTCCATAAAGATGTACAGCCTTGGAAACCCTATGGACAGTTCTACCTTGTCCAGTGGACTCCTGTGTGGCACTGCAGGATTGGCACTGGACTGCAAACCACAAGATCAGCAGTTCAAACCCACCAGCTGCTCCTCGGAAACCCTATACAGGGTTGCTATGAGTTGAAACCAACTCAACAGCACTGAAGAACACCACCATGTCGTATAGGGTTACTAGGAATCTGAATGAACTGGACAGCAGTGGGTTTGGGTTTTATGGGTAATCTTTCAGGAAGCAGATTGCTACATCTTTCTCTCAAAGGGCAGCTGGTGAGTTAGAATCTCTGATGTTTCAGTTAGCATGCAAATGCTTAACCACTGCATGACCAAGGCTCCTTTATTAAAGATTTGCTGTTTTTTGTTGATGGTGGTTATGTGCATGGAGTCGGTTCCAACTCATAGCAACTCTGTACATGGTTTCCGAGGCTGTAAATCTTTATGGGAGCAGAAAGCCTCATCTTCCTCCCACAGAACAGCTGGTAGTTTTGAATTGCTGACTTTGAGGTTGCAGCCTGATTAGTAACCACTACACTACCAGAGCTGTCAAGTCAGTTTCAACTTGTAATGACCATATATACATCAGAATAAAACACTGCCCAGTCTTGGTTCATTCTCAAAGCCATTTCTGTGTTTGAGCCCATTGTTGCAGCCACGATGTCAGTCCTTCTGGTTGAGGGTCTTCCTCTTTTTCATTGACCCACTGCTTTATCAAGCATCATGTCATTCTCCAGTCTTGAAAATGTGTCTGAAGTAAGTGAGACAGTCTTCGCCATCATCATTTTTAAGAAGTATTCTGGCTGTCCTTCTTCCAACAAAACCGATGGGACAGTTCGACTTTGTCACATGGGGTCACTATGAGTTGGAATCAACTCAATGGCAACTGACAATAACAACAGTAAAAATTTACAAGAAATTACACATCCATACTTAAGCCTATCTGCATGTTTTACTCCTTACATGAATAGGGTTTATACTTCATAACAGGGTAGGACTGTGTATGATTTTTCAAGTGTCCTTCTTCAATTTGGCCCACTCTCATCCCTAGACCCAGATAAGGACCGGGCATTAACTATCTCTGTCAGAGAATTTAATAATAGTTCACTCCTCATACAAGGGTTTCAGTCTGAATCTCAAAAGCTATTTAATTCCATACTTAGATTTTAATCCCCACTTTTCCTTATATTTTCTGCCCTTGTATAAAAGTCAGATGGATCTTGGCTGAAAGCAAACAAATATCAGAAAGATGTTTATTGGTCTTTACTGACTATGCAAAGGCTTTCAATTGTGTGGATCATGACAAGTTATGAACAACATTGAGAAGTATGAGTATTCCGGAAACTGAATTGTGCTCATGAAGAACCTGTACGTAGACCAAGAGACAGTTGTTCAAACAGAAAAAGGGAACATCAAATGGTTTAAAATTAGGAAAGGTGTGTGCCAGGGTTGTATTCTTTCATCATACTTATTCAGTCTGTATGCTGATGATCCAAGAAGTAGGATTATATGAAGAAAAATGGCATCAAGATTGAAGGAAGACTCATTAATAACCTGTGACATGCAGCTGATACAACCTTGCTTGCTGAAAGTGAAAAGGGCTTAAAATATTTATAGAAGAAGATCAAAGACCATAACTTTCAGTATGGATTGCATCTCAATGTAAATAAAACAAAAATCCTCATCACTGGACCAATAAACAATATCCATATCAATGGAGAAGAGATTGAAAAATTATCAAAGACTTCATTTTGTTCAGCTCAACCATCAACACTCATGGAAACAGCAACCAAGAAATTAAATGATGTATTGCATTAGGCAAATCTGCTGCACAAGTTGTCTTTAAAGTGTTGAAGACCAAAGATGTCAGTTTGAGGACTAAGGTGTACCTGATCCAAGCCATGGTATTTTCAATAACCTCATATGCATGTGAAAGTTGGACAGTGAATAAGGAAGACCATAGAAGAATGGATGCATTTGAGTTACATTGTTGGAGGAGAATATTAAAAAGTACCATGGACTGCCAAAAGAACAAATCAATCTGCATTGGAATAAGTATAGCCAGAGTGCCCCTTGGAAGCCAGGATGGCCTCACTTCTCTCATACTTCAGACATATTATCAGAAGGGACCAGTCGCTGGAGAAGGATATCATATTTTGTAAAGTGGAGGGTTGGAGAAAAAAAGGAAGACCCCCAATGAGATGGATTGGCAGAGTGGCGGCAACAATGGGCTCAGGTGTAGCAATGATTGTGAGGTTGACCTAGGACTGGTCAGTGTTTCATTCTGTTGTGCACAGGGTCGCTATGAGTTGGTACCAACTCGAAGCCACCTAACAACAACAACATGAAAGTCTATTGCCTACATCATATTGGAAATACCCTAAGTAGTGTTGTAGCCAGCACTATTGAATAAAGTTCAAGTTTCTGCCCAACAAATTTTGGATGTTTGATAAATGTCTGTTCATTCATTAATTCATTCAATCAACAAATATTTACTAAATGTCTGCTTTGTTCTAGGTACAACTGTAGATGCTAGGGAATTCATAAGGGTACAAGGCAGACCAAAGTCCCTGCCTTCATGGAGCTAATTTCCTACAGAGATAGATGATCAGTAAACAAAATATATATATTAATATGAAGTATGTGAGAGGTGCTAAATGCTAAGTTGTTGTTGTTAATTGCCATCGAGACAGTTCCAACTCATAGGGACCCTATATTGGGTTTCCAAGGAGGGGCTGGTGAATTTGAACCAGTTCAAATGGACCTTGCAGTCAAGCACATTAACCCACAGGACCACTCCAGGACTTTGATAAATGCTATAGAGTAAAGTCAAGTAGAAAAGGTTCTTAAACAAGGGTTTCATTGTAAGAGTCATTAGGATAAATGATAGTTTAACCCAAGAAGGAGGTGAAGAAGCAAGACTGAACATGGCTTGAGGGAAGAATGTTCCTTGCATATTTAAGGAACAACAAAGTGACCGGTGTAGCTGGAGTTGACGGACTATGAAGGAGAACAAGGTGAGAATACTCTTTTACTGCTGAATGAGATGGAATCTGAATAGAGGGTTCACAGTAGAATAATGATGGTGGTAGTGATGTGCTGTGGAGACGGCTCCAACTCATAGCGACCCTGTATAGCGTTTCCAAGGCTGTCAATTTTTACGGGAGCAGAAAGGCTCATCTTTCTCCCGCGGAACTGCTGGTAGTTTCGAACTGTTGACCTGAGGTTAGTAGGCTGACTCGTAACCACTTTAATAGGCTCATTGGCTGCTGTGTTGTAAACAGACTGGCAGAAAGGGGCAGTTGCCAGAAGTCCAGTCAGGAAACTGATGAGCTAATCCAGGTGGGATCTGATAGCGGTTTGGAACCAAATGGCTGTGGTGGTGGTGGTAAATGGTTAGATTATTAGATACATTCTGAAGCTAAACCAACAAAACTTGCTAGCAGATAGGATGTGGTTTGTGAGGGAAAGCGAGAAGTGGAGCAGTGAAAAAAGTATAACAAAGTAACTTACATGCATGTCTTAGTTCTCTAGTGCTGCTATAACAGAAATATCACAAGTGGCTGGCTTCAACAAACAGAAACATATTTTCTCACAGTTTAAGGGCCTAGAAGTCTGAATTCAGACCACTGGCTCCTGCCTGGGGAAGGAAGGCTTTCTCTCTCTGAGAGCTCTGGAGGAAGGCCCTTGTCTCTTCTGTTTCTGGTCCCTTGTAGATCTCCATGTGCCGTGGTATCAATTTTACGCCATGTCTCCACTGCCTGCTTGTTTAAGCTCTTTTATCTCAAGATACAACAGACACTAATCCTTCCTACTTCATTAATATAACAAAGACAACCCATTCCCAAGTGGGAATAAAGCCACAGACAAAGAAATTAGGATTTACAACATGTTTTGTTGTTGTTGTTGTTGTTAAGTATCATCTAGCTGATTCTGACTCCTAGCGACCTTGTATAGGGTTTCTAAGGAGCAGCTGGTGAGCTTGAACCACTAACCTTGCAGTTCAAACAACTTTGCAGTCTGCCGCATTAGCCCACAGCATCACACGAGGACAACGTATTTTAGAGGTACATAACTCAATCCATTAAGGAACTCTGGTAGCGTAGTGTTTACTAATCAGGCTACTAACCTCAAGGCCAGCAGTTCAAAACTACCAGCTGTTCTGAGGGAGAATGATGAGACTTTATGCTTCCATAAAGATTTATGGAATGATGAGACCTTATGCAGAATCACTATGAGTTGGAACTGACTCCATGGCACACCACCACCACCAAAGAGGAAAATTTGATCTAAGCAATGGTTCCCAAGCCAGGCTGCATTAGAATCACATGGTACTGGCAAAAACCCAGAGACATGCTGTTCCCTCAACTCAGACCTACCGAAACAGTACTTTCAGGGGTAGGGCCTGAAGGTTTGTTTGTGTTTTACCTTTACCAGATTGCATGCCTGCATTTAATAAAACAAAGATTTTTGTCTGAATTATTGCTAATGATTACACTAAACACTTCCAACAGATACTCAAGTTGCCTCGACTTTCAAGCTTGTGAACAACAGGCCTTTGTTGTTGTGAAGTGCCATATAGTCAGTTCATAGTCGACTCATAGTGGCCCTGTTTAGATCTTCCAAGGAGCAGATTGGTAAGTATGAACTGCTGACCTTGAGGTCAAGTGCTTATCCTGCGGTTCCACACCAGACCAAGAGGCCTACTTAATCTTATATGCATTGATCATGTTGCTGTATGACTTGCCTGTTTCCTGAGGGGACTGTGTAAGCAAAGCTTTGATATTTACCATCAAGAATGATGATCAGCTTGAGGCAGTTTTATCTGTCACTTATTACAGTTGTTTCCTAAATGGAATTTGGGGCTCTGAGTTGTACTGAGCATTAGAGGGACTGTCCTTAAATCAAGGAGCCCTGGTAGCACAGTGGGTAAAGTGCTCAGCTGCTAAGTAAAAGTTAGGTTGTTTGAAGTGCATGTAGGTCACTCTGCAGTAGAAATGATATGACAGCCTGCTTCTGTGAAACCCAAGCAGCACTGAGCTGGGCATCCTGACAAGCAGCCGTGACCGGGGCTGAGTGCCGACTGCTCCTTTCAGATGGGGCACATGCTCCCCCTTTTCCCAGTATATACCGGCTGCTTCCCTCATGAATAGTCCCTTTCACTATCCATCCACAGCGTGGACTCAGACATTTTTTTTCTCTCACAAATTCAATAACTATAGGCAATCTATAGATACATATATAGCTCATGCCATCATCCATTTAAAAAATGCCTAATGGTGGGGAGGGATCTTATCCTTCAGATGAATACTAGAAGTTTCTTTTTTTGTTGTTGTTCAGAAATCAAAAGAGTTGAATTTACATAAGGGCTGAGATGTTTACTTAAGGACCATAGTTTAAAATTACTGAGAGCTTATGCTATGTATGGAGTCCTGGTGTGGTGCTGTGGGCTAATGCACCAGACTGCAAAGCCGATTGAACTGCAAGGTTGGCAGTTCAAGCTCACCAGCTGCTCCTTGGAAACACTATACAGGGTCGCTATGGGTTGGAATCGACTCGACGGCACTTAACAACAACAACAACATACTATGTATAACAATGAATAAGGCAAACCACAAACTGTTCCTATGAATCGCTATGAGTCGGAACAGACTCAGCAGAACATAACAACTACAAGGCAGACCGTAGAATTATGGTGTTGGAGAAGAATATTAAAAGTACCATGGACTTCCAGAAAAACAAACAAATCTGTTAGAACAAGTACAACCAGAATCCTCTCTCAGATTTTGGACATGTTATTAGAAGAGACCAATCCCTGGAGAAGGACACCATACTTGGTAAAGTGGAGGGACAGAGTAAAGGAAGAATCACCCTCCAATGAGACAGACAGACACAGAGGCAACAGCAATGGGTTCAAATGTAACACTTGAGAGGATTGTACAGGACTGGGCAGTGTTTTATTCTGTTGTGCACAGAGTCGCTGTGACTCGATGGCACCTAGCAATACTATACAAACAACTTTTAAACAACCGGAAGCACAGTGCTCCAATTCCAGAAAATAGGTCCACAGTGCTAATCAACCAACAAGCAACAAGCAACTGTTTTCCTCACAAGTCTTCTACTATTTTTGGTAAGAAACAATAGCTATTTCAGAGAATTTAGTGAGTGTTTTGATAAAACCATGTTTATCTTAAACTACTGTTAAATGTGACATAATGAAGTAACAAAATCTGACCGCAAAAAGCCTACAATTAATAAAACAAAAATTTTTATAGAAATTATTTGTGATGATTATACTTAGTACTCCACTATTTCTGACAGCTGCTTAATTTTGCATAATATGGGGTTTGGGAGCCAATTTTCTAGATTGAAATAAAAAGTCATTCTTTAGCATAAACCTTCATTTCACCAAATTGGATAAATAAGCAAGATGCATTTATTTAAGAAAATGGAGGCATGTTAATTACAAATAGTTTTTAATCTAGTATTTCATCTGCCGTTTAATGAAGCTGGGGATTTGAGGGTACATTGAAAACAACAAAAAATAAATAATTTTGTTGTTAAGTGCCGTCAAGTTGGTTCCAACTCATAGCAACCCAGTATAGGGTTCCCTAGAAGTAGCTGGTGAGTTTGAACCGCCGGCCTTGTGGGGCTTCAAAAAGTTCATGAAAAGATTCCATTAATCTTGAATTCCATTTTTTCCACACCCGGACTCTTTTGGTGGTGGTGGTTGTGTGCCGTAGAGTTGGTTCTAACTCATAGAGACCCTGCACAGGGTTTTTGAGGCTGTAAATCTTTATGGGAGCAGAAAGCCTCATCTTTCTCCCACTGAACTTCTGGTAATTTTGAACCGCTGACCTTGAGGTTAGCAACCAACTCAATCACTATGCTACCAGAACTCCTTAGGATTCTTTCAGAGAGATAAAAATGTTTTTGTATGTAAATTATATTCTGGGGTAATTTTTCAGAACCAAGAAAAGACTTAACAAAATATTTCAAACTGAATCAGAAAATAAAATGGCTTCTTATTGGAATCTTCCTTTGCCAAACTTCTGCTCTTGTGTGCCCTCAAGTCATTCAGATTTAGAACAGAACTGCCCTCCATAGGGTTTCCTGACTCACAGACTAGAACTGCTCCATAGGGTTTCCTAGGTTGTCTGTCTCTTGGGCCGTGGCTGGGTGGGGAGTAGCTGGGTAGGTTCCAACTGCCAACTTCTAGGTTAGCAGCTAAGCACTTAACCATTGTGCAACCAGGGCTCCATTTCCAAGCCTCTGAGTCCGTGTGTGGCACTGCGGATTAATGTGTTAGACTGCAAAGTTAGTTTGAACTGCAAGGTCAGAGGTTCAAGCTCATCAGCCACTCCTAGGAAACCCTATACAGGGTCGCTATGCGTTGGAACCAACTCGACAACATTTAACAACAACAGATCCCTTAGTATTACCATATAGGAAGTTTCTTTAAAAGCGAAGAGGGAGCTACTGTATGGGTCTCAGGGCGTCCTGGTGTGGTGCTATAAGCACTGCACCACTTACACAAGGTCAAACCCACCAACTGCTCCGTGGAAACTCTATACAGGGTCGTTATGGGTCAGAAGTGGTTTGATGGCACTTAACAACATGGAATATTTATTACACCTGTGGTGCTGTGGCAGACTGAAAATTCATTTGAATTGCAAAGTCAGAGGTTCAAGCTCACCAGCTGCTCCTTGGAAACCCTATACAGGGTTGCTATGGGTTGGAAACGACTTGACAACCCTTAACAACAACAACAACAACAACAACACCAGGGAGAGGAAAGTGAAGGTTCTGCCCAATTACATCACTAAGTTTGTTTCATCCTACCCAAGGACCTTTTCCTGCACCAGACCATACAGAATCCTTGTTGTTGTTGTTGTTAAGTGCCATCGAGTCGGGTCCTTAGTACTGTTTATTATTGATTTTAATCATGGAGTAATATGTGATGAATATAATACAGTACTTAAACGTAATACGAGGGGGCTTCCAAAAATTCGTGAAAAGATTCCATTAACCCTGAATTCCATTTTCCCCCAAACTTTTTGAAGCCCCCTTAAATTTTATAAATACAACAAAATTGTTCTGTGAAATCTTTCTACATAGAATTACCACATTATCAGTTACAACATTCTTAGTAACTGAACGGAAGCATTTTAAAATTCTACTTTTTCCTTTAATTACTAAGGCCTTCTCAGAACAAGTACTGATACAGGTTCACAAGTAGTAATTACCACAATATTGTAGCTAAAATACCAAAAAATTTGACAACATCGGAGACTAAAAACATCAACAGCAATGAAAATCGGCATACAGCAGCGTGTGCAGACAAAACCGCTGTGTTTCGAAGTCTCATTGTAATTGGGTAATAATGACAACTCTGGAAGGACCTCATTTGTTGTTGTTAAGTGCCGTCGAGTCGGTTCCGACCCACAGCGGCCCCGTATAAGGTTTCCAAGGAGCGGCTTGTGAGCTTGAACCACCGACTTTGTGGTTCAAACGACTTTGTAGTCCAGCGAATTAGCCCACAGCGCCACACCAGGACTCCACAAAATCTCAGCGAAAGTACAAAAACGTAAATTAACTTTGAGTATTTTTTAGCCTTGTAAGTATACTGATACATGTAAGTATCAATATACCTGGTGTGATGTTGTAGGATAAGCACTGGACTGCAAACCACAAGGTCAGCAGTTCAAACCCACCAGTAGCTCCTCAGAAACCTTATACAGGGTTGCTATGAGTCGGAACCAACTCGACAGCACTTAACAACAGTAACAAGCTGAGCTTATGAAAAATAACAAATTTCTGCTGAAACACTACACAAAAGTTTTATAGACAGTTTTGTGTCCACCCTCCTGACGGTGTCATCTGGTGCAGTCTGCGTCCTTACACTCCCTTAGAGACACCAATGGTTCCGACCTTAGAAGGTCGGGCCCGGGCAGCCCAGTAGGCCGGACGCAGCTGCCCCCGACCGAACAGCGCTCTCTCCCTAGAGCCAGAGGCTAGTTGAACGCACTGTGCGCACCGCGGCCCCCTCGGCCTCTTCCCGTCTGCCCCGCCGGCGGGCCCTACTCACCGAGGCCGCGCCAGCCCAGCGCGCCGTCGCAACTGTCCAGGACTGTGCAAAGCTCGCCTAGCAGTACCGGCGGCAGGTCGAATAGCAGCGTGCGCGCCGAGAGCTCACCGAGAGCACCGCGGGTCCCCGCTGCCCAGGCCATGGCTCGGCTGCGGGAGATCAGGGGAAAGGAGGAGGAAGGATGCGAAGCCCAGGCTCTCTCCAAGACCGCGAGGTGCAGTTACACAACCGCGGAAATCCTGCTTCCACGACAGACGCCTGGGCAGCAGAACACGCTGTACCCAGGCCCTTGAAGGGGCGGACCCACATGACGCAAGGAGCTTCTCCCTAGAGATGCCTCTGTAGACCGCTGGCCTGGCGATGGGATCTCCCTGCCTCGTAATTCACTTCAATCAGGCTTACAGCAGTCATTCATCCCTCTGGGTTTAGGAAGTATCTGAAGTGAGCGAGAGTTGGACAAAGATCAGAGTTGTAGCACTAATTCCTGGGTGGTGCCGACGGTTAAGTGTTCAGCAGGTTGGTGGTTGGAACCCACTCAGAGATGACTTGGAAAACAAACCTGGAGATAGGCTTTTCTGAAAGGTTACAACCTTGAAAGCTCTAAGGAGCAGTTATTTGTTGTTGTTAAGTGCCGTCGAGTCGGTTCCGACCCATAGCGACCCTGAACAGGGTTTCCGAGGCTGTAAATCTTTACGGGAGCAGAAAGCCTCATCTTTCTCCCGTAGCTAGTAGTTTCGAACTTCTGACCTTGCAGTTCGCAGCCCGATTCATAACCACTATGCTACCAGGAGCAGTTATACGCTGCACAAAAGGGTCCCTATGAGTTAGAATTGACCCACTGGCAACTAACAGCAACAACCCGAGCTGCCCACCTGCTCTTGGATGTACTGGATCTTCTGGTGGAATGGATATGACAACTATCAAGATTTCTTTATTTTGTTCCTTGTCAGAAGAGATACAAGTTCATTGAACAAGTGGAAAACACAGAAAAATTGCTCATAATCCCCACTCCGCTGAGGACAAGTGCCCTAAACATGTTAGCATATATTTCCTCCCCATTGTGCATGTATGACTTGGTTATGGAAAAAGATGAATACAGGTACTAACAACAGAAAACAAACAAACGGAAAATATACCAACTCAGAGTAAAAATACCAACTCATCTTCAAGAGGCCGCCCTTTTCTTCTTCGTAGGCGATTTGGCTTTACCTCATTCACTGTCACGGAGGTGTTGAAGGGGTGCCATGACGAATCTAGGAGACACTGTTGGGGGGTGGACACCAAAATGACAGTCTGCAAATATTCTGTGCAATGTATTTACAACACTGTATTAATTTATAACAACAAAAACATTTCCCATATGTCCAGTTCGCATATATCAATATACCCTGGTGTGTGCTGTGGGTTAATGCCCCAGACTGCAAAGTTGTTTGAACTGCAAGGTCGGCAGTTCAAGCTCACCAGCTGCTCCTCGGAAACCCTACACAGGGTCGCTATGGGTCGGAACTGACTCGACAGCGCTTAACAGCAACACAAGGCTAAAGGGAGCTCGGTAGCTCTATAGGATAAGCGTTGGAGCCACTTAAAGGGAGAAGGATACAGCTTTCTGCTCCCACAGAGATTTACAGCCTCTGAAATCGTAATCAGGGTTGCTATGAGTGCTACATGACACTTAGCAACAAAGCTAAAGCTCTTGGAACCTTCTAATGTGTTCTGGACAGAGCTGTCTTTACTACCCAACTGCAGTCACATACAACAACAAACAAGCAATAACCTATAGAATCGTGGTGCCTTGGTTTGTATACACACTGCAAGAATGCACTGTTATTTTCATTGCTGCCGATGTTTCCAGAGTCCGACTTTGTCAAATTTCTGGTGTTTCAGCTACAATTTTGTGGTAATTAGAATTTGTGAGCCTATATCATTAACTCGGGCTGCGAACCGCAAGGTCAGCAGTTCGAAACTACCAGCTGTTCTGTGGGAGAAAGATGAGGCTTTCTTCTCCTGTAAAGATTTACAGCCTCGGAAACCCTGTACAGGGTCGCTATGAGTCGGAACGGACTCCACGGCACATAACAACCACCACCACCACCATATCATTAACTATTCTGAACATGAAGTCATAAACAAAGGGAAAAAAAGAGAAAATTTTTAAACGCTGCAGCTCAATTACTAATAATGTTGTAGCTAATAATGTAATTCAATGCAGAAAGATTTTGCAAAACAGTTTTATTGATAATGGTGATGGTGGTGGTTACTGTATGCTCTGGTACCAGAAAAGGTCTATGTGGGGTAGGGTGGGGTGGGGTGGGACCATGACTTATCTGTGTTGGGTGACATTCACCCTCGTGACACCACGTGCTTCTTTTTGGGCTTTCCAAGGAAATGTTTGACCACCTGTTCCTTCTTTCATTGTGCTTCACAGAATCTTCCCTTTGTTTTTGAACATGAAATTTATGTAACTTTAACTATTGTTTCTATATCTTCTAAGGTTTATCTTTGTAATATCCCCACAGCAGACATGATACAAATGCTCCTGACAAAAAGTAGAAACAGTAGGAGAGTGGTGGGAAAAATCCCAACCTTAATGAATTGAAGGGTGGACAGTGGCCATCAACTGAAACATATTAGCAACAACAATTTCAAATTGTTGCTTTGTGGGTTCTGGAACTAGAGATCAACATGAGGACACACTATCATTTTGTATTTCTACATACATTTCCGAATCGCAAGGTCGGCAGTTCGAGTCTACCAGCTTCTCCTTGGGAGAACCATGAGGCTTTCTACTCCTATAAAGATTTTTAGCCTGAGAAACCCTATACCAGGTCACTATGAATTGGAGTAGATTCTACGGCATATAACCACCAAAATATTCCACAAAAATACAAGCATAAGACAAAAAATATTGCTACAAAATCTTTATTAAACAAAAAATATGAAGCTATTATTTCTCAATATACCCTTATTCCTGAGTGTTTTTGTGTACATTGCCCACCCCTCCCAAAAGAAGAGGAAATAGAAGCAAATACTGGTGAATGATGAGGCACAGAGGGAATTGTAATCATGACAATGAAAATGATAAGTGTAAAACTCATGTTCTTCCATGTAAACAAACAATCACTCAATTCACAATAAAAACTTAAACACACACACACACACAAACCCTTTATACCAGGAAACTTAAAAAAAAAAATTATTAAGAAAATCTTAATAACGTAAGAAATAAGATATTAGACTTTAAACCTTACCAGAACACTGCAAATTATATAAGGGCAATGAAAATTGTTTTCCATATGATTTTCTGTGATGTTTCTAATTTTCAGAGAATAACCATATCAAGTCATTTTGTTCAAAACAAAACAAAACATGTTCTACAGTTTATAGAAATGAAGATAAGTGGCATTGGTTACATTCTTCATGTTGTGTCAACGTTCTTATTTTTTCTGGTGTGGATGTTTCACGTCCACTCACTCAATCTGCCTGCCCCCCAACCATCTCTTCTATGCTGTTGATGCTTGGTAGATTTTTGTGTTGTGTGTGTGGCGCTGTGGGTTAATGTGCTAGACTGCAAAGTCAGTTTGAACCACTAGTTAGGCAGTTCGAGCTCACCAACTGCTCCTCAGGAACCTTATACAGGGACACTGTGGGTTGGAAC
>NW_006408551.1:16811560-16812488 GCF_000296735.1 Chrysochloris asiatica | reverse complement strand
AAATCCAGTAGAGAATAGAAGCAAATACTGTTGAATGATAATGCACAGAGGGGATTGTAATCATTGCAAACAGTAAGTATTAAAATGTGTTCTCCCATGTAAACTATCACTCAATTCACAATAAAAACTTTGAGAAAAAATTATCTTTAATAGCTTTGATCATGCTTTAAAAACTGATGGAAATGACCACATTGGTCACTGAGAAGGGGAAGTGGGGGAAAAACAGCAATGAAGTTGTAAGCTAAGTCCAACTATATTCAATAGACTCCTGTGAACCCAGATGGAGACCTGGTTGGCCAGCAGTGTGGCAAGACCTGGGGACTGCTGGGCCCAGAGACAGTGACATGGCCATGGAGCACTGGAGTGGAGAGTGAAGCGTCCAGCTGATGGGAAGTGAGGGGAGATGCACAAGAACACCCACACTTGCAGATGATACCCACTTTACCTGGCTTTAGTGGCTGAATGATCAGAACTCGACTATAAGAAGAAAGAAAAGCAGAAAAAAAGAGTGATCTGAAACAATTTGATGAACTTGGCCTATGTCTATGGATGCAGTAGCTCAAAAGAGGGAACAAATCTTTGCAGCGGGAACTCGGTGCACAAGGTGGATGGGGATGGGCAACTTGAACATTGGCTACCCAAAATGTGGGAGCTACAAAGGTAAGAAGTGACTGGCTTACAAGCTTTCAAGAGGGAGTCTGGATCCAGAGGGCGTGGGGGAGGGTGGAATCTCCACTGAGTGGTATCCAATCTGTCTGGGCGGGGCTGATGGGGGGAGATGGGGATAGGACTCTTGTGGTACAATAGTGAATAATTGCCATCAGGACTGACTGTGGGGGTTGGAAATGTGAAGGTAGACATTTTTTAGCAAAAGGAGAGTGGTTAACTTTGCAGTTCAGAAGCAGAGGTCCCTGGGACCATCAAGGGA
>NW_006408551.1:16798356-16810667 GCF_000296735.1 Chrysochloris asiatica | reverse complement strand
TAGTCCTGGTGTGGCACTGTGGCTTAATGCACCAGACTACAA
The DNA here is from genome assembly GCF_000296735.1 of Chrysochloris asiatica. Taxonomy (NCBI): domain Eukaryota; kingdom Metazoa; phylum Chordata; class Mammalia; order Afrosoricida; family Chrysochloridae; genus Chrysochloris; species Chrysochloris asiatica. The sequence continues at coordinate 16,810,625 of NW_006408551.1, read as the reverse complement.
AGCCATTTGAACTGCAAAGTCAGCAGTTCAAGCTCACCAGCTGCTACTTGGAAACCCTCTCTACAGGGTCGCTATGGGTCGGAACCAACTTGACGGCACTTCACAACAACAACATATAATAGAAAACTGGCAAATTCAATTCTGTTTGGGCAAGATTCTTGATATCCTTTTGACCAAATGATTTGGGTCTTGTCATCAATCTGTATACATTTTAAAAACCCTACACCTTTTAATGGGACTGCTTGAATAAGCTGAGTAACAGAGACAAGATCCAGTTAAGTATAGAGTAAATCTTGAATTGTTAGATTAGGTTTGTAAACTAAATACTGAGAGTAGCCAGGAAATCACAGTAATTGAGGGAAGTGATTAGGAAAGCCTATTTTTCCAGATATTCGAATTTACCAGGAAAGAAGAATTTCATGTGAAATCTCTGTTTTAAATGTTGGCAATTATATCACTCACTATTCCACTATTGAACCAATAAATCCTCACAATGGGATCAGTAACATCATGTTAAACAGCAGAAATGAAGTCAAACATTTCATTTTGCTTGGCTCCACAATCAACACACATAGAAGCAGCAATCAAGAAATGAGATGACACAATGCATTAGGTAAATCTGCAGCAAAAGACCTCTAAAGTGTTAAAGAGCAAAGAGGTCACTTTGAGGACTAAGGTACGCCTGACCCAAGCCATGGTATTTTCAGTCGCTTCATATGCATGTAAACGTTGAACGATGAAGAAGGAAGACCACAGAGGAATCACTGAATTTGAATTACAGTGTTGGAGAAGAATATTGAGAGTACCATGAAGAACAAGCAAGTCTGTCTTGTAAGCACAGCCAGAATATGTCTTCGAAACAAGGATGGTGAGACTTTATGTCTAGTACTTTGGACATGTTATCAGGAGGAACCCATCCCTGGAGAAGGATATAATGCTTGGTAAAATGGAGGGTCATAGAATAAAAAGGAAGACTCCCAACAAGAGGCCAACAACAATAGGCTCAAACATAACAACAATTGTGAGGATGGTGTAGGACTGAGCAGTGTTTTGTTCTGATGAACACAGGGTCACTATGAATGAGAACTGACTCAATGGCACCTAACAACAACAACAATTCTTCATTGTTGTTGTTATCCACTGAACGCCTTCACCTCAATTCCTCTTCCTCATTTTACATTCTGTAACTCCTAGCTTACTGTCACTATCTCCAATACCAATGCTGCCTTACTTCTTGTGATTTGAAATACACATGTAGAATAAATGTTAATCTTTCCAATACCTTGACTTCTTAGTTCCTTGACTCGTCTCCTCTTTATAAGTCACTCACTCTCAAGATCATCCTTAGAACTTGTCATTATCAATAACTGCATCTCATCCATAATTTATTTTTCAAGAATCAATTCTCTGACCACACCCCTGTCCTGCTAGAGCAATTCCTCTAATGTTCTGGGCCTAACCAATACTTACTTGTCACCAAAATGTTACTACTTTCTCTCTGGCCCCCACAACCTTGACTTCCTCACTTTTCTCCTTATCCTGTCAAAAGTTTAAAGTTAATTGTTATAATCACTCACTTGATGCACACACCATTTCCTTGCTCTTTTTCCACTTTGTTGAACACTCTTAACAAATCGACCATTCTGGTGATGTCTAATTTCCCAACTTTTGGCCCTATACTAATGTAGTTGGAAAAGGGGAAACAGAGATAACAACAAAGAACCCCTACTTCTGTAAACGGACTAAGAACGTTAAAACTCAGACCGTGACCCTTGTTTGGATCCTTTATGCTGCCAAACGATCATATTATGTGTGTCTTTAGTTCAAGGACTCTTCTAGTGTTTTTGACAACCTTTTTACAACTTCTCTTTTCTCCTCAGCTCCCATCCCTTTCTCATCCTCATGCTCAACTGATAACCTTGAGAATATTCAGTGAGAATAGTGATGCATCCAAAAAAGTCTTCCATAGACTTTCCATTGACCTACTTACCATTATCTGCACTTGCATGCACTTTTTCTCCTTTTCCACAGATGGGTTCTCTAGGCTCCAATTTAAGTCCGGTCCCTTCACCCATTGCACTAGATCCTATCCCTTGTCTCCTCCTGTCTGCTATTTTTTGTTGTTGTGTGCCATCAAGTTGGGTCCAATTCACAGTTACCCTGTATAGGGTTTCCAAGGGGCGGCTGGTGGATTTGAACTGCTGACCAGTCCAGTGTTTATCTACAGTGCCACACTAGTACTGAACCAATTAGCTTACAAATAAGCTCTTATTTCTTCCACCTTAACACAAAACAAAACAAAAACCTTCTTTTACGTCACTTTCCCCATTATCCTTTAATTCCATTTTCCACAAACTTTTTTAAGCTCCCTCATACTTGCCTATCTAAATTAATGGCAATATCATCTCTCCAGTTTCTTGAACCAAAAAAGAAACAAACAAACCAACCCCACAGAGTCATCCTTGACTCCTCTATTTCTTTACAGCTTACATTCAATCCACCACAAATCCTGTAGATTGTTACTTCAAACCATATCTAAATCTGACCAGTTTTCCCTATCTCTACTGCTCCTACCTTAGAACCACTACCATTTCTACCTAGAACATTGCCTCCTAATTTGTCTCTGATTTTCCTTTTGCTTCCTACAATCTTTTTGCAACATTGTGGTAAAACCCATCCTTTCAAATCAAATGAGATCATGCCACTCTTCTGCTCAGAAACCAGCACTGGTTCCTAATTGTGATCAGAATAAAAGTCAGCCTCCTGATATGATCTGTACAATCCCTGCCCTTCATCCCCATCCCTCCCTCCATTACCCTCTGATCTCATTCCTTTGTTCATCTGATCCAGTCACACTGTCTTCTTGCTGGTCTTTTAACACACCAGGAGAGTCCTGTAGTAGAGCCTTTGTATTTAGCTGTGTGGTTTTCCCATGTGGTTAGGATCTACCCTGACCTTTAAGGAACCCTAGTGGTGGTGTGGATTTTGAGCTGGGCTGTTAGCCACAGGTCAACAGTTTGAATCTGCCAGTTACTCTACAGGAGAAAGACGAGGTTTTCTACTTCCATAAAGATTTATGGCCTCGGAAACCCTATGTTCCCGAGTCACTATGGGTGGGAACTGGCTCAATGGCACACAACCACAACCACCACCATGTCTTTTTTATTTAAAATTGCAGGGGTCCATGCACTAAGATTTGGGCCGGATGTGACTGCAATTGGCTTAAAGGAGGCGTTTTTCTATCTCTTCCTGGAACTAAGCTAGAACATGCAGCAGCTCTGGTCATCTCTAGGAACCATTTTAAACTACATGGAGACCAATATTAGGATGAAGTGAGAACACTAAGGATGGCCTAGAGAGATAAAGTGCCAGATAAGGAACCAATCTAACATTATTGAGCCCCTCCTTCATTCTACACCTGGAGCTTGACTTGCCTGTGAGCTCATAGTTGCATGAGATAAATTCAATTATTAAGTCAGGAATCCTATATTTACAAAATAAAACATCATCACTGATGCATTGAGCAGGCACTTAGCAACATTCCCTGATTTTCTGAATCGGGCTGTGAACCGCAAGGTCAGCAGTTCGAAACTACCAGCTGTTCTATGGGAGAAAGACAAGGCTTTCTGCTCCCGTAAAGATTTACAGCCTCAGAAACCCTCACTATGGGTCGGAACTGACTTGACGGCACTTACTAACAAAAACACAAGCCCAAGCTCTTAACATACGTGAGACAATTATCTTGATTGCCCTTGTGTGTTGTTGAATCAGTTCCAACTCATAGAGATCTTGTACAGGGTTTCTGAGGCTATAAATCTTTACAGAAGCAGAAAGTCTCATTTTTCTCCCAAGAAGTGACTGGAGGATTTGAACCATTAACCCATGGTTAACAGTCCAATACATTACCCACTATGATATCAAGGCTCTAACTATCATAGTAGTAGCTATTTATCCAGAATTCCCAGGGATAAATGTTGGAAGGACAGCCAGGTTTGTAAGAGCTATGCATTTGGAGCTCTGGTAGCGTAGTGGTTACGAATTGGGCTGCAAGCCGCAAGGTCAGCAGTTCGAAACTACCAGCCACTCCACGAGAGAAAGATGAGGCTTTCTGCTCCTGTAAAGATTTCCAGTCTCGGAAACCCTGTGTAGAGTCACTATGAGTCAGAACTGACTCCACAGCACATAACAACAACAACAACAACAACAACAACAACAATGTATTTGGGAAATAAACTTCAAAACAATAATCACAAATCTGTGCTGTCTTTGAGCCTCTTCTCACCCCTGAGTCTTATCTCAGAGGGTCACAGATGTGTTCATGTAAAAACTTGCTTGTCTAACGTCCTGAAGAGGGAGGAGAGTCAATACCAACAGCCCAGGGCTGTTTCCCAGGAGGCAGAGGTCATGTTACCAGGAGGGACCAGTCCCTGGACAAGGACATCGTGCTTGATAAATGGAGGGTCATGGAAAAAGAGGTCAGATATACCTCCCTTTTCACACTTTTTGCCAATTCTGGCACTCTTTACTTCTCTGTTGGGAAGATAGTTAATTGCAATGGTCACACAGAATCCCCCAAGCCATACCCCCAGTTATGGCGTTTATTAGAGAAGGTTGTTGTAGTTACATGCCATTGAGTTGGTTCTGACTCGCAGCGGCCCTGTACAGGGTTTTCAAGGAGCGGCTGGTGAGTTTGAACCACCAACCTTATAGTTAAAACCGACCTTGCATTTCAGTGCTTTATCCCACAGTGCCACACAGCAGGTTACAATTCAGGATCAAGAAAGACTTAGGATCCAGTTCTTTGGTCAGGACAGACTTTCAGCTGTGCCCACAGGCAGGCCTTCTTTAGCCCCTAGGCCCAGGGACCACTTGGCCTAGCCCTGCCCTGCTTAGTCAGGTGTTACAAAGCTCTTTAACTCCACCAAAAGGGCCTGGGGCACCCCGCTCCACCAGTAAGCATCCTGCCCAAAGCTCTCAGTTCTCTTGCTCCATGGGTTGACATGCCCGCTCTAATTGCCTTGCTTTGTGGACCAACAAGTCGGATGCACCATCCCTTGTGGGTCTTCTGCTGGTTCTGTTGCCATTGTTTCTCTGATGCTGCTTCTCACCTCTGTGCACTATCCCCAACGTCAAGGAAGTTCCCAGAGCCGAGATTCCTAGTCCAAAGGACACACTCCGTTCTCATCTCTTCTTGGTGGTAGTAAGGTTTTCTCTTGCTCTGAGATTGGATACCTTTTTACATTTAGTTGGATGGCAAAACTGACCAATCTCCTCTTTAGAGTTCTATGCACCTTATTTATATTAAAAAGCTGTCCCTTGGTGGGCCACAAGCACTTTATTTGTATAGTTCCAACCAATCATTTTGTAGGACTCTTTAGACCATGATGAGAAAGGCAATATAAAAGTGATTTACTACTCCAAAGTTGGGGTTCAAGAACAGGGCAAAGAGAAGGAATGGGGTGAGGATGTCTATAGCACACATTACTTGGTGATTTTTTTTTTTAAGTGAAAGTTAAATTTCTTAGGTTTTCATAAAAATTACATGGATTAATTAATCCTCCAGTTATATTTTAAATACTTTTAAACATTTTAAAAGAAATTTAGGGTTGCATTGTCCTATAACTCAACCTTTTCCATTTACAATATCAAAAACAATTTTTCTGAAATGTATTCCTTGACAATTTGATATATGCTAAAATTTTAACAATTATACTTTTAGGGATGATGGAAAAAATTATTAATGATTTTATTTCCTTATTTGTGTTTTTTGTGTTGTCCAAAGTTTCTACAGTTGACATTTATTTTCTCTGTGATTAGATAGAAAAGCTTTAGTTATAAAAAATCACTTCTCCTACCACTTTCCTGGTTGATCCCATATAACTGTTAATTTTCTTAATCATTTCCATGGCACTTTTCAACTCAGGGTGTGTTGCTATAATGACTTTTGCCTATTCACCACTTACTTTTTAAATTCTGGTTTTTATAATTGAATAGCTATCAGCTCAGGACCTTCTGTGATAATTTCAATATTAGTTAAAGTGCTATTTTTGAAGCAAATGTTTATTTACCCCTAGAAGAAGCCCAAATATGTGAATAAATCTGAGAAGATAGCAAAAATATTTCACAATAAAATGAATATGCAATCTGAGACTGAAAAAAAGGACATAGCAATTGGAGTCCAGTACTTTTACATATATTGTATTTTTTAAATTTATATTTAGAATTAGCCGGTTGGACTAAGTTTAGATGATCCCAGTTTTGTTGGTAATATTCAAAGCATCCTAGTCAGGAACCAGTGAAACATACGTCTTCTGTCTCCATAAGACCTGATCAAGGTGTTGACTTGGCTATGTCAATGTACTAGAGTTTCTTCACAACCTGTTTGGTCTGGTGCTTGTTGGCCTTGACATTCACAATGAACAAAAGTGTGTTGTTATCTTCAATCTTCTTCACCGCTGACTCAGTAGTCCAAGGGAACTTGATGATAGAATAGTAGTTAAGCTTGTTTCTCCTGGGAGCAATTTTCCGAAGGTATCTGGGCTGCCTCCGGAGCCTCAAAGCTTGGGCTGCCGGAAGGTGGGTGACATGTGGATCTTCTTGTGTGTGTGTGTGTGGTTGTGGACGCCTTTCAGCACTGCCTTCTTGGCCTTCAATGCCTTCGCTTTAGCTTCAGCTTTGGGAGGGGCAGGGGCTTCCTTCTTCGCCTTTGGTGCCATCTTTGTAAAAAGGCAGCACCTACATTTTACAGATTAAAAAAAATGTCACTGAGTATTAAAACTCTGGATGCAATATTTTGTGGGGAAATGCTGTAATGATAAACTTATGTGCCAACTTGACTGGGTCATAATTCTCAGTGATTTAGCAGTTATGATGTCTGAGAACAGATATAACGCAGCCATCTCTAGAATGACCTCTGCTCTGAGCAGCCAGTCTGTTGAAAGGGAATTTCCTCAGGAGTGTGGCTTGCATCCGTATATATGGACATTCTGAAAAAACTCTCTGGCTTTTTGCACCATCTAGATCCCTGCATCTGGCTCATAGTATCTGACTTCCTTGCCATCTGATCTACCAATCTTCAGCAGCATAAGTCAGGAGAAGTCTCCAGCCTGCTGTCTGACTCATGGACTTTGGATTTGCCAATCCCTACAACCCTGTGAGACATTTCCTTGAGATAAATCTCTGGCCTCCATATAAATATGTAACTTTCATTGTTTTCCTTCTTTATAGAGCCCAGCAAAAGATAAACACTTACAAAATGATCCACTCAGCATTTCCAGAAACCTTTGACATATTATGTACATTGTTGTTAAGTGCCATCGAGTCAATTCTAACCCATAGTGACCCTGTATAGGGTTTCCAAAGAGCAGCTGGTGAGCTTGAACCACCAACCTTGCAGTTCAAATGACTTTGCAATCTGATGCTTTAACCCAAAGCACCACACCAGAACTCCATTATGTACATAAATTTTGTGTATTTCCTTCTCAAGGATTTGTCTCTTTTCCATTCTGTTGGATAAATCCCCCAGATAAACCCACTACAGAAAGTTAAAGAAGCGATGCTGGTACGTTATTAGGTTTCAGAGCACACATACTATCAATAACTATGGCTTTTAGTCAGAGCTCTTTTTGTATAGAATTTCTTTCACTGTTGTGAACTCTTGAAATAAAGAGATTAAAATTTCATTTAACTCTTTAACAATAAAACAATAATAACAAGTTTGTATAAGAAAACATTCAGCAAATTTAGGTTAAAAGTATCAGTACTTTTTCAATTCAAATGGCTTTTCCTCAGGCATTATTCTGTCAGCTCCATCTCACCCTCTTCACTCAAATTCTACTTCTTTGACTTCCAAAATGGTATGCAGTATTTTCTTTCCACATTCCTGACAGTTCCTTTTGTTTTCTTCATTGGTTCCCCCTGCATTCTGGTCTATTCTCTGCACCCCAAAGCTGAAGCTTTCAATTTTTTCGTTCTAGATCTTGAACATCTCATCTAATCTCATTCTTCATCAGTTATCTCTAAGAGGATAATTTTTATAACTATGCCCTCAGTCCTACCTACTAGCCATAAGGGTTCTCTTCTAAATTCCTGTCTTTAGTGTTTATGGAACAAACCCACTTGGAGTTCTTGCTTTCAACTCAAATTGGCATGCCCAAGACTGATTATTTCCTAGAGAACCAATTTCCTTGTTTTCGGTCACATGGATCAAGGGAACGCAAGAGTAATTTTGACTGATTGATATATTTAAAAGGAATTACTGTAAGGAGCTCTGGTAGCGTAGTGGTTATGAATCGGGCTGCGAACCTTAAGGTCAGCGGTTCGAAACTACCAGCTGCTCTGCGGGAGAAAGATGAGGCTTTCTACTCCCGTAAAGATTTACACCCTCGGAAACCCTGTACAGGGTCGCTATGGGTCGGAACCGACTCGACGGCACTTAACAACAACAACAACAACAACTGAAAATCTACTGTGGCAGACATTGTGCTAGACCTCTATAGCCATTGTCACCAGATCTTGTTTTCCTTCTGTTATGTCTCTTATATTGTCTGGTTGTTTTCCAATTTATCTGTGCTAGTTGTTTCATGTTTAGTACATCTCCCTTACTGCAGAATCTCCTGTCTGATGACTCACTGTTTATTCTCTAAGGCCCAACTTTAAAAATCACAACCTCTGTGACGCTATCTATAATACACCCAAAGTGAATCATTTCTCTCTTTATTCCATAATACTTCATCCTTATTTCTATTTTAACTCTTACTGTTTGTTATCATTTGCTCACATTTTTTTCTGTGGGTTTGTTGAGGGTGTTTCATCTTTATGTAGCTTGCATAGTACTTGGCACAGAGAAACTACTCAATAAAAATCTAGAAAATGTCTAGACTTTGCTTCTAGCCAATAATAATGCTTTTTTTATTAGCTGCCATGAAGACGGTCCTTAAATCAATGCAACCTCATGGACTGCCTGTCTTGTGTCATACTCATGATCAGGTGTAGATCCAATGTTGCAATACACAGGGTTTTTCTTGGGTTGTCTTTTGCAAGTAGATTGAGAGGCCTTTCCTCCTACTGCATCTTAATCTGGAAAGTTACTTTAAAGCCTATTCAGGATCATTGGAAAACAGAAGTGTTTACTAAACATGAGATGGATTGGCTGAGAATCCCATGGAAGACAGTAATTCTACCACTAAACCACCCAAATCCATTGTCGTCAAGTAGACTCCAACTCCTAGTGAGTTTATGGCACAGAATAGAACTGCTCTCTAGGGTTTCCAAGGCTGTCATTGTCAAAATTACATAACTTGAATTTTGTAGCTCTGGTGTGGCACTTTCGGATAAGCACTGGACCTCAAGGTCAGTTTGAATCACAAGGTCAGCAGTTCAAACTCACCAGCTGCTCCTCCGAAACCCTACACAGGGTTGCTATGAGTTAGAACTGACTCGAGGCGCTTCACAACAGAAGCATATGCATATATATTTCATTCTTAGCAGAACTGGGAAAATGCTGAACAAAATGAGCTCACCTATTTTTATTTCCCTTCCTCATACACACATTCTGTCAACAACACTCTTTAATTTCAGCTTGTTGATAAGGATGGACTTAAAGGAAAGGCTTTATGGTTGGTTTATCATATGCTCATCATATGTTTATGTTCTCTTTCTTTCTAGGCATTGCTTTCAGTGTAAGAAGTTGGATAATTCAAGGAGATAACATAAATTAAGAAAGGATATGGTTCCTTGGTTGTTTATGTTCCTTAGAATGCTATGTCTTTTTCCTGCACAATGAGTTCTGGGTCAAAAGGTTGTTGTTGATGTTGTTGTTAGGTGCTATTGTGTCATTGCTGATTCATATTGACCTCATGCACAACAGAGCAAAATACCACCTGATCTTGTGCCATCCTCACAAGAGTTGTTAAGCTTGGGTCCATTGCTGCTGCTACTGTGCCAATCCATCTCAATGGGGTCTTCCTCTTTCTCACTGACCCCTTACCAAGCATGATATCCTTCTCCAGGCACCAGTCCCTCATGATAACATGTCTGAAGTATGAGAGACTAAGTCTGGCCACCCTGGTTTCTAAGCAGCATTCTGATTGTACTTCTTCCAGCACAGATTTGTTTGTTCTTCTAACAGTTCATGGTACTTCTAACATTCTTCTCCAACACCGTAATTCAAATGCATCAATTCTTCTATGGTCTTACTTATTCATTGTCTAACTTTCACATGAATATGAGACAACTGAAGATACCATTACTTGGGTCAGACACACTTTAATCCTCAAGCTGGCATCTTTGCTCTTCAACACTTTAAGCAGGTTTTTTGTTGTTATTATTTTATAAAAAGATTTGCCAAATGCAATATGTCATTTGATTTCTTGAGTGCTGCTTCCACGAGTGTTGAAAGTGGATCCAAGCAAAATGAAGTCTTTGACCATTTCAATGTAGTCTATGTTTATCATGATGTTATTTACTGGTCCAGTGGTGAGGATTTGTGTTTTATTTTCATTGGGATGCAACCTATACTGAAGGCTGTGGTCTTTAATCTTCATCAGTAAGCATTTTATGTCCTTTTCACTTCCAGCAAGCAAGGCTGTATGATCTGCATGTTGCAGGTTGTTAATGAGTCTTCCTTCAATCCTGATTCCATATTCTTCTTCATATAATCTAGCTTCCCTGATTATCTGCTTAGCATACAGATTGAATAAGTATGGTGAAAGAATACAACCCTGGTGCATACCTTTGCTGATTTAAAACTATTCAGTGTGCCCTTGTTCTGTTCTAATAACTGCTTCTTGGTCTACATACAGGTTTCTCACAAGCACAATTAAGTATTCTGGAATACTCATTCCCCACAGTGTTGTCTATAGCTGGTCAAGATCCACATAGTTGATAGCCTTTGTGTAGTAAGTAAAGCACAGGTAAACATCTTTCTGGTAATCTCTGCTTTCAGCTAAGATTCATCTGACATCAGCAGTGATATCCTTTGTTCCATGTCCTCATCTGAATCCTGCTTGAACCGCTGACAGTTCTCTATCAGTGTACTGTTGTTGTGTTTTGAATTATCTTGAGCAAAATGTTATTTGCATGTGATATTAAATCACATACTTGCTCATCTCAATGATTACAATTCCCTCCATGCAACAACAGTTATCCTCTGCTTTCTCCCTATGGTTCTATTTTCATTCCACCCATCTTACTATCCCTTCTCAACTTTGTCCCCAGGTAAATATTTCTTCTTTGATCCTGAATGATTGACTATTCCATGGTGAGCATACCCCACTATTGTTATTGTCCCCTCTACCTACCATTTGGCTGAAATTGGGCCATGAGGGTGAACTCCCTTCCAGACCTGAAGGGTGATCAAGGGCCATAATCTTAGGTTTGTCCAGTTTCTTTCAGACCAGTCAGCCCATAAAATAATAATAATAATAATAATTTTGAGTTTTGCTCCACATTTCCTCCCACTCTCTCCTGGGACTTCTAATGTGATCCCTTTCAAAGCAGTGAATAGTGGTAGCCGGGCACCATCTAGTTCTTCCGGTTTCAGAGTCTGGGAGACTGATGTTTTCATGTTAGTCTATTGGATTCATTGATTTCTATTAGTCTATTGGATTAATAGATACCAAGCATCTTCAGTTCTTATCCTTTCTTCTGCAAATGGAGAGACTAATAGCTGCATCTTGCATAGTTGCTCATGAGCTTTTAAGACCCTAGACACTGAGTTGTTGTTGCTGTTAAGTGCTGCTGAGTCAGATCTGACCCATAGCGACCCTGTATAGTGTTTCCAAGGAGCAGCTGGTGAGTTTGAACTACTGACCTCATGGTTCAAATTGACCTTGCAGTTGAGTGCTTATCCTACAGCTCCACACCAGGACCCACCGAGAGTACAAATTTTTATTGGCTCTTTGAGTTTTCTTTCTTTGTGATGTTCCTGTTCAACTCTTTTTACTTTTTATTTTTGCTATTGGCTTTTTTTCCTTAATTTTTAATAATTATTTTTTATACTCTGGATACAAGCTCCTTGTAACTATTGTCTCCCACCCATGGCTTGTCTCTTTGCTATCTCCTAGTGTATTTTGATTTATTTTTATTGTTGTTGTTGGTGTTGTTAGGTGCCACCGAGTCAGTACCAACCCATAGTGACCTTATGCACAGCAGAATGAAACACTGCCCGATCCTGGGCCAACTTTACTACTGTTGCCACACTTGAAACCATCGATTCTGCCACTTGACCAATCCATCTCATTGGGGGTCTCCCTCTTTTTCTCTGACCC
>NW_006408551.1:16748585-16795838 GCF_000296735.1 Chrysochloris asiatica | reverse complement strand
TTGTCATTCCCAGCATAGTAAACCATGTGGTTGTTAGATTCAAAATGGCCAATACCAGTCCATTTCAGCTCACTAATGCCTAAGATATCGATGTTGATGCGTTCCATTTCATTTTTGACAACTTCCAATTTTCCCAGATTCATACTTCATACATTCCATGTTCCGATTTTCAGTGGATGTTTACAGTTGTTTCTCTTCATTTTGAGTTGTGCCCCATTAGCAAATGAAAGTCCCACAGGCTTTACTCCCACGGGCTTTATTCCATTCATGTCGTCATGGTCAACTCTACTTTTAAGAAGCAGCTCTTCCCCAGTTGCATTTTGAGTGCCTTCCAACCTGAGGGGCTCATTTTCTGGCGCTATATCTGACAGTGTTTCTCTGCTATATATAAGGTTTTCAATGACTAAATATTCGGAAGTAGTTTGTCACTCTTTCTTCCTAGTCTGTCTTCCTCTGGAAGCTCATCTGAAACCTGTCCACCACGTGTGACCTTGCTGGTATTTAAAATATGGGTGGCATAGCTTTCAGAATCACAGCAACTTATAAGCCACCACAGTACAACAAACTGACAGACAAGTTGTGGCCGTAAAGATGCACAGTCTCAGAAACCCCGTATAGGGTCGCTATGAGTCAGAACTGACTCCATGGCACATAACAACAACAACAACAATTGTAGTTTGGCTATATGACCATAATTGCTGTTTCTTCTTGGGTAATGTAAGGAGCAAAAGAGCCCCCCAAGGTAAAAGGGGGACCAAAAAACAAAACAACAGCAAAATAAACAAACAAAAAACACTGATTGGATACTAAAGTGAATAATTGCCACAAAAAAACAGTATTTTGGGGTTAAATACTATTTTACATCTGGTTTCAGAATTCCTTCCCTCAAATCATTAAGCTCTTGTATATCATCATGTCCTTGACGTTTTATGTTTTGCTTTTCATATTTAAAAGCACAATTCATTTCGAATTTATTTTTTATAATTAGTAAGAGGTATGGACTGAATGGGGTCTTGATGCAGTGCTGTAGGAAAAGCATTGGATTGCTAACAGCAATGTTGGCAGGTTAAGCCCACTAGCCACTCCTGGGAAACATACAAGGTAACTAACTAACAACAACAATAATAAAATGGGATGAAAATTAGCCAATGTTTTTAGTCAATACAAAGATGTTTATTGTTTTAAAGAATAGAAATAAAACTGTATTTCTAGTGTGATGATGGAAGGGGCAGGTGAATCAGATGGGTGAATGAATGTTTTTAATTGCTGTTGAGTCGGTTCCGACCCATAGGGTTTCCAGGGCATGGCTGGTGAGCTTAAAATGCGGACCTTGAGTGGGACGTCACAATTACTTTTGAGTAACTCTCTAAATGAGAATAATTGAAAAAGTTTGTGAAAGCAAATCTAAAAAACGTTTCACCTCAGATGAAGCTTAGAATTCAGTTTTTCTCCATTGTAATCTGAAGAAATATACACTTTCTCCCACCAAAAACCAAATCCATGACTGTGAAGTTGATTCCGACCGGGTAAAATTGCCCCACAGAATTTCAGATTGTAAATATTTACGCAAGTTGCCTCAACCTGGTCTCATTGAGTTGCTGTTGGACTTGAACTACCCGATCTGCTGGTTGATACGCTGGACTGCAGAGTCGGTTTTAACCACAAGGTCAGAGGTTCAAGCTCACCAGCCGCTCTTCGGGGTCACTATGAGTCCGAACCGACTCGATGGCACTTAACAACAACGCTCTTTCAGTTAGCAACCCAGTGCCGCCAGGACTCCTTCCTCTTTTTCAGATATCTTGATTTTCGAAGGCAGGCCATCGATTAGCTCTGGGCTCGCTCTGCTGCCTAGGAGACTCGGCTAGTTGGGGCTGGATGACTTCATCCCGGAAATCGGTTGTGACAAGGGTCGTCTCTTCGCACCCTGGTGGCTGGGTGTTCTGTCGCCGCCATGGCCAGCCCAGACCCTTGCTACCCCTCCTCTTCGATCGAGGATGACTTCAACTATGGCAGCTGCGTGGCCTCTGCCAGCGTGCACATCCGAATGGGTACGGCATCCCCTGGTCTGTCCGCCTCGGGAGGCGGGTTTCCGACTTGTCCCCCTGCGCCTAGCCCCTCTCCCCCGAGATCGGAGGGAGCCTTCCCCTCCACGGGGCTCTGAAAGGGGGAGTGCGGAGAGAGGGAGGCTGGCCGATCCTGGAGCTGTCAGCTCCGGGGCCTAGTCTACTTTAAGTGGAACCCGTTCTACTTCAGTCTTGTCACTTGGTGCTGAGAAAGATTGATGAAAACTTCAGCAGCCTTAATTTGTCATTCTTTATCTATAAAACAAGTACTTTGGTGAACTTAGGTTATTTTATGATCTTTGTAACGTGCAACTTAAGGAAGTTTACGCTTTTAAAAAGGCGTCGGTCGTAAGTTTCTGTTTACTTGTCTGTATACTACAAGACCAAGTTTTCACTTTCTAAGCTTCGAAGAACATAGAACTCAACATATGTTTAAGGATTATCTTTCAGGCTGTTGCTGAAAACAGAAACTGCCTAAATCAGTCAAAATACCGTAGTTTTGCCCTGCATGGTATTTGTTTTATGCTACAGCATTTAGGGGACAGACATTAACGTGAATTTAAAATCCTCAGTGGAATTCTTTGCCTGCTCTAGATCACACAATCCTTCCCTCTACCCCCCAAGATGTTCATCCTATCTGAGCTGCTGGACATATTGTCAGGACCGATCAGTCGCTGGAGAAGGATGTCATGTTTGGTAAGGTGGAGGGTCAGAGAAAAAGAGGAAGACCCCCAACAAGATGGATTGGCAAAGTGGCAGCATCAATGGGCTCAAGCATGGCAACAATAGTTAGGTTGGCCCAGGAACGGGCAGTGTTTCCTTTTGCTGTGCATAAGGTCAATACCGGCTCTATGGCAATTAACAACAACAAAGCAGCTGGTACTTGTCCTTGAAAAGGAATTATGAAGGTAGCTCTACTACACCAATTGAATTTTGAAGTATTTTGACAGAATGATTGTTGAGTGCTGTCAAATCAGTTCTGACTCAAATGCTTTTTGACTCTAAGGGTTTCTGAGGATCAGCTGGTGGGTTTGAACTGCCAACCTTGTCCTTAACAGTTCAGTGCTTATCCTGCAGTGCCACACCAGGACTCCTTCAGCTCTTTTGTGCATGTTTTTCTTAAACTAAGAAAGCATTCTGAAATTTCAATTGTAAAATGGGTAATGATCGTGTGATTGATACAATACTGAGCAAATACAGAACTGAAACTGAAGTCAGAATCCACTTAAGACAGCTAACAGCAATGACATTGGAAGTTCATACTAGGGAGTGACTTCCAACGCCTGCCTAACTCATAGTTACCAAAGGGAGAATGAGAGTCTCTGCTGGTCCCAAGAATGAGTAAGAGAGAATGGGCCACTTTAGGGAAGGACAGGAATAGAAAATAACAGCCATCCCAAGAAAGTGAATTTCTGTGGATATGGTGTCAGGTATGTGAATAGAAAGCAATCCTTATAGAGGTCTTTGTGAGTCATGGTTCCACCAGTGTAGGAAAACTTACTTGAAACATTAATATGCATTTACAAAACAAAGAAGCCAGATGATTATTGAACAACCAGTTCACACTTTATGGAAAGGTTGTTGGGTAAACAAAAGTTTTAGAAGTCACAGTTCTGCCTTCAAGGCATTTACCACTTACCAAACTAATCTGAGATCCCAGTGTATTTAAATTCTAAAGTGCCAAGTCAGAAGGGAATCTGGGAAAGAAAGCCGTAGTGTATAAAATCCAGTCATCTAGGAAAGCTGCCAAGGAGCTCTGGTAGTGTAGTGGTTACAAATCATGCTGCGAACCGCAAGGTCAGCAGTTCGAAACTACCAGCTGTTCTGCGGGAGAAAGATGAGGCTTTCTGCTCCCATAAAGATTTACAGCCTCGGAAACCCTGTACAGGGTCGCTATGAGTCGGAACCGACTCCACAGCACATAACAGGAAAGCTTCCAGGAGGAAGTAGAACTTTGTCCTTACAAGACTGTGATTTGGGTATTTTGGGGGAGCGTAGGGGGTATTGGTGATAAGGCAAGGAAGGGTGAGAATGTTATGCCCTGTGTTAGAATGTGAGAAGAGTCACCTTCTGGTGTTGGGTAATAGAATCAGATAGTGGAAAGAGATCTGTATTTAAGAGTCTGAAAACTCAGCCCTGGTCAGCATTTGGTCTTTCTAGTAATTGTTGCTTTTCCGACCCCTATTAGGTTGTTTTAAGGGTCTGGCAAACATTTCCTTCTAAATGCTGAATCCTGTAACCTGGCATCTAAATACTAACCTTGGTATTTTGGTATTATGCTAAGATTCTTTGTAATAATTGTCATTTTCCCTGGAATTATAATCCCCCAAATAATACACATCAATATTTTGTAGGAATTTTTCGTTTCAGAATATTTGCCCAAGATATCATAGTTCTTTGCAGTGAGGCTGGGATTAGCATCCAGGCTTCACTATCCCTAGATGGATGCTGTTCCCACCTGCCTGCCCAGGTCACTGCTTTATTTTTTTTTTTAAGGTTTTTATTGTGGATTGAGTGAAAGTTTACAGGGCACATCATCAGTTTCACATTCAACCATTCATATGACTTGTTTCATTACATTGATTATAATCCCCTCCATACATCGTCAGTTAACAGTGTTTCTCTCTATCCTCTTTAGCTTTTTAGGTCACTGCTTTTAAAGAACTTGTTTTGCTCTTGATATTTCTACCTCTTTCTACTTTGCTGGCTCAATAAAGGCTTTGAATTTTATTCTAAGTATAAATTGTTGTTAGATGTCAGTTCCACCTCATTGCAACTCTCTGCACAAGAGAGCAAAACATTGCCTGGTATTGGGCCATCCTCACAATAGTTGTCATGATTGATGCGGTTGCTGCTGCTACAAGTGTCCGTCTATCTTGTTGGGGGAACTTGGGTAAGCAAATTTACCTAACCCTTTTTTGCTGACGCTTCACTTTACCAAACATAATGTCCTTCTCCAGGGACTGGTTCCTCCTGATATATGTCTGAAGTATGAAAGACGAATGCTCATCATCCTTGCCTCCAAGGAGCAGAGGAAGTAGAACCATGAGTGTGAGACCGAGTGGAGTAAATACGGGGACAAGGAAACAGGAGGAGAATCAAAGATGACTCCTATGTGGAGGATAGTGGTGCTGGTTACAGATTAAGAAATTAAGAGTCTCTCATTGGCTGTGTTAAGTTTGAGATCATCAGACTTCAGGGCCTTTTTAGGAAAGTAAACTGTAATCCATTTGGGAGATTACCACTCTTTACCTTTTTTGTTATTGTTTAAGATGTTGTTGTTGTTGTTAAGTGCCATCGAGTCGGTTCCGACCCATAGCGACCCTGAACAGGGTTTCCGAGGCTGTAAATCTTTACGGGAGCAGAAAGCCTCATCTTTCTCTTGCGGAGCAGCTGGTAGTTTCGAACTGCTGACCTTGTGGTTCGCAGCCCAATTCGTAACCACTACGCTACCAGAGCTTGTTATTATATGTGCTGTCAAATTGCTTCTGACTCACTGACCCTGTAAAGGGTTTCTGAGGAGCAGCTGGTAGCACTCCAGTAATTCAGTGGTTATCCTGCAGTGCCACACCAGGGTGTACAACTACATATATATTGTTAAGTGCCTTTAAGTTGGTTCAGACTCATAGCGACCCTATATAGAGTTTCTGAGGCTTTAAATCTTCATGTGACAGAAAGCAGCCTTGGAAACCCTATATAGGGTCACTATGAGTCAGAATCCTGGTGTGGCGCTATGGGTTAATGCACCAGACTGCAAAGCCTTTTGAACTGCAAGGTTGGCAGTTCAAGCTCACCAACTGCTCCTTGGAAACCCTATACAGGGTCGCTATGGGTCGGAATCAACTAGACGGCACTCAACAACAACAAATGAGCCAGAATCAACTCTATAGCAGTGGGTTTTTGACTTTTTGGGTACGGTATACGAGGAATGAAAATAGATGAATGTTATCTATTTATTTATATTTTAAGTATAAATTTCATTTTAGTAAAACTTTTTTAAATTGCTGTGGAAATTGTAGTGTTTGTTTTTTAAAATTTTTATATAACCATATGTTTTCTATTTGTCCTTTTCTGTCTCAAGACAGAATCTTTCTTTCAAAATGTACTATTTTTAATGTTTGATATTTGTTGTATGTTTCTGTGTACAAATAGTCATCCAATACTGTCTTTTGATTTTGATAAAAATGTCAACATTCTGGCCCATTGACTTGATATATTATTACCCCTCTTAATAAAAAACTCATGCTTTTTGGAAGAGTAAATATAATTTACAAGTTTTGGGTCACTTTGGAAGCTTTTTCTTTTTTCTGGTTTTAGGTACAGAATGTATTATTTGGATTAAGACTTGAGAGATAATTCATTTAATAATAACTTAGTTTTCTCAGAAGCAATTTGATCTTAGAAATATGGTAGAGGCTTTAAGAAGTCATGTCATTGTAATTTTTTTTTTTTTCTCTCTTTCAGCCTTTCTCAGAAAAGTCTACAGTATTTTTTCTCTGCAGGTTCTCTTAACTACAATGACATGTACAATGTTCTTATATTTTGAGTCTATACGGACATTTGTGCATGAAAGGTAAGCTGAAGTGATTTTTTTTTTTTTAATTAAATGTTTTTATTTTGGATTGAGTGAAAGTTTACAGGGCACATCATCTGCTTCACATTCAACCATTCATATAGCTTGTTTCATTACATTGATTATTATCCCCTCCATATATCATCAGTTAACAGTGTTTCTCTCTATCCTCTTTATTTTTTTTTTTTTTTGGATGGTGGGGACTTGCCTTTTTGGAATTTACAGTCTCGGCTTTTAGGGAAGGTTTTTACATTTGTCTGTGGATATCCAGGGCTCATGTATGAGATTACTAACAAGCATTACTGAATAATCAGATGAAGGACAGTTTGCTATGTCTACTATGTAGCTAAAGTCTGATCCTCAGAGCCCATGGTTTGGACGGTCAACAACGCTTGGGCCCACAGGGGCTTGGCCTCCTGACCGGGCTTGCACGGTCTGCATCCGAATCCTCCTTATTTATTGTTTGTTTAAGGGACGCTGCCTGTCTTAGGCGGTCAGTGCGAATTCCTCAGTCTTAACCAGTCATTGAAACTCATTGCAGCATGGCAATGGCTCTGTCTTAAGTTGCCGAGGTTCCACGTGATCCTTACCCGTCTCTGGCCACACGTTCAGCATAAACAGCCGCCATCCGAGGAAGGCAGGGAGGGAGGAGATCGGCTGGGGACCCCATGCGCCAGACGTTGCCAGCCCACCACCTGCTCTAAGGTGACCAAGCAGGATCACTATGCTGAGGTTCAATCAAGTTCTTAGGGGATCTTACTCTCTAGCAGGGGTAGCAAATTAGTAGCCACTCAGTGTTCACTTTGAGAATTACTTATATCATAAATTTGAGCATGTAGCTGATGAATATCCACAGACAAGTGTATATTGTCCCACAACCTCCTAAAATGCTGTTGGATTAAGTTCCAATCAATTTCTCGGTTACTGAAAGATAACACAAATCTACTTATACCATGAGTAACCTTAGCTGGGAGTGTAATCTGGATATATTGGGTGAAGTGATTTTTTAAGCATTTTCAGACATTGCATATGTTCAGGAGAACATGTTATAAGCAAAATTCTTTCTTTTTTTCTTCTATTAAATTTTGAGATAGGAATGTAAGTAAAGTTTGTAGTCTAACACTTGTTTGTAAGACTTGTTTTGTTTTTATTTAGCTTACATTATTTTAGGCTTAAAACTTTTATCTCCTGAGATAGTTCAACGAATTTTTACTGCAAGAATCTTATCTATTTAAGTCTTAATTTTTTGCTTTTATTATATGCTTTATTGCTTCATTCATCTTTGTTTCCCCAAAGTATAAGACAGTGCTTGAAAAATATTTATTTATTGGTTTATTTTTAAGTATGAAGTTTTCATTTATTTGTTATCCTGTGCAATACAATAGAGTCAAAGTTACCATTCTGTGGGGCTTGTACTAACTTTTAACAAAATGTTATCCAATACTAACTTTTCTTACTTTAAAAAATGCTGTAAAGAATGGATTGAGGCATCCACCTATAAAACTTGGAAAACCATGAAAATTTAGAAGGAACCAGATCAAAGATTTGATTGATAACACATTGGATTTTTTTTTTTTTTTTAATGCATGAGTTCATTGCTGTTGTTAAGTGTTTTATCTTATGGAGTCCCATACGCTTCTTATAGAAAAATAATGGTGTTAATGTCCATCCAGTCTGTTATAACTCATAGTAACCTGATGTACAACAGAACGAAATACTACCCGGTCCTGCATCAGCCTCACAATCAGTAAGCCTCAGCCCATTACTGCCACCACTGTGCCAATCCATCTCTTTGGGGTCTTCCTCTTTATGCTGGCCCTACATTTTATCAAGCATGATGTCCTTCTCCAGGGACTGGTCCCTCCTGATAATATATTTGAAGTGTGAGAGACAAAGTCTCATCATCTGGGCTTCTGTAAAGAACATTCTGGCTGTATTTCTTCCAGCATAGATTTTTTTGTTCTTCTGGCAGTCCGTGTTATTCTTAATTTCCTTCTCTAGCACCATAGCTCAAATGCTTCAATTCTTCTACAATCTTCTTTATTCATTGTCCAACTTTCACATGCATATGAGGCTGTTGAAAATACTATGGTGTGGGTCAGGTGCCCCTTAGTCCTCAAACTGACACCTTTTTTCCTGAACACTTTAAAGAGGTCTTGTGCAGCAGATATGCCTAATGCAATATGTCATTGATTTCTTGACTCTTGTTTCCATGAGTTTTAATAGTGGATCCAAGCAAAATGAAGTCTGAGAACTTCAATCTTTTCTCTGTTTGTCATGATGTTATTCAGTGGTCCAGTGGTGATTTTTTTTCTTCTTCTTCTTCTTTACATTGAGATGCAACCCATGCTGAAGGCTGTGATGTTTAAGTCCTTTTTGCCTTCAGCAAGCAAGATTGTACCATCTGTATATTGCAGGTTGTTAATGAGTCTTCCTCCAATCCTGATGTCACATTCTTCATATAATTCAGCTACTCAGATTATTTGTTTAGCATGCAGACTGAATAAGTATAGTAAAAGAACATAACCCTGGCGCACACATTTCCTGATTTTAAAGCATTCATTGTCCCCTTGTTATGTTTGAATAACTGCACTTTGGTATGTGAACAGGTTCCTCATGAGCACAATTAAGTGTTCTGGAATATTCATTCTCTACAGTGTTGTCCATAGCTTGTCATGATCCAAACAGTTGAAAACTTTTGCATAAGCAATAAAGCATAGGTAAACTTTTTTCTGGTAGTCTCACTTTCAGCCAGAAAAAAAAAAGATAATTTTTAATTAATTAAATTATTTTTAATTAATAATAGAATCATTTTATGGAGAAGTTTTTAAAAGAGCTGTATTTGGTTCATCCCTAGTTTATTTAATATCGGACCTCCAAAATAATTATTCTCACGGCTAAAAGTAATATAGGTTCTTTATATTAAAGGAAAAGAAAACTGAAGAATAAATATTTTCTTAGAAGTATACATTTGTATCTTCTCTCTCCTCAAACAAGGAAAGTATTAAGGTATTAGTTTGTTATTTGGAGTAAATTCTTGAATATATAATACGGATATATGGTTATGTTGTTGGTGTTGTTGTTAAGTGCCCTTGAGTCAGTTCCAACTCATAGCTAACTTATATAGGGTTTCTGAGGATTGGCTGATGGGTTTGAACTGCCGTCTTTGCGGTTCAAACCAACCTTGTGGTCCGGTGCTTATGCTATAGAGCCACACCAGGACTCCTATAGCTAGCTATATGGTTGTTGTTGTTGTTGTTGTTGTTGTTGTTAGATGCCATCAAGTCGGTACCAACTCATAACAACCTTATGCACAGCAGAACCAAAACACTGTCCGATCCTGGGCCAACCTCACTATCATTGCCATGCTTGAGCCCATTGATGCTGTATGGTAGGAAACCATATTTATACCTAATTTTTTTATGTGGTAAAGACCCTAAAGTATTAGGTATAAAATTTGTTTATTATCTAAAAGTTTTAGTTACTATATTTTCATTAAAAGTGCTAATTGTAACAATAAAAAATTCAAATATGATGTTGTTCATGGAGTAAGAAAAGCAAAGCCTCCCCATTCATCATGGACTCTTCTCTTTGTCCTGATCCTCCTTTCCACGTCTCACCCCTCAGTTTTGCCAGATGTAAAATAAAATTTTGGCATTGTGGTGCAGAACTTTCCAGACTTTTGCTGTTCTTTCTTAAACACATAAGATAGATGTGCTTTATTAAATGGAGTAATGCCATTTATACTGTTTTAAACTTGAAACCGTTTTTAATATTTTGTCTTTCAGTCCAGCCTTAATTTTGGTGTTTGCCTTTGGATCCTTGGGTTTGATTTTAGCTCTGACTCTGAACAGACATAAGTATCCCCTTAATCTGTACCTGCTTTTTGGATTTGTGAGTACTTTGAAAATGCATGTTCCTAAATTTTCTAAGTTAATGCTCTTTCTCTAAGTTTTAAATGTATTGAATTGTATGCACATACATGTGTAAAAATAACAAGAAATTTAGTTTCTTTTTTTTTAAGTATTTTAAGAAATTACTTGTTTTATGACATTCTATTATTCAAAGTTTTTATTGTGAATTGAGTGAAACTTTACAGGGCAGATTATCAATCATCTTTACATTCAGTAAATCATATTTTATTTCATTGCAGTGATTACAATCCCTTCCAGGTACCATCATCAGTCAACAGTATTTACCTCTGTTCCCTTTTTTTCCCCCTGGTTTACACATACAAACAGAAAATACATATTGTTTAAATGTCCAAAGGGCACATTTTGCAAGCTAGTCCCCTGCCCACAGGCACACTGCCTTTCTCAGTCCATGGGCCTAGAGTCCTCAGCTACTCTCTTACTCTATGCCACCTCGTCGGCCACTGTGTCTGCTGTTGCTGCTCTTTTTAGGATCCCACACTCCACTCATTATCTTCTCTCTTGCTGGTCCTAGCGTCCTCTGTTCCTAACTTGGAAAATTAATTACTACCCCCTTTTGTTACACATCTTCGACATTTACAATTGTGAGAATCACAATTAGTCTTGATAACAATTACATATAATTGAATCATAAAATCCTATCCCCATCCTCCCCCATCCCCTTTCACCAGGCCCGTCTGGATAAAAGGAAAACAATTCCATGGGGATTCTACCTTCCCTGCCTTGTTATGAAACAAAGCACACTCATGAAAGCTTGTAAGCCAGCACTTTGTGCCTATAAACCTCCCAGATTGACAGGTTTTTTTGTCAATATGATGGTACATATGTAAAATGAAAATATTCAAGTAGATAATCCCTACAGTCCTTTCTACTTCTACCTTAGGGAAAAAGCTATATTGCAGCTTAATTTTATCGAACTTAGATTGAAATCTTCATGATCGAACTCCTCAGTGTCATTTTAATCTTATCACTGTGTTGCTCAAATGCTTTGTTTTACTAACTTCTATCAGAATCATAGTTGGGACAAACCAAGTCTGAGCCATTCTTGTTGAGCAATTTATGAAAAAGAAAACACCTATAAAGCTCATTCTTAAAATACGCCCAGAATATGTTGCTGAGACTTAAAGGTATATGTTTTTACAAATCCTTTTTCCTCTTTTCATATGAGTGAGTTCTGACCTAAAAATTTAGATTAAACATTCCAAACTAATCTTAAGAGTATTTGTAGTTAAATAAGAGTCAAAATTCTAATTGACATTAACATTCTTTAGCTTTAAAGTAAAGAAAGTTTGTGAATGCTAACAATGAGTTTGTGTTAACATGTAGAATAAATAGCTTGTGATTTTGCAAGTTTCCATTGCAAATGGAATTAAAAAAAGGTATTTAAATCTTAGGTTCTTTTGTTTGCAAGTTTTCAACTCTAGTTCAAGTCATCTCAAATCAATGAAGAGTTTATTTAAAGGATGTAAGAGCTTGGGAATTTACCAACCTTAATTAACCCACCAGGCCTCAAAAATAGGAACTAACTGTAAGAAGAAGATTCTAGAAATAATGGTATTTTACAAAATTCAGCAGCCAGAGTTCCTCTCCCTTCCGTCCCTTCTCTACCTCATAGCTGCCCTTAAGCTTTGGGCTGCTAACTACAAGGTCAGTGATTCAAACCC
The DNA here is from genome assembly GCF_000296735.1 of Chrysochloris asiatica. Classification (NCBI taxonomy): domain Eukaryota; kingdom Metazoa; phylum Chordata; class Mammalia; order Afrosoricida; family Chrysochloridae; genus Chrysochloris; species Chrysochloris asiatica. The sequence goes on along the minus strand of NW_006408551.1, from coordinate 16,783,606 downwards.
GCCACCTGCTCCATAGGAGGAATGTAAGGCTGTGTCTGATCCCTTAAAGATGTACAGTTTGGAAACCCTATGTAGGATTTATAAACTGTTTGAATCAATTCAATGGCAGTGGGTGTTTTAGTTTTTATGTGGCCTGTTGTGGACCCCATCAACTTGATTCACATGTTAACTTTAGCTTCTACTGCCAATTGCTTCATTCTCTAACTTTAGATTCCTGATCATGTAAGAATCTGATTGGCAGGGTTTATTATTGACACAGGTCACACAAGAGATTGTTAGCCAGTAAAACAAATCTGTGGGTCAGATGCTTACTTCTCGCCCAGTCATTTATTACTTAGGAGAGAGGCTGATGGTACAAAAAGAAACAACGTCTTGTTTTCTTTTTGAAAGACTGTGTTTGATAACTGTTTGGGAAAAGGGATGGTCCAACTTTTAGCCAGAAGGGAGAGTCCGCATTAGGTAAACATTAAACAAATTGTTTGTGGGCAAGACAGTCACTTACTGCTGTGATAAGTAACAACTGTTGGTCATGCCCAGAGCTAAAAATGGTCTAACAAATAAGGAGTCATGTAAAACTCATTTTCTCACATTACTCAGAGGTCAGTGTCCTCCACCAAAATAAGAAAGAAGTAAGTTTGACTTTGCCTTAAGAGGTACAGGTATATATATTTAAAAAGAGAAAATTATCTTGGGGTAGTTTTATTTTTTTTCCCTAGTATTCTATCTTTATTTTCATTTGCCCTGTTTCCACCAGAGGTTTGAGGTTTTTTTGTTTTGTTCTTTTTTTCTTAAAATCATGTCACAAATATTAAATTTCCTGTTGCCCAGAAAAAGATTTCTTTCCTCTTTTGCTGTCACTTCACTGGAGTCTGGTGTGGTGCTGTAGGATCAGCACTGATTCAAACCCTCTAACCACTCCATGGAAATCCTATTCAGGGTTGCTATGAGTTAGAACGGACTCAGTTAACAATATCACCAACCAACAACTTACTACAAAATGTGACAGCTGCTTCATTGTCTCTATATCTGTGCGTGATTTATGACACCATTTTTGCTCTAGATCAGATGATTGCTTGATTTTAGGAAGGAGTGAGGTGCAGAAAGTGCTTTTATAATGATTAGACAGCCAGTGGACTGCTAATCTCAAAATCAGTGGTTTAAAATCACCAGCTGCTCCTTGGAAATCCTATACAGCATCTCTGTGATTCAGAACTGACTCGACTGCACGTACCAACTACTGATAATTAAAGAAGCCCTAGTGGCACAGTGGTTAACACTAAGCTGCCAATTGAAAGGTTGTTGGTTCAAACCCACTAGCCACTCCATTGGGGGAAGATGTGGCAGTCTGTGTCCATAGAGATTACAGCTTTGGAAACCCTATGGGATAGCTTTACTATTGTATAGGACAGCTGTGAATTGGAATTGATTCAAGAGCAATGGGGTTTTGGTTTACTGATACTTTTGGCTCTGCCAAAAGTGCTTTGGTCTTTTAAATGGTTGATAAAAATCTTACTAGAAACAGCAAGTAAAACAAAATAGTATGTAATCAAGGGGAAAGAGAGATTAGAGAACAAAGCTTAATAACCTCAAATATTTTATTTAGAATGGGTTTACCTACTGTGACAAAGACCCCAAATAACAATGACGTAACTACCCACTGCCTTTGAGCCCGTTCTGACCCATAGCAACCCAAGAGGACAGTAGATCTGCCCCACAGGGATTCCCAGGCTGTAAATCTCTGTGGAAGCAGACTGCTTCATCTTTCTCCTGAGGCTTGTGGGTTCAAACCATTAACCTTTCCGTTAGCAACCCACTGCTTAATCCACAGTGCCGGTAGGCTGATTTCTCTTTCATGTAAAAATCTGAATGACTTTCTGCTCACTGATGTTGTAAGGGGTCCAGTCTCCTCCGATTGTTGGGTGTTCCACCACCACATCCACATTCATCCGGTCACACAGAGGAGAAGAGAAAGGGGAAAGAAAGACTTTCTTCTTGTAGAATATGGTTTAAATGTGTAACTTGATACCATTAGAATACATGGCCTAACCTAGCTGCTGAGGGAGACTGAAACATGTAATACTTAATCTGAGCAGCCATGTATCCCGCTAAAAATTCTGGTACAAGGGAAGAAGGGGAGAATGCATACTGCAAAGTCATTCAAGATTCTGCCACACCTAAATAAACCAAGCTGAACCTGCAGGACAGAGTGGATCGGTGCCAGAGGCTTTCCAAGGCAGTAAAGGTTTCTGAAGCTGTTGGGTGGGAACTGCCGACCTTTTGATAAGCAGCCTAACACTTAACCACTCTACTTCTAGGGCATCTCACACCTACACATTTTGTTTTTCCTATAACTACTTGCATGAGATACTGACATTTTTATTAAGTACCCTGTAGTATAAGCACTGGATTGTGAGCCACCAGGTTAGTGGTTGGAGCCCACCAGCTGCTCCATGGGAGAAGGATGAGACTTTCTGCTCCTGTAAAGATTTATCACCTCCAAAATCATACACAGGGTCCCAGTGAGTTGGAAGTGACTCAGAGACACTTAGTAACAACAGTAGCATGATTTGTAATTCCACTTTTATTTGTATTACAGAGAGTGTGAAATGTAGAATTTCCTGTGTGATTTGTAAATAATAAAACTTCCCTGTTACAGATATGAAAAGTCTGATTTGGGTTTAAGATTGGCAGAATCAAACTAGAATCTAAGTATACTTTCTCTGGGCATTGAGTCTCGTTTTCTTAGTGGTGGGTATGATACCTGTCCCATGTACTTCCTGAGGCTTCTCTGAAGCGAAAGTGAGATCATGCATATTGAACTCCTACTTATTAAAAAATGGGAGTGAATGTTAATTTGACCTGTATTTTTATGATTTTCATTTCTTTTTCTTAGACACTGTTGGAAGCTTTGACTGTGGCCATTGTTGGTAAGTTGTCATTGTGTTAGTATATGCCAAAGTATCTTTTTTAATCTGAACAAATCTTTAAGATGGAGCAAAAGCTTAGCATCATGGAATGTCATATTTTAAAAATATGGTATAGGAAGAAGAATTCTTAAAATACAAGCAAAAGTCAAATGTTTATACTTTAGCACTCTTCGATTTAGCTTGAAAAGAGTAGAAAACAAGTGAATATTGAATAATATTTCACCTGCATTTACCCATTTATAAAAATAAGATAACTGTAGTTAGTCTGTTCCCTAATTTGCAGGGATCTTATGGGAACTGACAACGTGGGTTTTGAGCCATGAAATTTGACCACCTGAATTTAGCCCCTCAAAGAACCACCCGCACTGAACTGTGCTTTAATGTTATAGCCACATGGTTTATCCCCTGGCACCATTAGAAACAGTGATCATTTCTGTGTCTGTGCTTAATGTTAAGCATGTGTTGGAAGGCAAGTGCCTTTTACAATTTCTTGGTGTACCCTCTGGATATCATGATTTCTTCAGTCTTGATGAAATGGATAAACTTGCTTGCTGAAATGATCAAATAAAGCGATTATACTCAATAACAGTACATTGCTAGTCCTTATGGCTATTAATTGCCTTCTCTTTTTTGGCCATAGCTATGATTTTTACATTTCTTTTCAACTTTATTGAATTTATGTATTTTGATAAATAGTAATAAATACTAAAATACATAAAAGTTCTCAACTTAGAACAGAGTATTTATTGTTTGCTATTGTTGTTAAGTGCCATAGAGTCAATTCTGACTTATAGCGACACTGTCTAGGGTTTCCAAGGAGTGGTTAATGGATTTGAACCACCAACCTTAAAGTTATCAGTCCAGTACTTACCCAGCTGTACTACACCAGGACTTTCCTTTATTGTTTACTTCTATCAGTTCTATTATCGAGCCCATCTTATGCCTCCTTCTCCCTCAACATACATAAGAGATGGAGGAGAGACAATTGTGACTAGAAACACACAGATGGGATACACTGAGAAATCTTTTTTCTCATTAATTGTAGCATCTTTTTCTGCCTAGTTATTGACTGATGTGATTGGTAGCTTAATTTCTCTGTTTTCACCTTCCTACTCCTAAAATGACATAAACAGAGAAATTCCAATATTGAGCCAATTAGAAATAGAAATAACTTGGATCATTAATTTCTGAAAATTTAAAACCACTTAAATGGTTTTGAGTTCAAAGCACTTGCCCTCTTTCCAAAAGGTTATAAATTATCTCTCTGTTAATAAACAGTTGTATTACCATCTTATTGTTGTTATTGTTAAAGTGCCGTCGAGTCAGTTCCTACTTTTAGTGACCTAATTCTTAGGGTTTCCAAGGAGTAACTGGTGAGTTTGAACTGCCGACCTTGCAGTTCAAACCGACCTTGCAGTCCAGTGCATTAACCCTCAGTGCCACACCAGGACTCTTATATTACCGTAGCCATAGTCAATTCAGATAGGCATTCTAAAATTACAGAAGGGAATTTGGTACATGTTGTTTTTGTTAAGTGCTGTCAATGTAGTTCCGACTCATGGTGACCATGTCTAGGGTTTTCTGAGTAATGGCTGGTAGATTTGAACCATTGGACCTTCCAGTTAAAACTGACCTTGTGGTCTAGTGCCTTTACTGCAGTGCTACACCAGCACGCCATACATGTTTCATTATAAATACTAAAGCAAAAATAATACATTCCAAACTTTCACTCAATCCACAATAAAAACCTTAAATATATATATATATAGAATGATGCAGGAAGCATTAAAAGAAGATGGAAAGAATACACAGAGTTACTATGCCAAAAAGAAATGGTCACTGTTCAACCATTTCAAGAGGCAGCATGTGATCAAGAGCCAACGGTACTGAAGGAAGAAGTCCAAACTGAACTGAAGGCATTGGCAAAGAACAAGGCTCCAGAAGTTGATGGAATACAAACAGAAATCTTTCAACAAACTGATGCAGCACTGTTGTTGTTAAGTGCCGTCGAGTCGATTCCGACCCATAGTGATTCTGTATAGGGTTTCCAAGGAGCAGCTGGTGAGCTTGAACCACTGACTTTGCAATTCAAACTACTTTGCAGTCTGATGCTTTAACCTACAGTGCCACACCAGGACTCCCATTAATCTATCCCAAAAAATTTGGTAGACAGCTACATGGCCAACTGATTAGAAGAGATCCATATGTGTGCCCAATCCAAAGAGAAGTGATCCAACGGAATGTAGAAATCATCAGACAATATCATTATCACACGCAAGTAAAATTTTGCTTAAATAATTAAAAAACAGACTAGTTTCTGGAGAAGACATCGTGCTTAGTAGAGGGTTGGCAAGACCCTCAGCAAGGTGGATTGTTATATGGCAGCAACAGTGGGCTCAAACATAGTAACTTTTGTGATCACGATGAAGGACCAGACTGTGTTTCATTCTATTATACATAGGTTTACTATGAGTCAAAACTGACTCGACAGCACCTAACAACATTTATATATACCCATGAAACCATTATCTCAACCAATATAATAAATGCTTCTATCATCTTCAAAAAAAAAAAATAATAATACATTCCAAGGTAGTGCAGATTTGGATATAAAGCAATTGTTATTGTTGTTAAGTGCCGTTGAGTCAGTTCCGACCCATAGCGACCCTCTAGAGGGTTTCTAAGGAGTAACTGGTGAGCTTGAACCACCAACCTTGCAGTTCAAACCAATTGTGCAGTCTAGTGCATTAACCCACAGCGCCACACTAGGACTCCATAAAGCAATTAGTGGTTGGTTTATATCCTCTGCAGGGATCTCTGGTAACACAGTAGGTTAAGCATCCAGCTGCTAACTAATGTCGGCAGTTTGAACCTACCAGCTACTTTGTGGGAGAAAGATGAAGCTGTCTGCTTCCATGAAAATTTATAGCCACAGAAGCTGTAGGGAGCATTTCTGCTCTTCCTGTAGGGTCACTGTAGTTAGAATTGACTGAAAGGCAGTGAGTTAGTTTTTTTCTCACCTCTGCAGGATAGGGGAATGGCAGTCAACTCCAGACTGAATCAGTATTTTTCTTGTCCAGTTTCCTTGAGTCAGACTGTTGAACTGAGAGGCAAGTAGTCAAGTGATTGCTAGAATAGATGCTAGTATTCAATAATTCCCAGGTAGCCACAGGATGCAGAATCATCACTACTAATATTGAAGCCATAATATTATGGACACAGGTGGTGATAAACTGTTGCTAAGACAGGAATGGTTAAGAATTATTTCATCATATCACTGAAACTCCTGACTGGCTAGCTTTGTAACATAGGCCACTCATTTCATTAACTTCATCCTAATATGACACCTTATTTGGTATGATTGGAGTTTTAGAGCCTCTTTATTGCATTATAGACATATATAAGTATTCAAGGTAGACTAAGGAATATGTCCATAATTGTTTTTACTGGCAGGTAGTATAAAAGGTGAAAAAGTATTGTATTTCTATTAAATGCCAGTAAGAGTTGTTTTTTTATTGAGTCTGTTTCTGTGTGTTTGAAATGACTGTTTTACTTTCACAGTTACTTTCTATGAAGTATATGTTGTTCTACAAGCTTTTATACTAACCACTGCAGTATTTCTTGGCTTGACTGCATATACTCTGCAATCTAAGAAAGATTTTAGCAAATTTGGAGCAGGGTAAGTTATGTATTCTTAACTATAAATACCAATGTGTTTAATATTCATTTTAAGATAAATGCCACATTGTTATCTTTGGATACTGACTTTTCTTTAAATAAGAACATATTGTGTACTAGGTGCTAGGCATCTTACATACATTATTTCATTAAATTCTACCACTCATCCCATGAAAGAAATCTTATCGTCAGAATTTATAGATGAGAAAATTGAGACTCAGAGAGATTATTCCCAATGTCTCACATTTAAATGTTGGTGCTGTGAAACTACCAAAGCCTGCATTTTAATGGAGGCCTCTTTGCTTACAGACTTGGGCTCATCCCCATTGCATCATCTGGTCACACAGCACAGTCTCATTGAAAACCTCATATGGGCCATGTTAGTCTCCCTTCTCTTAAAGTTACAAGTTAAGCACAAAGAATGACTTGGGCTGAGTAGGGTGGGTACTTACTGACTTTTAATGGCCCTGCTCTTTCCCAGCGTACATGAGATGGTCATTGACTTTAGGTCATTTGATTCCTTTGTCTTCAGTGAAAAGTATACATCAAAAGTATCAGCTTTCCAGAGAGGCTAGACTTGGATGATTTATGTTGTTGTTTGGTGCCATCGAGTCAGTACTCATTGCAAACATAGGCACAAAAGAACAAAACACTGCCTGCTCCTGCGCCAACCTCACAATCGCTTGAGCCCATTGCTGCTGCCACTGTGCCAGTCCATCTCTTTGCAGCCCATTGCTGCTGCCACTGTGCCAGTCCATCTCTTTGCAGGTCTTCCTCTTTTTATCTGACCCTCCACTTTACCATGGATGCTTTATAAAAGGTATGAAATTTACCTAAAGTTTTAGGCCTTTATTATAAATGCTATCTACACCATCCACATCTTTGTGGCAAAAGAAGGTACTTCTTCCAGATGTTGGAAATGTTTTTCAGTCCATCTAGATTTACCCGCATACTTCTTCGAACCAACAAATCTATGGAAAGAGTTGTATGTTTGTTTTTTTATGAACTTCGAACCACAAGATTGGCAGTTCAAACCCACTGGCTGTTCCTTGTAAACCCTAGTCAGGGTTGCTATGAGTTGAAACCAACTCCATGGTACTTTACAACAGCAACAATGGTACTCTATTGCCCTCACCTGGTTGGAATATATAGATTCCTTTCTAAACTCCCATTGGCTTCTTGTGGACACACAATCATGCAACTATTTTCTGTTCTTTTCCTGTTACACTAGAAATTTACAAAAGTCTGGTCTTACAAAACTTCCTTTCTTCCACATACACATTTATGGTAATTCAGATTACCAGCATTCTCTATCAGGAAAAAATATAGTTGGTCAACCAATACTGACCTCTGGTTGGTTATGCAACTTGGAACTTGGTTTAGGGAGAGGCAACATATTCTTTTTGGGAGGGAGGTGGGGTGGGGGTGGGAGTACTTCATGCTTACCTTTGTGATGTACATTTGGGAAAGGTTCCGTCTTGTCCACTCAATTTCCTATACTTCTGCTCCCTCTCATCCAATCGCATCTGTATTTCAGCCTTTTAATAATAATAGTTTTTCTTTTTTCTTCTCCTCCCTGAGAACACTATTCTGTATCTGCTGTTTCATATGTTTGGTTTTTATTTAAAAAGGAAGTGCAAATTTGGCCCTTTTTACTCCCTTCTGACATGAAGCAGTAGAAAAGTGTTTTCAGGCACTTAAGCCCCATATTTTATAACAAAAGACTTTACTACTTAGATATCCTTTGTCATGTAACTACACTGTATCTTTGACAATTGAATGCTAACTCATAAAAGTACAGCAGTAGTAGATTTATAATACATAAGGGTAGAGTGGAAAGTTCATGGAAGAACTTTAATATATGTGTTCTTAGAATAGCTTCCTATTAATTATTTGGTTTAAAATATAATTATATTTCATTTGCTCATGTATATATTCTCTAGAAGGTTTTATAATTTTCTGAATTAAAATACATGCAGTGCTATTTGTGCTTATATCAGTCTTTTCTTTCAGATGTTGTTGTTGTTAAGGGCCGTTGAGTGGGTTCTGACCCATAGCACCCCTGTATAGGGTTTCCAGGGAACGGCTGGTGAGCTAGAACTGCTGACATTGAAGCTGAAATGACTTTGCAGTCCAGTGCATTAGCCCACAGTGCCACACCACTCCTCTCATTCAGTCTTAACTAGTTTTTGAAGCCACAAAAACATATGTTGAATAGACAGCTATACTTTCAGTTTCCTAAAAAAAAACTCATCCTCATCCTAAATGGGTATTGCATAGCACTCATTGTATGTTTATGAATTGTTAAATTTAAATTATTCTTTGTTAAAACTATGTTACAAGGTTCTTTGTTTTCTCAGAAATTTTGAATGGACTTACAAAGGTTTTCATAGTGAATAATATTAATTATTAATATTTTGTTTTTATAGGCTATTTACTCTTTTGTGGATTTTGTGCTTATCAGGACTCTTGAAGGTAAGTTGTTTTAGCATGGTAACCTGAAAAATATTCTGATTAAGTCATTACAGGCAATCCCTGACTTATGAAGTTTCCGTTTTGATGACTCTACAGTATGTTGGTTCTGACATAGTTGAATACTTTTTTAAAAAATGATTTCCTGTTATTATTAAGATCTTTATAAATTCTATCTTTATTTGTCATTTAGGACTGGAAACATTTGTTGTTGCTGTCATTGTTCAGTGCTGTCAAGTCGGTTCTGACCGATAGTGACCCTGTATAGGGTTTCCAAGGAGCAGCTGGTGAGCTTGAACTGCCGACCTTGCAGTTCAAACTGCTTTGCTGTCTGGCACATTAACCCACAGTGCCACACCAGGACTCCTGGAAACATTATGTTGTTGTTGTTGTTAAGTGCCGTCGAGTCGGTTCCGACCTATAGCGACCCTGTACAGGGTTTCCGAGGGTGTAAATCTTTACCAGAGTAGAAAGCCTCATCTTTCTCCCGCGGAGCAGCTGGTAGTTTCGAACTGCTGACCTTAAGGTTCGCAGCCCAATTCATAACCACTACGCTACCAGAGCTCCTTAGATACATTTAATATATGCATTAAAAAAGAAACAAATCATAAAGATGTACTCCATGGTGGAATTAAGTAAAGGTTCTGATAGTGTGAAACACTGAATAAGATCACGCTGTATGCCCAGTCTACAATGAAGTCCATGTCAGTGTCGTAACAATGAAATAGGAGTCCTAACTGCTGTCCAGCAAGTTGTTGTTAGGTGCCATTGAGTCTGTTCAAACTCATAGTGACCCGTGCACAACATAACAAAACACCGCCTGGTCCTGGGCCAGTCAGCCTCCCAACTGTTGTTGCATTTGAGCCCAGTTTTGCTGTCACTGTGCCAATTCATCTTGTTGGAGGTCTTCCTCTTTTTCACTGTTCCTTTGCTTCACAAAGCATTATGTCCTCTTCCTGGGTCTGGTCCCTCATAATAACACGTCTGAAGTATGAGAGACAAAGTTCCACTATCCTGGCTTCTAAGCAACATTCTGGCTATACTTCTAACATACATTTGTTTACTCTTCTGGCAGTCCATGATACTTTCATTATTCTTCTCCAGCACCATAACTCAAATGCATCCATTCTTCTATGGTCTCCTTATTCATTGTCCAACTTTCACATGTTTATGAGGCAGTTAAAAATACCATGGCTTGGGTCAGGCACAGTTTACCCCTTAAACTGATTCTTTGCTCTTGAACACTTTAAATAGGTCTTGTGCAGCAGATTTGCCTAATGCAGTACATTGTTTGATTTCTTAATGGCTACTTCAATGAATGTTGATTGTGTATCTAAGTAAAATTAAATCCTTGACAACTTCATTCTTTTTTCCATGTATCACATGATTTTATTTATTGGTCCAGTTTTGAGGATTTTTGTTATCTTTACATTGAATTGCAATCCATACCAAAGGCTTTTTTGGCTTTTGATCTTTATCACTAAGTATTTTAAGTCCTCTTTGCTTTCAGCAAGCAAGGTTGTATCATCTGCAGATGCCACATTCTTCTTCATATAACCCAGTTCCTCAAATTATTTGCTCTGCATACAGATTGAATAAGTATGGTGAAAGGATACAATCCTGGCTCACACCTTTCCAGATTTAAACCATTCAGTGTCCCCTTGTTTTGTTCATATGCCTACCTGCCCTTGGTTGATGTACAGGCACCTTATGAACACAATGAAGTATTCTGGAATACCCATTCTTTGCGGTGTTATCCATATCTTGTCATGTTTCACACCGTCAAAAGCCTTTGCCTAATCAATAAAGCACAAGTAAACATCTTCCAAATATTCTCTGCTTTTAGCCGAGATCTATCTTCACCTGTAGTTGTCACATGTTGTTAAAGGTTGAACATTGCCCAACTTTCTATCCATTATGACTCCCAACACCAACACTGATACTGACTTCATTGTCGACCAGGCCATAGTCTGCAATATGGCAGTGCTTTCAGCAGTAAATCACAACACTGAAAACAAAGAATGATAACATCAACAAATTACATGCTGCAGCATTGTACATAGTGCATATTACTGATAAGATGTGCAGAAAACAAAACAAAACAGATGGCCGTAACTTCAGTTTGTCATAACTTTTGAATATGTTCAGTTGAGGACTACCTGTATAGTTATCTCAAAAAACTGTAATAGATACTCTTGTCATAAGGTAATTCGAATTATCTGTAACACTTATATGTAAATGATCATAGAATAATTTATAAAATTGAGATCGTATGTTGATCAGTGTTAGTGATCAATTCAAAAATGACCAAATGAGCAAAATCACACAGAAAGAGGCCCCTACTTGTAGTTGTCAACCTCCAGGTGGCATATTTCATTTTGAAAAGGAAATATATTTCTAAATGATTTCTGTTTGAATGCTTCTATTCAAAGCCAAGTGGGCTGTGTAATGGAAAAGAAGCGATCTAGCCATCCATTCATTCAACAGAAGCAAGGGTGTACCTACCTTGCCTTTTTCTGCTTTTAAAATTTGATTCAAAGTTGTACACCAATGTTAAATGTTGTAGTTGTTGTTAAGTACAGTGGAGTCGGTTCTGACTCATAGTGACCCAGTACAGGGTTTCCGAAGCTGTATAAATCTTTACAGGAGCAGAAAGCCTTGTCTTTTGCCCGTGGAACAGCTGGTAGTTTCAAACTGCCGGCCTTGAGGTTAGCAGCCCAATTCGTAACCACTACGCTACCAGAGCTCCTTATTAAATAGGTAGCAGCTAATCAGTGCAGCAAGTAATTGAAATTCACTTGTTACTGTTTTCTAATATAAATGTATTACTGTTGTCTATAGTTATTTTTTTATAGTGAGACATTTGATCTGGTCTTGGCTGCTGGGGGAGCCCTTCTTTTCTGCGGATTCATCATCTACGATACCCACTCGCTGATGCACAGACTGTCGCCTGAAGAGTATATATTGGCTGCCATCAGCCTCTACTTGGATGTCATCAATCTCTTCCTGCACTTGTTGCGTTTATTGGAAGCGGTTAATAAAAAGTGATTGAAAGCTACATATGGAAACTGTTTATTAAGTTTTAATGCTTGAGATTTCATTTAAATGCTTTATGCTCTTTATCTGTGCTCTGTTTTGGAAGTCAAATATCAAAATTCTGTTCTTTTGTTTCAATCTTAAATTTGCTATTGATTGTTCATTCACAATTCAAAAATAATTTCACAGGTAAGACTAGACTATCAGTTTCTCTTTGTCTGATGAGTCCTGGTGTGGCATTATGCGCTAATGCGTCAGACTGCATAGTCATTTGAACTGCATTGTTGGCGGTTCAAGCTCACCAGCTGCTCCTTGGAAACCCTATACAGGGTCACTATGAGTCGGAACTGACTCTACAGCATTTAACAACAATGATTTAAGTTTTTCTGAATTAGTATTAGATTTTATTATGGGTCTAAAATACTAGTGTGTCTGCCATTACAAAGTGTAAATCTCCTTTTATTAGGAGATTTTTATCTTATTTGAAAAGGAAAACCAAAAAAAAAACTTCTACAGAGAATTACTCAGTATTATATGAAGATGTTAATGGTATTTCAGTATAAAATGAAGTATTAAAAATTAAGGGTCTGTTTTAAAGTCATATATTAATGACATATAAAATTTAATTGTAATTTTTTTTTTTTTTCTTTTTAAGTACAGGTTTCAAATTGTAACATTTTCATGTGGTTAGACCAACAAAAGAAACTGACCTCACTGCCATCGAGTGTATTCTGATTCATAGTGACCCTGTAGGACAGGAAAACTGCCCCATAGGGTTTCCAAGACTGCTCACCACAAGGTTGGCAGTTCAAACCCACCAGCTGCTCCTTGAAACCCTATACAGGGTCACTGTAAGTCAGAAGCAACTCAACACTTAACAACAGCAAATCTTTATGGAGACAGACTGCCATAGGTTTCTCTCACAGAGAGGCTGGTTAATTTAAACTGCTGACATTTCTCTTAGCAGCCAAGCACTTGAACTACTCCACCACTATGGGCTCATGCGACTAGTTGTTGTAAAGTAGCTTCGAGTCAGTTCCTGTATAGGGTTTCCAAGGAGTGGCTAGCGAGCTTGGACCCGCCGACCTTGCAATTCAAAGCAAACTTGCAGTCCAGTGCATTATCCTGCAGTGTTGCACCAAGACTCCCATGTGGTTAGAGGTCCCCCAAAATACTCATTAATTTTAATATTTATTAGGGGATCAACTATTCATATGTCATTTAATATATACAGATTAAAATAAAAAATATTTGGAAAATCGTGTTTTGTGGGTTTCATTTCTGTTGGGCCATATAGCTTGTTAATTTAACGCAGTATATCAGTAGCCAGTAAAAGCTTTGGCAAGTGTCCTCACTAGTCACCATTTCCCAGATAAACTGAAATAAATTGGCTTCCAGAGATTTTTAGATGTAAATTTGGCTCCCTACTCATTATCAATTAATTGTTCACTACCCAAATATGTATGGTTCTATATTCAATTTTAACCCAGCATAGTGCATAGTAGCTCTAGATTAGAACTTGCTTTGCAACAAACTGACTGATCTTGGGTAAGTTACTTATCCTTCATTGCTTAGGTCTTTTGCCTCATTCTTATAATAGGAATAATAATAATAATAATGCCTTATTTATTGGGGAGTTGTGAGGGTTAAGTGAGATAAAGAGTGCTTAATACCAGTTTTTGTTTTTTTCCCAACTTTTTTTGTGTGATTTGAGTGATTAGTTTACATGGGGGAACGTCCGTTTTACACTCATCTTTTCATTGCAGTGATTACAATCTCCTCTGTATATCATCATTCAACACTATTTGCTTCTATTCCTTCTGTTTGTGTGGTGGTTGTTTTTTTTTGGAGGGGGTATGCAGATGTACACAAAATCACTCAGGAACATATAATCATTTAAACAACTAAAGGACACATTCTGCAAGCCTGCTTCCTGGCTGCCGGCACACAGCCTTTCTCTTTCCATGAGTCTAGAGCCCTCAGCTGCTCTCTTCTCTCCATGTCATCATCTCTGCCTCCATCTCTGATGTTGCTGCTTCTCTGGATAGGGTCCCACATTCTGGTCATGCTCTTCTCCTTTGATGGTCCTTGGGTTCTCTGTTCTTGGACTGTAAGATTAACTGCTCCCCTCTTTTTGTTACAAAACTACCTATATAGTTGTGACAGCCGTAATTAGTCATGATAAAAATTACTATTGAATCATAAGGATCTTAGCCCACCTCCTTTCACCACACCTGTCTAGACATGATGAAAACTATTCAGTGGGGATTCTATTTTGCCCCCGCAGACTCTGAAACTAAACTCCCTCTTGAAAGCGTGTAAGTCACTCATTTCATGCCTTTATAGCCTCCCCTCCCTCCTATTTTAGGTAGCCATTGTCTAAGTTGCCTATCCCTATCCACCCTGTATACAGAGTGGATAGGATTGATTTTGGATGTGAGGACTCCTTCCCTCTCAGTTAATACCAGTTCATTTTTAATACTGTTAGTATTTTTAATGAAAGAACAGACTGAACTGTGAATTAATATAAGGAGCCCTGGTAGCGTCGTCGTTACATGTTGGGCTGTTTACTAAAATGTAAGCAGTTCGAATCTACCAGCTGCTCCACAGGAGAAAGATATGGCTTTCTACTCCTGTTAAGATTTATATTTCAGAAACTCTATTCAGGGTCTCTGAGTCAGAACTGACTTGACGGCACATAACCACTACCATCAAGCAGAAATAGATTTGATATATAAAAAACAATGCCATTTTTGCTAATTTTTTTCTTGGTTTGTAAATTAGATATTTTTATTTTTTAAAAAATGATTTTAATGTAATGGACTAATTTTTTTAAAGTTGAAGAGTTAATCAGTTTTGATTTCTAATACTAATTTTTAAAGAGTACAGTGGTCTCGAGAATAAGTCTCAATACTTCTGGTGCAGAGTATTATATTTTATAAATGAACCATAACTTTGTATTATTACCCCGATGAATTGGGTATGTGTTCTCCTTTTTCACTATCATAGTCAGTACTACTGAGGTCATCCTGTATTTGACTCCCTGTACACAGCGGTGATCGTTTACCTAGGCTGAGAAATAAGCAGAATTGCTGGATAAAGGGCATGTGCAATTTCAATTTTTACATTAAGTAGAGTCTGCTATAAACTCCAAAAATGGTGAGAAGTAGAATCAGCAGACTGGGGCAGAACCACAGGCAACTCAGTGTGAAGGATATGAGAAGCCCAGGCAGAGAGGTAGGAAGAGCTGTATTAGGGTAGGTCTATTTATTGACTGTAATTTGCCTAAAGAAGTACACTAGGGCATGACATCTGCCTTTGTTTCTCATCTGCAGGCCCCAGGTCTGGCTTTGACCTACTTACTGCAATTCTCAGAGTCCTGGTGTGGCACTGTAGGATAAAGCACTGAGCCACAAGCTCACTTTGAACTGCAAGGTCAGTGATTCAAACCCACCAGCAGCTCCTCAAAAACCCTATACAGGGTAGCTCTGAGTCAGAATCGACTCAATGGCACTTAACAACAACAATTGGAGTTCTGGAGT
The DNA here is from genome assembly GCF_000296735.1 of Chrysochloris asiatica. NCBI lineage: Eukaryota > Metazoa > Chordata > Mammalia > Afrosoricida > Chrysochloridae > Chrysochloris > Chrysochloris asiatica. The sequence goes on along the minus strand of NW_006408551.1, from coordinate 16,767,951 downwards.
TTGGCGGTTGTCAGCACCAGCATGAGACTTTTTGGAGCATCTGGAAACTTGTTGCTTGTTGCTTTTATCTTTAAAGAACTTTGTCTTGAAATATGCCCATTCTCTGGCATCTGAAATCCCATACGCCTTCCTTGGGCTTACTCGTCATAATGCAGGTCAGGGGTTCCATGGGCAAGGCCTGCCTGCAGAGGTGCACCACATGCCTCTGATATGGGGAACCAAGCCACCACCTGCAGATGTTCAGTACTACCCACTGTACCTCCAGACCCAAAACTTCCAACTCGGCCAGAAGCCAAAACAGTATCCAGTCTGATCCTTAAACCTTGTCCTTCCACCAAGAGATAAAGATAATATTTTGGTTTCATTCATCTTTGTCTATCAGTTTGTTAAGTGCCATCCAATTGGTTCCAAATCATAGCTACCTGTATAGGGTTTTCGAGGGACAGCTGGTGGGTTTGAACAATTGACCTTGTGGTTAACAGTCCAGTGCTAGCTTGTTGCTAAATGCTCTCAACTCAGTTCCTACTCGTAGCGAACCTGTATAGGGTTTCTAAGGAGCAGCTGGTGGGTTTGAACTTCATGATTAAGTGCTAGTTAAGTGCTAGTTTATTGTTAAGTGCCGCTGAGTCGGTTCTGACCCATAGTGACCTTGTATAGGGCTTCCAAGGAGCAGCTTGTGAGCTTGAACTGGTGACCTTGTGGTTCAACCGACTTTGCAGTTCAGTGCATTAGCCCACAGCGCCACACCAGGATCCCTAGTGCCTTTATAATGGAAAAGTGCATATTCACATATTTGAATAAAAGATAAATTAAAAACTTAGCCAGTGCCATCAAGTCAAGTCTGACTCAGTATATGACCAAGTAGAACTGCCCTTTGGAGTCTCTCAGACTAGATCTTTACGAAACAAGGTCTCCTCATCTTTCTCCCACAGAGCAGTTGGAAGGGTCAAAGTACAGAACTTGTGATTAGCAGCTCAACGCATAACCTACTATACCACCAGAGTCCCTTGTTGTTAATTGCCATCAAGTCAGTTCTGACTCATAGTGACCCTGGACAGGGTTTCTGAGAAGTGGCTGATGAATTTGAACCACTGATCTTGTGGTTCAACCTGACCTTGCATTATCCTACAGTGCCACACCAGGACTTCACCAGAGTCCCTAAGCTCCTTGGGAATGAATTAAGGTTAAAAATACATGAAGGGGTCCTGGTGTGGCACAGGAGGATAAGCACTAGAGTGCTAACTGTGAGGTCGGCAGTTTAAACCCACCAACCGCTCCTGAGAAACCCTATACCGGGTCACTATGAGTTGAAACCAATTCACCGGCACTCAATAATGACAAGGGATCAGTGGTGGCTCAGTGATAGAATCTTCACCTTCAATACAGGAGACCTGGGCTCAATTCCAGCCACCACCCCGCTGTTAATAGAAGCTTGCATGCTGCTTTGATGTTGATCATGTTTCAGCATGGACTAAGAAGCAAGGCTTGGTAATTTACCTGTAAGAAAATCAGCCAATGAAAACCCTGTGGGTCACCACAAATCATGAGGAAAATATTTTATTCCATTGTGTCTGGTATTACCATGAGTCAGACGGACTCAATGGTAGCTAACAACAAATGCACTAAAACTATTTCTTCTGTAAGAACTGCTTTTATACAAACTGATGAGGGACATAAGTTAATTTTTTCCCCTTTTTTTCTTTAATAGAGCAGAGCACAATTCAGCTTTGTAAAGCATTGTTGTTAGGTGCTGTCAAGCAGGTTTCGATTCCTAGCGACCCTATGCACAACAGAATGAAACACTGCCCGGTCCTGCCCATCCTCACAGTTGGTGCTACGTTTGAGTCCAGTGCTGCCGCCACTGTGTCAATCTACCTGGCTAGGGTATTCCTCTTTTTCACTGTCCCTCCACTTACCAAGTATGAAGTCCTTCTCCAGGGACTGTTTCCCTACTGATAAAAATGCCCAAAGTATGAGAGACAAAGTCTCACCCTCGTGGCCTCTAAGGAGCCATTCTGGCTTTATTTCTTACAAGATAAGAGTTGTTTGTTCTGGCAGGTCTATGTTACTTTTAATATTTTCTCCAACACTATAACCAAATGCATCGACTCTTCTAGGGTCTTACTTGTCCAACTTTTACATGTATATGAGGCGAATGAAAATTAGCATGGATTAAGTCAGGTGTACCTTAGTCCTCAAAATGATATCTTTGCTCTTTACCAATTTAAAGACTTATACGGCATTAATGTTAAGTGCTGTCAAGTTGGTTCCGACTTATAATGACTACAGGATTTCCGAGGAGCAGCTAGTGGGTTTGAAGCACAGACTTGCAGTTCAAATCGACCTTGTGATCCAGTGCTTATCCTAAGCACCACACCAGGATTCCTTTGCAGCATTAGTAATGGTTTCTATTCTTAAAACATGACATTTTCACAATAGGTAAGTAATTTTTCCTTCTGATGCCAATTATTCAAAAGCCTTGATCTGGTATGTTTAGCAAGACATAGTTAATTTAGACTATCTAAAATTGAGCTCTATTTCAAATGGAATATGTATTTTTGGGTGGTGGTGGTGGTGGTGGTGGTTATGTGCCGTGGAATCAGCACCGACTCATAGCGACCCCGTACAGGGTTTCCAAGGCTGTAAATCTTTACGGGAGCAGAAAGCCTCATCTTTCTCCCACAGAACAGCTGGCAGTTTTGAACTGCTGACCTTAAGGTTCACAGCCCGATTCAAAACCACTATGCAACCAGAGCTCCTTGGGAATTAATTTTTGGGAGAGGTGGCTAAATTCTAATTTGAAAGACAGATACATGGTTAACATGTAATGTAAAAATCTACTTCCTCTATAAGATTCAATCCCCTATTTAAAGAATCCAGTTTTCCAAGCATACTTTTATTTTTTAAATATGTGAATTTTTTTTTTTTTGGCCTTTTTAAAAAAACAAAACAACATGTACTGAATTGAATAATTTTGATACTGCGCTTGGTTTCTTAAAAGACAAAAATTTAAAGAAAAAAGATACTCACTTCCTGCTCAAGAACTCTCTACTAGCAGCTAGACAGGAATGAACTGTTGTTAAGTACCATTAAGTGGGTTTTGGACTCATAGCAATGTCATGTGACAGAGTAGAATGGCTTCATGGGTTTTCTAGGCTGAAGTATTTATGGAAAGGAGAGCTGGTGGCATAGTGGGTCAAGTATTAGGCTGCTAACAGGAAAGTTGGCAGCTCCCACCCACCATCCGCTCCTGGTAGAAAGATGCAGCAGTCTGCTTCTGTAAAAGATTTATAGCCTCAGTAATCCTATGGGGCACTTGTCCTCTGATAGTCACTATGAGTTGGAATAGTCTCCGTGATAGCGGATTTGGTTTGATTTGGATTAATTCAGATCACTGGGTCTTTCTTCGTTTGCAGCTCAGGGTTTATCCCATGTGCCACCAGAACTCCTTAGCAATTAACAAAGCTCTCATTAAAAATTTGTTTCCTGCCTTTTAGTAAACATTGTAAATCTCTAGAATATACCGCTAAGAGGCATTGCAGGGTTGTAAGCTATGTGCTTACAACTACGATGTAAAAATGGTGGTAAGACAGCTATTTGAGGTAACCTACCTTCTTGGTCAAGAAGCTCTGGTAGCGTAGTGGTTACGGATTGGGCTGCTAACCTCAAGGTTGGAAGTTCGAAACTACCAGCTGTTCCATGTGAGAAAGATGAGGCTTTCTGCTCCTGTAACCTTGTGTAGGGTAACTATGAGTTAAAACCGACTTCATGGTATTTAACAGCAACAACAACCTTCTTGTTCGCTTCCAACTCTTAATGACCCTATCTATGCACAACAGAATGAAACACTCTCTAGTCCTCTGCCATCCTCATTGTTACACCAGAGTCCATTGCTGCTGCCACGGTATCAGTCCATCTCGTTGGGAGTTGGGGGTGGGGATCTTCCTCTTATTCTCTGACACTCTAGCAAGCATAATGTCCTTTTTCAGGGACTGCTCCTTCCTGATAATATGCCCCAAGTTTAGAGATAAACTCTTGCCATCTTGACTTCTAAGGAGCACTCTGGCTGTACTTCTTTCAACACAGGTTTGTTTGCTCTTCTGGCAGTCTATAGTACATTCAACATTCTTCTCCAGCACCATAACTCAAATGCATCAATTCTACAGTCTTCCTTCTTCATTGTCCAACTTTCACATGCATATGAGGCAACGGAAAATGTCATGGCTTGAGTCAGGCACATCTTAGTCCTCAAACTGATCTTTGCTCTTTAACACTTTCGAAAGGTCTTGTGTTGTTTGTGCAATGTGTTGTTTGATTTCTTAACTGCTGCTTCCATGAGTGTTGATGGCTGACTCGAGCAAAATGAAGTCTTTGACAACTTCAATCTTTTCTTCATTTCTCATGATGTTATTTACTGGTCCAGTGGTGAGGATTTTCGTTTTCTTTACATTGAGACGCAACCCATACCCTAAACTGTGGTCTTTAATCTTCATCAGTAAGTATTTTAAGTCCTCTTGGCTTTCACCTAGCAAGGTTGTATCATCTACATATCACAGGTTTTTAATGAGTCTTCCTCCAATCCTGATGCCACACTTTTCTTCATATAATCCAGCTTCTCAGATTATTTGCTCAGCATACAGATTAAATAAGTATAATGAAAGACTATAGCTCTGGCACACACCTTTCCTGATTGACACCATTCATTATCCCCTTGTTCTTTTTGAATGACTGCTTCTTGGTCTGTATATAAGCTGCTCATGAGCACAATCAAGTGTTTTGAAATACCCATTCTTCACAATGTTATCCTTTGCTTGTTATGAGCCACACAGCCTTTGTGTAATCAATAAAGTAAACATCTTTCTGGTATTTTCTGCTTTCAGCCAAGATCCATCTGATGTTAGCAATGATATCCCTAGTTTTAGGTACTCTTCTAAATATGGTTTGAGTTTCTGGCAGTTCCCTTATCGATGTACTGCTGCAGCCAATTTTGAATTATTTTCAGCAAAATTTTACTTGCATGTGATATTAATGATATTGTTTTATGATTTCTGCATCCCGTTGGGTCATCTCTCTTTGGAATGGGCCAATTGATTCGTCAGGTAGCTGTTTTCCAAATTTCTTGGCAGAGATGAGTGAGTGTCTCAAGTGCTGCATTTGTTTGTTGAAATATTTCAGTTTGTATTCTGGCAATTCCTGGAAACTTGTTTTTAGCCCATACTTTCAGTGCAGCTTGAACTTCTTCCTTTAATACCATCGGTTCTTGATCATATGCTACCTGTTTAAATGGATGAACATCGACCATTTATTTCTTTTTGGTACTGTGATTCTGTGTATACCTTCCATCTTCTTTTGATGCTTTCTGCATTATGCAGTATTTTGTCCATGTAATCCTTCAATATTAAAGTTGAGGCTTGAATTTTTTCCTCCAGTTATTTCTTCTTGAGGAATACTGAAAGTGTTCTCCCTTTTGATTTTCTAACTCTAGGTCTTTGCATATTTCACTATAATATTTGACTTTGTCTTCTTGAGTTGCCCTTTGAAATTTCTGTTCAGCTCTTTAACTTCCTCATATCTTCTATTTCCTTTAGCATCTCTATGCAGGAGGGCAAGTTTCAGAGTCTCTTCTGACATCCATTTTGGACTTTTCTTTCTTTCCTGTCTTACATGACCTTTTGCTTTTTTCTGTCTAATGTTCTTAATGTCTTCCCACGTATTTTCCAACTACTGAACCTTTTGTTTGTTTTTAACTTGTTTGTATTCAAACTACCAATAATGATTAGTACATCTTGATTGCAAGTTTGATCAATTTCAGACTGAAAGAGTTGGTAGAATTCTTCAGTGTCATTAGCACTGGCTTTAGTGGTTGGTGCATAAATTTGAATAATAGGAGACCAGTCGGATAAACACTGGACCATAAGGTCAGTGGTTCAAATTTACCAGCCACTCCTTGGAAACCCTCTACAGGGTGGCTAAGAGGTTGTTTATCCTTGTAGGGGTATAGATACTATCCTATCACAGACAGCATTGTACTTCAAGATGGACCTTGAAATGTTCTTTTTGCTGATGCATGCTACCCATTCCTCTTCAGTTTGTTGTTCCTAGCATAGTAAACGATGTGAATGTCAGATTCAAAATTGCCAATATCAGTCCATTTCAGCTCATTAATGCCTAGGACATAAACCTTTATGTGTTCTATTCCATTTGGACAAATTTTTAATTTTCCTAGATTCATACTTTTTATGTTCCATGCTGATTATTAATGGATGTTTGCAGCTGTTTCTCCTTATCTTGAGTTGTGCCCCATGAGCAAATGAAGGTCCTGAAAGCTTCACTCCATTCGCATCATCATGGTCAACTCTACTTTGAGGAGTCAGCTTTGACCCAGACATATTTTGAGTCACTTACAATTTGAGGGACTCATCTTCTGGTACTTTATTTGGGAATATTCTGGTGCTATTTATATTTTCATCTTCTGGCACTATATCTGACAATGATCCACTGCTATTTATAAGGTTTTCAGTGACTAAACTTTTGGAAGTGGTCTGTTTCCCTTTCTTCCTAGACTGCCTTACTCTGGAAGGTCTGCTGAAACCTGTCCACCATGGCGGAGCCTGTTGTTGTTGTTAAGTGTCGAGTAAGTTAAGTGTCATCAAGTTGGTTCTGACTCATAGTGACCCTGTATAGGATTTCCAAGGAGAACTGGTGAGTTTGAACCACTGACCTTTTGGTTCAAACAGCCCTTGTGGTCCAGTGCTTCATCCAACAGCGCCACACCAGGACTTCAAAATTAAGTGCCATCAAGTCGGTTCCGACTCTTAACAACCCTGTATAGTTTCCAAGGAGCAGCTGGTAAATGTGAACCATCGACCTTGCAGTCCAGTGCTTATCCTACAGCACCACACCAGGACTCCATTGGGTGACCCTGTTGGTATGTAAAATGCCAGAAGATAACTTTCAGCATCACAGCAACAGGTAAGCCACCACAGTACACAAACTGATAGAGGAGTGTTGAGGTTACTTATCTAGGTAACTAATATTTTTATGGACAAGAAAATCCAGGCTCTGAGACATTCATTACTCAGCCAAAGTAATCACAACTAACTTTGGGAGTCAAAAATACACACCACAAACCTGTCTACTTCCAAGGCCTTTGCTTTTGATTGAATATGTAAAATAATAACATTGATGATGTTTGTGACCAGTGTGACCATCACCTAGGATAACTGTCCTAGACATAGCACTGTCCAGTACACAGTAAATAATCAGCCAGCTAAACACCGATTGAATTGAATTAGTTGATCATTTTATTATTTGACCTTTTCTTTGAGATTGGAAAATTTTCTATTTGGGTACGGACTGGTTTGGTTAATAGCTTTATTAAGTATAACCAACATGCAACAAAGTGCATATATTTAAAGTGCACAATTTGGTAAGTTTTAAAAATACATGTTATGCCGTCGAGTGGGTTCCAATTCTATGACCCTGCAGAGGTTTACCAGGGTGTAAATCTTTGCAGGAGCAGCGTCACTGGTGCAGTCAGACTTGCGGTTCACAGACTTGCGGTTCTGGAACCACGGTTATGTAACACACTGTTGTTAAGTGTATTACCATAGCTGTTCCAACCCATAGTGACCCAGAATAGGGTTTCCAAGGAGCGACTGATGAGCATACACACCCATAAAACCATCATCGGAATTGGGAAAACTTAAGGGCTTTCAAGAAAGGGGAAGGAGACCACAGCACTGTGAAACACAAGGTCGGTGGTTCAAGCCCACCAGCAGTCCAGAGGGAGAAAGATGAGACATCTGCTCCCGCAAAGATTTGTTGTTGTTACGTGCCATGGAGTCAGTTACCACTTATACTGACCCTATACTGGGTTTTCGAGGTGGTAAATCTTTACAGGAGCAGAAAGCCTCATCTTTCTCCCACGTAACAACTGCTGACCCTGAGGTTCGCAGCCCGATTCGTAAACAATATGCTACCTCGGAAACCCTAGACAGACAGGGTCGCTGTTGAGTCGGAACCAACTCCACAGCACGTAACACGTAACAAGTACCAAGTACAACAAATAAAGATTAATTGTCCTGGTGCGGCACTGGAGGATAAGCACTCGATTCCGCTAACCACAAACTCGACGGTTCAAGCCCACCAGCAGCTCTTTGGAAACCCTAAAATCAACATCACAACCCTGCCGCTAGAACACCGTGGCTTTAGACGATCCCATCTAACAAGAGCCAGGAGTATCTGGAGAACGGTAACGTCGGGTGTAATATCAAAACCTCAGCTCTGAGTTCCCATCCGGTCCGTTTCCGGATCCCCAGCCACTCCGAGTACTCCCGGCGTGCAGCGCGCCCGCTGAAGGCGGGGTCTGCCCGGAAGACGGAAGTACAGAACTTCCGGTCGGCGTGTTCTCAATGCTGCATGTGTTTGCAAGGCTTCTCAGGTGAGTTAAGAATCTTTTGGGTCTAGTTGGTCGTGGGACTAGGGACTCTATTCTGCTGTATATAGAATATGTCGTCTCAAGCCTCGTCCCCCTCTGAGCCTAGCTTGGTGCCGAGAGGCAGCCCTCTCTCAAGATCGCGGGATTCCCGAGAGCGGCCAGTGCTCGGGTTTCCAGAGCTCTTGTTAAACCCCTGCCTTCAGGGTTGTCTGCTATTGTTAGTGGTCATGAAATTGATTCAGATCACAGGTGTGCAGAGTAGAAATGCTCTGTAGAGTTTTTATGATGTGAACTTAATGTAAGCACTGTTTCACTGAACGTGAACTTTCACCTCACCTGCGTTCTTGGGTACTTCTGAGTGGGTTTAAACTTCCAACCTTCCAGCTACTTGTTAAATGCCATCGAGTCGTTTCCGACTCAGGTTAAGTGCTGTCGAGTTGGTTCCGGACTCTTTGCGATCCTGCATAGGGCTTCCAAGGACTATTTTTGTGTGTTGTGAATTGCCGTCGAGTCGGTTCCGACCCATAGCGACCCTGTATTAGAGTTTCCGAGGAGCAGCCGGTGAGCTTGAACTGCCGACCTTGCAGTTCAAACGGCTTTGCAGTCTGGCGCATTAACCCATGAAATGCCGAGTGTGTGGCTAGCTGCCCAGTGCTTATCCGGCGTCACACCAGGACTCCAGAGCGTAACAGTGTTGCTCCTCGCAGCCCTTCATTCTTAGTCCCTCATGGGGCTTCGTTTGTTGTAGGCAAAGAGCAGAGTAACTCTAGTTGCTGCCGTCGAAAAAAATGTCACTCAAGAAGTTTGATTTTTAACTATGCATTCTGCAAATAATTTTATTCCTTTGCTATTTGCAAAGCGCTAGCGGCACTGGGGAGTCCTGGTGTGGCGCCGTGGGTTAATGCGTTAGACTGCAAAGCCGTTTGAACTGCAAGGCCGGCGGTTCAAGCTCATCAGCGGCTCCTCAGAAACCCTATACAGGTCGCTATGTGTCGGAACCGGCTCAACAGCACTTAACAACAACAAGCAGCAACACTGGACTGCGAACCACAAGGGCGGCAGTTCAAACCCACCAGCAGCTCCTTGGAAACCCTATACAGAGTCGCTATGAGTTGGAATCAGTCTGCAGCACTTAACAACAATACATTGGGGGATTCAACTGTGAACAAGGTCCACTTAGTACCTACTTAGTCCCTGCCGTCGTGGATCCAAAAGGAAGCCTAAAACTAGATAGTTTTAGATTTAGCACGTAGTATGGATCCGTTTTGGAAGAGGTGCAGCCAGAGTGCTCCTTGGAGGCCAAGATGGCCAAACTTAGTCTCTCATACTTCGGACATATTGTCAGGAGGAGTCACTGGAGAAGGATATCATATTTGGTAAGGTGGAGGGTCAGAGAAAAAGAGGAACCCTCCCTCCCCCTCCCCCCCCCTCAACGAGATGTATTGGCCAAGTGGCAGCATCGATGGCAACAGTAGTGAGGTTGGCCCAGGATCCGGCAGTGTTTTTTGTTCTGCTGTGCATAAGGTCGCTATGAGTCGGTACCAACTCGATGGTGCTTAACAACAACAATAACGTGGTGGTGGTGATTATGTGCCGAGCCCGATTCATAACCACTTTACTAGTCGGGCTGCCAACCGAAAGGTCAGCAGTTCGAAACTACTAGCGGTTCTGCGGGAGAAAGATGAGGCGTTCTGCTCCGGTAAAGATTTACAGCCTCGGAAACCCTGTGCAGGGTCACTGAGTCTAAGGGACTCCACGGTACTTAACAAGAACAACAACACTACCAGAGCGCCTTGCATAAGATTTAAAAAAACAGCAACCGATTATTTGTAGATGAGGAGAGGGTAGTTTACAGATTGCTAGAAGAGAATCCCTCTCTGAAGTGGTGGCGTTTATTTCACACTGATTGATGGAGTGCTTGTGCATTAGGAAGAGCAGTCCCAGGTACAGGCACAACAGATGTAAAAGTACTGAGGTGGACATATGTGGACTTTGTTTCTTATGTAGTTGGATCTTGGGGCTGGTGCTGGAGAGTAGATTAGAGTTAAAGAGGGCTTTGAAAAGCTTACACTAATCACCTGATGTGGAATTTGGGCCTGGGACCCAGAGTTGGAGAGAAAAGAGCAGAATCAGACAAGTTTAAAATAGCTTGGCTTGTTGTTATGGTGCCATCCAGTTGTTCCTGACTCATAGCGACCCTGTGTAGGGTTTGAACAGCTGACCTTTTGGTTAGTAGTCCAGTGCTTATCCTTGCATGCCGCACCATGTTGGTTTGGAGATAAATAATGAGAAAGACTGGGGTGTGGGGGAAGGGTAAGCTTGGGGAAAATCATGATTTTGTTTAAAGATGATGTTTATAAAAGCATTTTGTAACTTGTAAGCAAGCTGTTGTATAAATGTAAGCTGATGCTTTGCATTTCTGGAGAAATTAAATTTCTGCATGTTCTAAGGAAACTCAGAGCTTTCACAATTGGCTTGATTTTTAGTTTGCCAGTGTGACACAGGAAGCAGGAAGTTACTTAGTGACTGTACTTGCCATGTTGATCCTAACATAAATTGTACATGGAATCATCATAAATCATAAACAGTGTTTTACCTGCCCTTTGGTTTTCCAAGGATTTTGTCCTTTTCTGTTTGGGTAGTAATTACATGTTTTGTCTGTGTATTTTTGTGAAGTCTAGTTAAAACATGGCTAAAAGCTTACGGAGTAAGTGGAAAAGGAAGATGCGTGCTGAGAAGAGAAAAAAGAATGCCCCAAAGGAGCTCAGCAGACTTAAAAACATTCTCAAAGTAGATGGTGATGTTTTAATGAAAGATGTTCAAGAGATAGCAACTGTTGTGGTACCCAAGCATTGCCCAGAGAAAATGCAATGTGAGGTGAACAATGATGAAGGTGAGTTCATTTGTTTTGCTGTATGAGGGAACTTCAAAAAGTGTGTGGAAAAATGGAATTGAAAGACAGTGGAACTTTTCCACAAACTTTTTGAATCCCTTTTTTATACACAAATAACATGTATAATTCTATAATTTTCCTTTTTGTAACTTTTTCCCTTTTTGACTTTCCTTCACTCCCAAATACTACCCTACAAAGCTCTTCCTGCCGTACCCACATTTTAATTCTTTGAAGGCTTGTACTGCTAGACAGTCTATGCTGAACTATATTAAAGCCACTTCATGAGACTAGGCATGTTTTGAATCCTTCAGGGTAGATAGACTTTGGCACTTACATGTCTCATGTCTCGGCATAGCTATACTACAGGAATAGACTGACCTAGACACAACGTGGTTGGAAAGGTTCATATTTCAGGCTGCATTTGGGCAGGATGGAAGGTCTTTCTTCATTTTACCCTCTGCGTGATCTAGTTCCCACTCTAGGAATTCCGAGACTGTTATCTTTAAAATTGTAGGCTTTTGCTTTTTTGCTGTATTTGCTTTTGACTGTTTCTAGGAACCTCTGTGGACTTCTGGTATGGCGCTGTAAGATCAGCACTGGACTGCAAATCACAAAGTTGGCCTTTTAAACCCACCCGCTGTGCCTCATAGCACTTAACAATAACAACAGGAACTTCTGTGTCTTAATTACACAATTTGAGGTGGTATGTGATGCTAATTTCAGTAGAAAAGTTTCTTTGGCTTTCACATGCTAATACATCAGCTAGGCAGTACACTGAATTAGGCACTGCCAGCTCCCAATCAATTTCTTAAGGTATATATATTTAGTTGCTCTTCTCATGGAAGAAAACAGTATTCTTCAACCTTCCAATCCTAAAAGTTTCCTTCCCATTCTTCAGGATGTCCATTTCTTGTTTTCTCTTCCCATTCCAATCCTCTGCTGCCTCACACTAATACAAAATTATAAAAAGCTCTCTTATCTCTTTTTCTTTGAAAAGTAGGCATAATTGAGAAATAGCCTCATCTCCCCACTAAAGCCTTGGAATGTATGAGGGGCCTTCAGAAAGTTCATGTAAAAATGTAATTTAAAGATCATGGAATTTTTTCATGGACTTTTGAAAGCTCCCTTGTATAGTTCTGTTTAATAATAAACCCAATAATCATTCTGTGTTCTTCAAGAAATTCTATCAAGATTACCTTTTGAAATTCCAAAAAAACAGTTTATCGTAACCTTCTGAGTTACCTCTCTGCTCTGCTCTGTTGTCTTTGAGGTCTTTCTTAATCTTCCTTAAAATGCTTGCTCCATCTAAAAACTTGATTTACATGGGGTGGCATTCCTGTAAATGTTTTGCAAAGCTTCAGTGATCTGGAAGATACCCGCTCGGATTTTGTTAAATTTTTGATATTGTCCTGGTTTTAAGATCCTATTCTTTTGTAGCACAAAAAGTATTCTTTTAAAATGTTTTTAATGGCACCTAACAAGTAAGAGAAGTATATTACTGAGAAAACTTGTTTGTAGCCATCCACTGATTGCAGAGACACGTTGAAACATGTTTTGTTTGTAATAAACTCATGTATGTATGAACTGTAACCAGAGTAGCAATATTTTCTGAGCAGTGTATAAGACTTCCAGGTTCTCTGTGTCCTTATCCACACTGGTCATTTTCAGGGGTTTTTTGTTGTTAAGTTCTGTTGAGTTGATTCTGACTCATAGTGGCCCTGTATAGGTTTCCGGGGAGCGACTGGTAACCTGAACTGCCAAACTTGCAGTTCAAACCAACCTTACAGTCTAGCACATTAATCTACAGCGCCATACCTGGACTCTAAAAAATATGGCAGATGGTATGGTGGTGGTTGGTGGTTGTATGCTGTGGAGTTGGTTCCAACTCATAGCAGCCCTGTGTAGAGTTTCCGAGGCTGTAAATCTTTATGGGAGCAGAAAGCCTCATCTTTCTCCCGCGGAACGGCTGGTAGTTTAGAACTGCTGACCTTGAGGTTAGCAGCTTGACTTGTAACCACGATGCTATCAGAGCTCCTTTGTAGATCGTTTAGCAGCCAACTCAGAAGGTATGAAGTGGTAACTCATGTGTTTTTTTTTTTTAATGTTTTATTGTGAATTATATGATAGTTTACATGAGAGAACTTAAGTTTTACATTCATTCCATTGTATATCATTTCATTGCCATGGTTCCAATCCCTTCCATGCATCATCTTCCGACCAAAGGGTATATCCTAGAACCCCGTCCTCTACACTTCCCCCTCCCCCCACTCATGTGGTTTTGATTTTCATTTCCTCAGTGACTAATGAACAGCCACTAAAGAATAGATTTAAGCATAGCAATGATTATGAATACAGTGCAAGACCAAGTACCATTTCGTTGTGGTATACATAAGGTTACCATGAGTTGGAGCCTACTCAACAGCAACTAACAACAATAGCAGCTAATGATGTTGAGCAGTTTATTGACCCTCTATATCTTCTGGTGTGGTGCTGTGGGCTAGTGCGTCAGACTGCAGTGTTGTTTGAACTGCAAGATCAGTGGTTCAAGCTCATCAGCTGCTCCTTGGAAACCCTATATCAGGTTGCTATGGGTCGGAATTGACTCGACAGCATTTAACAACAACATACCTTCTATTCAGATTCTTTTCCCATTGTTTAAAATTGGGTTCTTTGTCTTTTTCAATTTTAAGAGTTCTTGGTGTGTTTTGTGTCTTTTTAAAAAATGTGTTGTAGATGAAAGTTTATACAGCAAACTTGATTTGCCATCAGTAATTCATACACACATTGTTCTGTCACATTGGCTGCAGTCTCTGCAAGGTGTCAACATTCTACCATTTCCTTCCTGGGTACCTGCTGACACTTGTCCTGTTTCCCTGCATCTCCCTGCCTCATTTGTTTTTCGGTAGGTGTTTCTTTTCGGTCTTGTATAGTTGATTTTTCAAAACATGGCGCCAACCATCCCACCCACAGCACTTTCTTCTCATCTGGGTTTGATCATTCATAGCAGTTGACACACAGAACTCAGACACCATAGTCAGAGCCCAGTTCTTCCAGTCAAGTCAGCCTTTCAGCATGCCACAAGACAGACCTCTCTGCCAAGGCAGTATTACAAAGCTCTTTAGGACTGCCGAGAGTACGTACAGGACACAACACAAGCCTCAGCCAGAGACACTGGTCTCTAGCTTAGAGGGTCAGCAATTCAGATCCCCAATAAGTACCTGGAGGCACCCCCCTATGCAAGGAAGCCTCCTGCCCAAAGTCACTCCGCTTCACTTGCACCTGGGCTAGGAAGCCTGCCACTGTCCTGTGCTTTGCCACTCTTCTGTTTTATAACAACTTTCTGTCCCTGAGGGGAGGAGGTTCAATACACAGGGGTCTCTAGGTCCAAAGGACACACTTCATTCCTGGCTCATATTCTCTGATGTTAGTGACATCCCCCTTCCTGCTTCTAAGATGGCTCATTTTATATCCACATTAGAGCTCCAAAGTCGATTCCGACTCATAGTGACCCTGCACAGGGTTTCCGAGGCTGTAAATCTTTACGGGAGCAGAAAGCCTCATCTTTCTCTTGCAGAACCGCTGGTAGTTTCGAACTGCTGACCTTGAAGTTAGCAGCCCGATTCATAACCACTACGCTACTAGACCTCCTTACTTACATACATACATACATACATACATACATACATACATGTATGTATGTAGTGGTTACAAATCAGGCTGCGAGCCACAAGGTCAGCAGTTTGAAACTACCAGCTGTTCTGCGGGAGAAAGATGAGGCTTTCGGCTCCTGTAAAGATTTATAGCCTCGGAAACCCTGTGTAGGGTTGCTATGAGTTGGAACCGACTCCATGGCACATAACAACAACAATAACATATATATGTGTGTGTGTTTATAATGTATAAATGCACTCACAAACATTTACTTCCCTCAAAATGAATACAAACATGTGCAAACACACATATTTCCCCTAATGCTATAGTGTATCTATTCCATTAAACCTTATTTTCTCAGGCTTCTCTGTACCTACTGCAATGTGGGGTTGAGTTATGTAGATCTGATAACAGAGCTCTATAACAAACTTTTATTATTTGGAAAATGGCAAAACAATTTAAAAAAAAATCTTAAATTTTGTCGGTTTTCATCCTTGTTTGGCAGGAGTAGAATTTTCAAGGTTTTTTTTGTTTGTTTGTTTGTTTGTTTTTTTATTGTGGAGTGAGTGATAGTTTCCATGGGAGAACATTGGCTTTACCCCATTGTTTCATTGCAATGATTACAGTCTCTTCCATGCATCATCATTCAACAGTATTTGCTTCCATTCCCTTTTTTTTTTGGGAGGGGGTGTTAAGAGTGGAGGATGTACACAGAAAATATATTAATTTAAACAACCAAAGAGCACATTCCTTTCTTGTCTTCTTAATGACCTTTTGCTTTCTTCCTGGATGATGTTCCTGATGTCATCCCACAACTTTTCTAGTCTTCTGTCTTTAGTGTCTAATGCATCAAATCTGTTCTTCAGATGATCTCTAAATTCAGTGAGATTTGTTCACGGTCATATTTTGGCTCTTGTAGATTGGTTTTAATTTTCTTCAGCTTCAGCCTGAACTTGCATATGAGCAATTGATGGTCTGTTCCACAACCTGGCCCTGGTCTTGTTTTATTGGAGGTGGTTTTGCTCAAATAGTTCAGGAATCATTAAATGGTTGGTTGGTTGGTTTTATTCAAAAGTGAAGGACTAAATGGTGATTAGAAGCTGCAGGCTGGTAGTCTTCATTGTAGAATGATTGGACAGGCCACAGGTGACTTTTATTGGGTAATCTCCTATTCCAGTACCTGTAGGGCTTTTGCGTTGATCATCTCTAGAGAAGAATGCCCTCATTTCCTACCTGTGAGAATGTCTTGCCCCCTTCATATCTGGAATATTCTAGGATCTAAATGGGGAATAAGAGGACTGAGGACAGGGGTCTGCCCATTTAGTAATCTCTCCGATAGTGGAGATGACCTGTGATGTAAGGCCTTGAGGACTATGGTGAGTTCCTGTGAAGGGTCTGGCTGGGTCCTAATAGTTAAGGTTGGTTGGCAGTGGGTGTGACCAGAGACTGGCTGTGCTGAGTGTCCTGACAAGCCTCTTGTCAGGAGAAATGACTCTCTGGTGCTGTCTGATAGAAAATGTGTGCTGGCCTCACAGTGCATCTCCCTGTCCTCTCCCTGGACCGTCTCTGCCATCACACGCCTGCAAGTTCACTTCATTGTAAGTGGGCAGCCATCCCTGAGCAACTCTTATGCATACCCATTACAAGTGTGGAGCACTTTTCTTCTTGACTCAGCTTAATCTTACTTAGCTTTAGCAATGTGAGAAATGCTTTTATAAAGCACATATGCCCCAAACTCTAAAGTTACCCCTAAAGTGCAAAACCACATATTTGTTTTTTATGTAATCTTTACTAGACCAAAAAAAGTCATGATAATATTCTTTAGAAAATGTCACATTGACTGCCTAGATGATGGTCTTTGTTGTTAAGTGCCATTGTTAAGAGTCAGTTCTGACGCGTAGCGGAGTGGCTGGTAGGTTTGAACCACCAACTTTGTGGTTAATAGTCCAGTGCTAATCCTACAGCGCCACATTCATTTTGTGGTTTTCATGGTTGTAGGTGTGCCTGGCATTCCACTGAATGTGCTGCAAGGATTTTTCAGCGTTCTACAATTAAGGGAGTTTTTGGTTTTTAATCTTTTGTAATACCAAACTGAATTTTGACATTCTCAGCGCACTGATGTATTGTCTCAGGATTGGTATCTCCTTCATGAGTTGTCTTTTCATTCTTTATTCAGATGACATGAAAATGGAGACTGAGGTTAAGAGAAACAAGAAGAGTCTTCTGGATCAGCATGGACAGTACCCAGTGTGGATGAACCCGCGGCAAAGAAAAAAGCTAAAGGCAAAGCGAGAAAAAAAGAAAGGAAAAAACAAAGCAAAAGCGGCGAAGGCAGCGAAAGGTTTAGCCTGGTAGACTCTGAAGCACTTGGAAGAGTGCCCCACGAGGCAGTTGTTTGATTACAGTGTACACATTGACGTCAACTTCCACTACTATTTATTTCTGTATCCTAACTTGGCTTTTTTCTTTGATTCGAATCCATTGTAACTCGATTTTGTTTTGACAACTTGAATAAAATATTTTCTTTGGATGAGCGCTATACAGTACTCTCATTGGATGTTCACCAGGGCCCAGGTGTTATCAGACATGAAAATTCTGTCAAGGATATTTGGTTGCAATTGTTCTAGTAATTTTTTGTAGTCAGTAAATACAAAACAAAGGTTGTACTGACAGATTTAAGCTAACTCAGATTTACAGAAAGCTACTATGCAAACATAACTTAAAAATGAAAATATTTTTAATCCTTTTTATTTTTGCCATTTTGCCATTCTTACATGGAAAATCCAGCCACACCAACCCTACTCCCAGTGGTTCACGGCCATCACCACAACCCATTTCCAAATCGCCTTTTTTCCCTCTCCTTTTTTTTACTTCTTTACTTCCCCCCGCCCCCTTTTTTTTTTATTTGTGGGATAGTTCCTAGTGGTGGCTCTCTGGGTTAATGTGTTGGACGGCAAAGTCGGTTTGAACCACAAGGTCAGTGGTTCCAGCTTACCAGCTGCTCCTCAGGAACCTTATACAGGGTCGCTGTGAGTCGGAACCAACTAGACAACACAACAACAATGAGAAAATAAATTTACAGTGTTTCATTTCCAGCATATGAAAATAAGACAATCCCTCTCCCTAAAAAGGGGAAGAAAGCAATTTTCTCTTTCCCTTCCTTTTCAACTGCCTTCCCCTTCATCCAAGTTAGCAGGCACCTACGTACATGCTTCCCATTGAATAATTCTCTCCTCCCAGTGCAGGTAACCATCATAGAAAGTTTGTTATAGAATGAAAGTTTTTTCTCGACTTTTTGTAATGATGGTCATATAATATCTGTCCTATTGCAATCGAATAATTTCACTTAGCATAATGTCTTCCAGGTTCTTCCATAGTATGTGGTATTTTGCAGATTCTCATCATTATTTTTCTTCTATTAAACATCTGTTCAAGTTTTCTACAGTAGTGTGTGTTAGTTTACATAGGTCTCATGTTTCTAGACACTTTTCCATTTCTTTTAGGTTTTCAAATTTGTTGGAGTACTATTCTTTGTAGTATTCTGTTCTTTTTATTTTTGTTTCTAGTCTTAATTTCTGAGTAGTATATTAGCATGTTCAAACCGATCTACAGTTTTAGGAGATTAAAACATCTCAGATTTTATCTTGGGACTAATTTAATGTTACTCAGTTTTTATTTTATATAGCCTAGTGTGTTCCTTGTTTGACACTGGGTTAATGCACTGGTCTACAAGGTTGATTTGAACAGTAAGGTCGGCAATTGAAGCTCACCACTTGTTCCTTGGAACCCTATACAGGGTAGCTATGAGTCTGAACTGACTTGATGGCACTAAACAAGAAGTATATTCCTTAGAATCAGTTCTGGATTGTTGTTAAGTGCCGTCGAGTCGGTTTCGACCCATAGCGACCCTGAATAGGGTTTCCGAGGCTGTAAATCTTTACGGGAGCAGATCGCCTCATCTTTCTCCTGTGGAGCAGCTGGTAGTTTCGAACTGCTGACCTTCCGGTTCGCAGCCCGATTCGTAACCACTATGCTACCAGAGCTCCTTAGTTGGTGGAAAAAGGATTTTGAGGTCACCTTAATTTGGGAAATGCTACATACTTGAAAAATAAAAAGTCCTAGCAGTCCTTGTAGAGACCTAGTATAAAGTGCCCTGTGTAACTTTGTCTCCTGAAGACTAGTATTCTGAAGACTGCTGCTGGAAGTGCTGGTCTAATGAAATGCGTTTTCTTTAAGTCTGCCTTGTTACAGTTCTCTAGCACTGGAATTAAAATTTATTTTTAGGCAAGCAATCTAAATTTGGCATTACCCTTGAAATTTTATCATAATGCTGTTTGTTCACGGGGACAAATACTGAGTGCTTACTGTGGATTTCTGGTGTG
>NW_006408551.1:16744302-16747837 GCF_000296735.1 Chrysochloris asiatica | reverse complement strand
CAGTGAACAAGACACAGTGCCGTGGTGGGGTGACAGCTGTGCATGTCTTGCTCAGAAGAGGGTGTTCTTCATCGCCACTCACGTACCGTGCCAGGCAGACTGCTAGGCTGGGCCACAGGAAAGAGGCCATGGCACAGATCTTTTAAGAGGTTTGAATCTTTAAAATTAAATGATGGCAAAATCATTTTAATACAATAGACTTTGCTATTTGCTCAGTGACTGTGTTAAGTGGTGTGCAGTTGTTCTGACTCACAGTGGCCCCATAGAGGGTTTCTGAGGTTGTGAATCTTTGTGAGAGCAGAAGGCCTCAGCTGGTGGGCTCGAACTGCTGACCTTGCAGTCCACAGTCCAGTGAGTCAATGGCTAGTTTATTGAAAAGTTGTAGAAAATTTGGAAACACTAAAATTTTCTCAAAAGAAGATGTAAATGTCATTCAGAGCCTTTGCTTTTTAGTATTATACTAAACGATGAACTGTTTGTAGAAAATGTGAGCTTATAAATGTTTACCCAGAAAATAAAAAGTTGCTAACATTATCCAATTAAACCATTGATGATATTAGACTAAATATACAAGCTAATTGTTTCCCTCTTGCTTGTCACTGTAGGGATTGTCTACCTCAATGATGTTACAGATGTGACACTTCAATTTGGGCGGCACTATCAGATATTTTCTAACTGTGTTTTTATTAAGGGGACCTGAGAGACAAATGCCAGGAATTTCTTCTTGTGTTCTGGGGCTGATCCCCTCTAATTGACTCCAATGGTAGTAACGTTGAGCAATTTCATTCAGGGTTACTATGGTGTTTGGATGTTTAAAGTCTGCCTAGTCATGATTTAACTTGAAAGTTAAAATATCAAAGCACCACTATCAAAAAGCTCACTTGGGAAACACTCTCAAGTGTCATATGACCTCTGGAAATGTGGTGACCCAAGAGAAATTACCTTGCACCGTGTCCTGAGTAGGTTCTTTAAGGTACTGAGTAGCTGAACTGTATGCACTACCAGCAATATACCTCCTAGTCCCAAAGTTTGGCAGGAAAATAGACTGGTGGTGGTGGTTATGTGCTGTGAAGTCAGTTCCAACTCATAGTGACCCTGCATAGGGTTTCCAAGGCTGTAAATCTTTACGGGAGCAGAAAACCTCATCTTTCTCCTACAGAACGGCTAGTAGTTTCGAACTGCTGACCTTGAGGTTAGCAGCCCAACTCAACAGTATTTCAAAACTGGACTGCTGGTGTGGCACTGTAGGATCAGCACTGGATTGTGAACCACAAAGTTGGCAGTTCAAACCCACCAGCAGCTGCTTGGAAACCTTACACAGGGTTGCTATGAGTCAGAAGTGACTTGATGGCACTTAGTAACAACAACTTTCCCAAATGAATGCATATTTAAAGGATGACCGTGCCTTTGTTGCTTTAGATATAATGATTAGTAATTGATATATAGGGTACTCTTGTAAATCCTTTAGGTGATTAGCTTATCTTAAAAAATTGTCATCTAGTAATTTTACTCATGTTTTCCAGAGAATTGCTGTAAAACCACCAGATGGAGCTCAAGTTAAACATAAACTCAGACTTGGAATTAGATTGAATGGGCTGAATTACAGCAATTGAATGTAACATTTTGTTTCTAAAGAAATTAAATTTAAAATATTAAAGGAAAATCAAAATTATTCTCATTTATTGGTTGCTTTGGAGCCCTGATGTGGTGCTGTAGGCTAAGCACTGGACTGCTAACCATAAGGTCAGCAATTCAAACCAACCAGCCGCCATGCGTCAGAACTGACTCAGTACTTAACAGCAACAGAGTGTGTTACGCCTTGGTTGAAATGATTTAACTCTTATGTATTTATATTCAATCCACTTAGCAGTCCTATGATGTAAGTAATATTTATCAGTCCTATGCAAATGATGTATTGCATTAGGCAAATCTGCAGCACAAGATCTTTTTAAAGTGTTGAAGAGCAAAGATGTCAGCTTGAGGACTAATGTGCACCTGACCCAAGCCATGGTATTTTCAATAACCTCATATACATGTGAAAGCTGGACAGTAAATAAGGAAGACCGTAGAAGAATTGATGCTTTTGAGTGTTGGAGGAGAATATTGAAAGTGCCATGGGCTGCCAAAAGAACCAATAGATCCATTTTGGAAGAAGTGCAGCCAGAGTGCTCCTTGAAGGCTAAGATGGCCAAACTTCATCTCTCATACTTCGGACATATTGTCAGGAGGGACCAGTCACTGGAGAAGAATATCATGTTTGCTAAGGTGGAGGGTCAGAGAAAAAGAGGAAGACCCTCAAGGAGATGGATTGGCCAAGTGGCAACATCATTGGACTCAAGCGTGGCAACAGTAGTGAAGTTGGCCCAGGATTCGGCAGTGTTTAGTTCTGCTGTGCATAAGGTAGCTATGAGTCAGTACCAACTTGATGGAACATAACAACAACAACAA
Source organism: Chrysochloris asiatica (assembly GCF_000296735.1). Classification (NCBI taxonomy): domain Eukaryota; kingdom Metazoa; phylum Chordata; class Mammalia; order Afrosoricida; family Chrysochloridae; genus Chrysochloris; species Chrysochloris asiatica. The sequence goes on along the minus strand of NW_006408551.1, from coordinate 16,745,389 downwards.
TGCACTAGATACTATTATTTATGCTTGGAGAAACAAGCACACAGATCATTTTCTCAAAAACTGGACAACCTAGGATTCAAATTCAGGCAGTCTAGCTCCAGAGCCTGTACTCTTTTTTTTTACTGTGAATCGAGTGAAAGTCTGCAAATCATCAGTCCCACATTTAACAAACCACATACAGACTTGTAACCATCACAATGATTGCAATCTACCTGTAGCATCCATTAGCAGTATTTACCTCTAGTCATTGTAATTTTTTTTCTCTCCCTCCCACTCTCCACTGCCCTATAATCATCACAGAATTGTTTCATTTAGCAAGAAAATAGTAACTTTTTACAACATTGGTCTCATGCAATATTTGTCCTTTTGTGATTGACAAATTTCACTCAGCATGTCTTCCAGTTTCATCAACATTGTGAGTTGGTCTGCGGATTCTTCATTAGTCCTCAGTGTTGCATAATATTCCCTTGTGTGTATATACCAAAGTTTGTTTAGCCAGTTTTCTGTTAATGGGCATTTAGGCTGTCTCCATCTTTATGCTATTGTGAATAGTGCTGTAATGAACATAGGTGTGTATGTGTCTAGTCGTGTAACAGCTCTTATTTCTTGAGGATGTATGTCAAGTAGTGGGATTGCTGGGTCACACAGTATTTCTATTTCCAACTTTTTAAGTAAGCATCATACAGTTTTCCCCAGTGGTTACATCATTTTACAGTCCCAGCAGCAGTGTAGAAGGATCCCAGTGTCTCCACACCCTTGCCAGCATTTGTTGTTTTCTGCTTTTTGGAACTTTGCTATTAATGCTGTAGTAAGATGATATCTCATTGTTTTGATTTGCATCTCTCTAATACCTCAGAAACCTTGTACAGGGTCGCTATGGGTTGGAATCGACTCGACAGCACTCAACAACAACAATGGATAATGGTGGTTCAAGCTCACCAGCTGCTCCTTAGAAATCCTATACAGGGTCGCTATGGGTAGGAATCAACTCGACGGCAAAGCGCAGTGGTTACGAATCGGGCTGCGAACCTTAAGGTCAGCGGTTTGAAACTACCAGCTGCTCTGCGGGAGAAAGATGAGGCTTTCT
>NW_006408551.1:16732986-16743624 GCF_000296735.1 Chrysochloris asiatica | reverse complement strand
GGGTGTAAATCTTTACGGGAGTAGAAAGCCTCATCTTTCTCCCGCAGAGTGGCTGGTAGTTTTGAACCGCTGACCTTAAGGTTCGCAGCCCGATTTGTAACCACTACGCAACTGACCATAGGTGGATGAATTTACTTCTGGGTTCTTAATTCTGTTCCATTGATGACTTTCACTGTACTGCACCAGGCTGTTTGATTATTGATTATTGTGATCGTGTAGTAGGTTTTGAGATCAGGAATTAAGAGGCCTCCTATTTTGTTGTTCCTCTTGAGCTTTGTTTATCCGAGGTCTCTTTCCTTTCCCTATATAGTTATTAGTTTTTGCATCTTTGAAGAATGATGTTGGAATCTGAATTGGGATTACATTATATCTACAGATTGCTTTGGGTAGTGTTGACATTTTCACAATGTTAAGTCTTCCTATCTATGAGTAAGGTATATTCCTCCATTTCTGTAGGACTTTCGGTTTCATGTAGTGGTATTTGTAATTTTCTTTGTTTAGGTCTGTTGCTTCTCTAGTTAGATTTATTCCCAAGTATTTCATCTTTTGGGTGGCTATTGTAAATGGTGTTGTTTTCTTGACTTCCTTTTCAGAGCTCTGTTAATTAGTATAAGGAATCCAATTGATTTTTGTATGTTGATCTTCTACCCTGCTACTTTGCTGAATCTATCGATGAGTTCCAATAATTTTCTTGAGGAGTCTTTAGGATTTTCTAAGTATAAGATCATATCATCCACAAACAGATTTGACTTCTTTGCCAATTTGGGTGTCTTTAATTTCCCTTTCTTGCATTATAGCTCTGGCTAACACAGCATAATATTGACTAGTGATTGGTGGTTATGTGCCGTGGAATCAGTTCTGACTCATAGTAACCCTGTATAAGGTTTCTGAGGCTGTAAATCTTTATGGGAGCAGAAAGCCTTATCTTTCTCCTGTGAAACTACTTGTAGTTTTGAATTGCTGACCTTGAGGTTAGCAGTCCAACTCGAAACGACTATGCTACCAGAGCTCCTTTTTTAAGCTATATTGTTGAATTCTATTGGCTAAGATTTTGTTGAGAATTTTTGCATCTATGTTCATGAGTGATACTGATCTATTTTCTTTCTTAGTGATGTCTTTGCCTGGTTTTGGTATCTCAATTATTGCTTGCATCACAAAATGAAATTTGGAGATTTTTCCATCCTTTTCTATATTATGGAATAGTTTAAGTAGTCTTGATATGAGCTCTCCTCTGAATGTTTGGTAAAATATACCAGTAAAGCCATTTATGATTTGATCAGTTTCTTGTTATAGGTCGATTCAAATTTTCTACTTCAGTCTGTGCTAGTTCAGGTAGGTCATGTGTTTCTAGAAATTTCTCCATAGGCTTTCAAGTTTGTTGGAATACAATTCTATTAAGTATTCTGTTATTTATTTTAATTTCTATTGGTTCTATCATGACATCACCCATGTAATTTCTTATTTGTATCTTCTCTTTTGTTAGATTTGCCGATGATTTGACACAATTTTATTAATCCTTTCAAAGAGCTAGCTTCTTGATTTTTTTTTTTTGGTTTTTCTACTTATTTATTTCTGCTCTAACCTTTTTTATTTATTTTATTCTGGCAACAGTAGGCTTACTTTGTTACTCATTCTAATTATTGGAGATTTTTATTAAGGTGTTTGGTTTTGGCTCTTTTTGAATGTGTGAATTTGTTGCTATCAATTGCTCTCTGTGCACTGCTTTTGCTGTGTCCCAAAGGTTTTGGTAAGTTGTGTTTTCATTTTCATTTGACTCAAGGAACTTTTAAACTTCATTTTTATTTGATCTATTACCCAGTAGCTTTAAAGCAGAGTGTTGTTCAGTTTCCATGTATTTGATTGTATTTGATTTTTTTTTTTCTTGATCTTCCTATTATTGGGTTCGAATTTTACAGCATTGTGATCTGAAAAGAGAATTTTTAGTATTTTGGTGTTTTAAAATTTATTGAGGTTTGCTTTGTGCCCTAACATATGTTCTATCCTGGAGAATGTTCCATTTACACTGGAAAAGAACGTGTTTTGTACTGTTGTTGGGTTGAGTGCTCTATATATGTCCATGAGGTCAAGTATTTCAACTTTTGGGTGGATATTGGAAATGGTGGTGTTTTCCTGATTTCCTTTTCACAAAACTCTTTTTATTAGTGTAAAGAAATTCCAACTGATTTTTGTTTGTTGATCTTGTACCCTGCCATTTTACCAAATTTATCAATATGTTCCAATAATTTTCTTGAGGAGTCTTTGGGATTTTCTTAGTATAGGTCTAGTTGGTTGATTGTATTGTTTAATTCTTTGGTTTGTTTAGTTGCTTTTCAATGATTTTGTCCTTCATCAAAAGTGATATATTAAAATCTCCTATTATTGTCTTCCTACTATAACTGTGCTGGACTGATAAATTTGAACTGCAAGGTCAGCATTTCAAGCTTACCAGCCGCTCCTTGGAAACCCTATACAGGGTCCCTATGGGTTGGAACCAACTCGATGGCACTTAGCAACTATTATTATATACTTGTCTATTTCTTTATTTAGTTCTATTAAGAGTTTGCTTTATGGATTTTGAAGCTCTTTTATTGGGAGCTTAAATATTTATTTTGATTATGCTCTCCTGTTCAATTGATCCCTTTGTTGTTGTTGTTGTTGTCAGGTGCCATCGAGTCGGAACCGACTCATAGCGACCCCATGCACAGCAGAACGAAACAATGCTCGATCCTGGGCCAACCTCACCACCGCTGCCACCCCCGAGTCCATCAATGATGCCACCTGGCCGATCCATCTCGTTGGAGGTCTTCCTCTTTTTCTCTGACCCTCCACCCTACCCAGCATGACATCCTTCTCCAACGATTGTTTCCTCCGGACTACATGTCCAAAGTAGGAGAGACGAAGCTTAGCCATCCTGGCCTCCAAGGAGCACTCTGGCTGCACTTCTTCCAAAACAGATCTATTGGTTCTTTTGGCAGTCCATGGCACCCTCAGTATACTCCTCCAACACCACAACTCAAAGGCATCAATTCTTCTACGATCCTCTTTATTCACTGTCCAGCTTTCGCATCCATATGAGGCTATTGAAAACACAATGGCCTGGGTCAGGCGCACCCTAGTCCTCAAGCTGACATCTCTGCTCTTCAATACTTTAAAAAGTTCCTGTGCAGCAGATTTGCCCAGTGCAATACGTCGTCTGATCTCTTGACTGCTACTTCCGCGAGTGTTGATAGTTGATCCAAGAAGAATGAAGTCCTTGACAACTTCAATCCTTTCTCCATTGATAAGAATGTTGTTTATTGGTCCAGTGGTGAGGATTTTTGTTTTCTTGACATTGAGATGCAATCCATATCGAAGGCTGTGCTCTTTAATCTTCATAAGTAAATGTTTCAAGTCCTCTTCACTTTCAGCGATCAAGGTTGTATCATCTGCATATCGCAGGTTGTTAATGAGTCTTCCTCCAATCCTGATGCCACGTTTTTCTTCATAGAACCCAGCTTCTCGTATTATTTGCTCAGCATACAGGTTGAATAAGTATGGTGAAAGAATACAACCCTGTCTCACACCTTTCCCAATTTTAAAACTTTCAGTGTTCCCATGTTCTGTTCGAACAACTGCTTCTTGGTCTAGGTACAGATCCCTAATCATTATGTAATGTCCTCCTTTGTCTTTTATGCTGGTTTTTGCCTTAAAGTCTATTTTATGAGATATATTAAAAACTCCTGTTCATTTTTTATTGCCATTAGCTTGATATATCTTTTCCATTCTTTGGTTTTTAGTGTATTTCTGGTTTTGTGTGTAAGATGTGTCTCTTGTAAAAGAACGCATTGAAGAATCCTGTTTTCATATCCATTCTGCTATTCTCTTGACAAGTACATTTAATTCATTTATATTCAGTGTAATTATTGATAGGTATGAATTTATTGCTGTAATTTTGCTGTGATTTTTGGGATGCTGCTGCTTTTTTTGTTCCACATAATTTTCTGCACTGAGTTAATTTTGTTTGTGAGTTTCCATTTTCTTTATTTCTGTTGTTATTGTCTAGTAAACCTTTCTGATTTTCCTTTTTTTAAAATTTTGATATGAAGGTATATTCATTTTCTGTGACTATACCCTGTAATTTATCAGTTTTTTTCCCCTGTTTGATTTAGTCTGTTTTATCTTAAAATTTACTTGACTTCCTTACTATTTGAAAGTTCTGTATCTATAGTGTTCCCTCTTTTTGCTTTGTAGTTGACTTTGTTATAAGTTGATCTCTCTGGTTCCCTATATTCAGTCTTGTAGATTTGTTTTACTTTAAATACTTCTGTATCTGGATGGGACTCCTGGTGTGGCTCTATAGGATAAATGCTTGACCGCAAGGTCAGTTTGAACCACGAGTACAGTGGTTCAAACTTACCAGCTGCTCCTCAGTAACAGGGTTACTATGAGTTTGGAATCAACTCAGCAGCACTTAACACCATATCTGGATTATGTTTTGGGTGATATTGTCATGTCTGATTATCTCAGGTTGTTGTCTGCTGTTGATGGTTCTCAGTCCAAAGAACACCCTTTGGCATTTTTTTATCAAGTTGGTTTGGTCATTACAAAGAACTTTTATTTCTATTTATCAGTAAACATCCTAAAATCACCATTATATTTGAGGAAGAGTTTTGCTGGGCATATGATTCTTAGTTGGTAGGTTGTTGTTTTTTTCATTCAGAACCTTGTATATGTTATCTCATTGAACCTTGTATATGTTATCTCATTGCCTTCTTGCCCTCATGGTTTCTGCTGAGAAATCAGAATTTAGTCTTATTGGTTCTCCTTTGTATGTAACTTTTTGTTTTTCCCAGGTTGCTCTCAGGATTCTGTCCTTGTCTTTGCTTTTGGAAAGTTTGATTGTGATATGTCTTGGTGATTTTCTTTTGGGTTCTATCCTGTTTGGAGTTCAGTTTAGCTTATTGTTTGCTTTTTTCCTTGTGTTTTATGATGTTAGGGAACTTTTCTTCCAACAACTCTTAGACAGTTTTCTCTGTGCTTTTTATTGTCTCTTCCTGTTCTGGAATTCTGATCACCTGTAAATTATTCCTCTTCATAGTGTCCCACATAACTCTTAGGTTTTCTTTGGATTTTTTCACTTCTTTTCTCTGATTTTTTTTTGTTTTGTTTTTAGTTACTCATTTATTTTATTTTATTTTTTATTAAATGTTTTTATTTTGGATTGAGTGAAAGTATAGGAGCACATCATCAGCTTCACATTCAACCATTCGTATAGCTTGTTTCATTACATTGATTATTATCCCCTCCATATATCATCAGTTAACAGTGTTTCTCTCTATCCTCTTTAGCTTTTTTGGGGGGGGGTGGGGAACTTGCCTTTTTGGAATTTACAGTCTCGGCTTTTAGGGAAGGTTTTTACATTTGTCTGTGGATATCCAGGGCTCATGTATGAGATTACTAATAAGCATTACTGAATAATCAGATGAGGGACAGTTTGCTATGTCTACTAGGTGGCTAAAGTCTGATCCTCAGAGCCTATGGTTTGGATGGTCAACAACGCTTGGGCCCACAGGGTCTTGACCTCCTGACCGGATCTGCACAGTCTGCATCAGATTCCCCCTTATTTATTGTTTGTTTTAGGGATGTTGCCTGTCTTAGGCGGTCAGTGCGAATTCCTCAGTCTTACCCCTCATCGAAACTCATTGCAGCATGGCAATGGTTCTCTGATTGTTTTTGTAGCATACTAGTATTGAGAAATTTATCTTCAAGGTCACTAATTTGGGCTTCCATTGCTTTAAATCTACTCCTTTGCCCTTTCAATGTATTTGGCCACTTCTGAAGTCTAAGTATTAATCTTCTGGATTTCTAATTGTAGGTTTTGTTTTGTTTAAAAATGTATATTTTGTTTGTTCTTATAGTGTTTTCTTGAAATCGTCTAAATTTTTTTCTGTGTTCTTGCTTTCCTCAATTTTCCATCAACCCTTTGTTGGAATTTTTCTGAATTCTTTTTCAGTTACTTCCATTACCTTTTCCTCAGAAACAGTTTTTGGGTCTACATCTTGGTCATTTGTTAGTGCCATTCTCTCTCGTTTCTTTGTGTGAGATAAAATTGTCTACTGTCTCTGGAACATTGTGGTGTTTTCGTATTTGTATTTGATAGATGATTGTATGTTGATATGTTCCTAAGCTCTCACCAACTGTTTCCTGAGGGTGTAGTGATAGAACAGAAGTGTCTGCCCCATGCTGTCTTTGCCATTTGTGCACCTCTATTTTGGGTTAGTGGTTATGAATCAGGCTGCTAATTTCACAGTCATCAGTTTGAAACTACTAGCTGTTCCGCAGGAGAAAAATGAGGCTTTCTGCTCTCGTAAAGATTTACAGCCTTGGAAACCCTGTACAGGGGTGCTATGAGTCAGAACCAACTCCACGGCACATAACAACAACATTTAGGGTTAGTTTCTCTGGTGTTGGCTGCTGTCTATCATTGATCAGGTGGTATAGGAGCTGGTATTGACTTTTGTCCAGTGGGTGGAGCTGCCGAGGGTATGGTTGTGGCTGGTCTGTGTGAACATAGTGTCTGTCTTCTGTTGGGTGGGAAAGAGGAGACCTTCCCCCCCCACACACAATACTACACACACACCAGAAACAAAACAGAATAAACCTCAAGCAACCAATAATGAAAAAAGAAAATAATAAAGGAGAAAGAAGAATTAAAAACATGCAGGGATCAGGGGAAAAAAAAAAAAAGAATATAACTAAAACTGGAAAAGATGGTCAGGAAAATGAAGCTATAGAAGAGAAAATAAAAGGAAGAAATAAAAATAATCTTTAGAAAAACCAGGAAGAAGGAAGAGGAGAAGAGAATACAGTAGTTAAGAAAGATCAAAAGTGGGGAGGGGAGGAGAGAGGAAATGAAAAACAGGAGAAAAGGACAAGTAAAAGCAGTGATAGAAACGATAAAATTCAAGCGAGTGGAAAGAGAAGGAGAAGAAAAAATAAAAACAATGAAACAGCAAAAGGAAAAAATTAAACACAAAAACAGTAGAGCTGTTTGACCTGGAGAGAAGAAAACAAGAAGCTTATGAGGTGGGTGTCGGAGGGATATAACAGCAAAGTTCCTGGCCCTAGATGAAGTTACTGTTGGTCTTGGTGTGGTTCGGGGCACTCAATCTAGAAGTCATTCCTGGAGGCCTTTAATGGAGCTGGTTTCAGTGTCTGTCAGGACTACAGAGCAGCTGGGAGCAGTGTGACTGGTTGAATACTGGTCTGGTGGCTCTGCTGGTTCTGCAGGTCCTAAGTGGAGCCCACCTTGATCCAGGCTCCAAAACTGCTCACCAAAGCCAGAAAACTGGTCCCTGCTTCACAATGCCATGGCTTCCTATCATGTGGCTCAGAGCTCCTGGAGAGCACGGTTTGCATTGGGAGTAGATGGTGGGAGCTGGCTGTACCTCTGGTCACCAGGGCAGTGTGGGAATAAAGGAATCGCACCTTTCTAGTCCTCTGTGTGATTGCTCTGCCAGGCCACCTTCTGTTGCAAAACTGTTCACAAAAGCTCAAGATGGTGGCACCATGTGTGGCCGGCCGTTCACCAGTCACTCTCCCTCTCCCGCTATTCCTGCTCAGCGTCTTGTCCCAGCAAACCCTCAATCCACTTCTTTAACCTGCCCTCTGATGTTCAGGGTTACAAGGTTCTCATCTGTGTCAGTTTTATTTAGTATCTTATCTTTGTAGTGGAGGGAGCCTATATATATATTTTAAGCAGAAATTTATTTTTTTAAGTTTTTATTGTGAATTGAGTAATAGTTTACATGGAAGAACATTGGTTTTACAGTCATCATTTCATTGCAATGATTACATTCTCCTCCGTGCATCATCATTCAGTAGTATTTGCTTCTAATCCCTCTGTTTGTTTGTTCTTTTGTGGGAGGGAGAGTTGCATGCAAAAACACTCAGGAATATATAATAATTTAAACAAACAGAGGGCACATTCTGCAAGTCTGCCTCCTGGCCACCAGCACTTAGCTTTTCTCTTTCCATGAGTCTAGAGTCCTCAGCTGCTCTATCTCTCCATATCTTCATTTCTGCTTCCATCTCTGGTGTTGCTACTTCTCTGGATAGGGTCCCACATTCCTCCCATGCTATTCTCCCTTGATGGTGTTAGGGTCCTCTGTTGCTGAACTATAAGATTAACTAGGAAGCCTATATTCTTAACAGTGCTATTCTGCCTCTCAAGGATGAGCAAACTCACTTAGAAAAACAATTTTTAGGTATTTTTAGTTAAATCTATAATGAATTGGGATGGTACAGCCTCAGGATCAGATTTCAGGTTTCAGTAGAGAAATGAGTTCTAAATCCTCCTCAAATCTCTAGACCTAAATCAGACTAGAGTTCTGTATATGTTGTTGTTGTTATGTGCCGTGAAGTCAGTTCTGACTCATAATGAGCCTGTACAGGGTTTCTGAGGCTGTAAATTTTTACAAGAGCATAAAGCCTCGTCTTTCTCCCACAGAACAGCTGGTAGTTTCAAACTGCTGACCGTGAGATTAGCAGCCCGATTCATAACCACTACACTACCAGAGCTCCTTGTATATAGTACTCCCTTAACATCAGCCTGTCCCAATTCTAAAGGTGAACTTACAACCTATGATCAATGATGCTCAAGCCACTAACAGAGAAGTAATGCAAACTGCAGGTGAAGTTGTAAGGTGGAATCCAGTAATGGTTTTGATCACATCTCTTTCTAATGTCATATTGATGCCAATTTAAATTTTTTCTCTCTATTAGTTCACAAGCTGTCTGAAATAAGTATGCTGCAGTGTATCTGTACTTGTGAGCAAATTTGGATATGTTTAAAATTTGAATCTATACAGCTGGGGCAGGATTTTTAAAAAAGAACATAATAATGTTAAAAACCTATCTGTGATTTATATCTGAAATGGACTGGTAGTGAGGGGAAGTGGTATGTAGCTTAGATTAGTAGGAGGAGTCTAAAGAGACCTCAGATTCCTAAAGAGACCTCACCACCACTTGTCTGTCAGTTTGTCATACTGTGGTGGCTTGTGAGTTTCTGTGATTCTGAAAGCTATGCCACAGATATTTTAAATACCAACAGGGTCACACATGGTGGACAGGTTTCAGATGAGCTTCCAGAGGAAGACAGACTGGAAAGGAGTGATGAACTACTTCGGAATATTTAGTCACTGAAAATCTTATGAATAGCTGAGAAACACTGTCAGATATAGAGCCGGAAAATGGATGATGAGAATGGAGTGAAGCCCATGGGAGAAAAGCCTGCGGGACCTTCATTTGCTGATGGGGCACAACTCAAAATGAAGAGAAGCAGCTATAAAAATCTATTAATAATCAGAACATGGAATGTATGAAGTATGAATCTAGAAAAATTAGAAACTGTTAAAAATGAAATGGAATGCATGAACATCAGTATCTTAGGCATTAGTGAGCTGAAATGGACTTTGACAACCACATGGTTTACTATGCCGGGAATGACAAATTGAAGAGGAATGGTGTTGCAGTCATTGTCAAAAAGAACATATCCAGATCAGTCATGAGGTACAATGCTGTATGTGATAGGATAATATCCATGCACCTACAGGGAAGCCCAGTTAATACCACTATTATTCAAGTTTATGCATCAACCACTAAAACCAGTGAGGATGAAATAGAAATTCTACCAACTTCTTCAATCTGAAATTGATCAAACATGCAGTCAAGATGTATTGATCATTAGTGGTGATTGGAATGCAAAGGTTGAGAGCAAGGAGGAAGGATCAATAGTTGGGAAATATGGTCTTGGTGATTGAAATGATGCTGGAGATCACATGATAGAATTCTGCAAAATCAATGATTTGTTCATTTCAAATATTGTCTTTAGACAGCATAAGAGACAACTATACACATGGACCTCACCAGATGGAATGCATAGAAATCAAATTGACTACATCTGTGGAAAGAGAAGATGGGAAAGCTCCATATCATCAGTGAAGACAAGGCCAGGGGAAGATTATGGAACAGACTGTCAATTGGACATATTGCAAATTCAAACTGAAGCTGAAGAAAATGAAAACAAGTTCATGAGAGCCAAAATAAGACCATGAATATATCCCACTTGAATTTAGAGATCATCTGAAGAACAGATTTGATACATTAAACACTAAAAACTGAAGACCAGAAGAGTTGTGGGATGGCATCAAGAACATCATACATGAATAAAGCAAAAAGTCATTAAGAAGACAAGAAAGAAGGAAAAGGTCAAAATGGATGTCAGAAGAGACACTGAATCGTGCTCTCCAGCGTAGAGATGCTAAAGAAAATGGAAGAAATGAGGAGGCCCAAGAGCTGAACAGAACATTTCAAAGATCAGCTTGAGAAGATAAAGTCAACTATTACAACAAAATGTGCAAAGATCTGGAGTCAGAAAACCAAAAAGGAAGAACATACTCAGCATTTCTCAAGCTGGGAGAACTGAGGAAAAACTTCAAACCTTGACTTTTGTTATTGAAGGATTCTTTGGACAAATTATTGAATGATGCAGAAAGCATCAAGAGAAGATGGAAGGAATACACAGAGTCACTGTACCAAAAGGAAATGGTTCATGTTCAACCATTTTAAGAGGTAGCATATGATCAAGAGGCAATGATA
>NW_006408551.1:16713367-16731677 GCF_000296735.1 Chrysochloris asiatica | reverse complement strand
TGAGGTTGGCTCAGGACCGGGCAGTGTTTTGTTCTGTGTGCATAGGGTTGCTATGAGTTGGTACTGAGTTGATGACACCTGACAACAACAACAAAGTGATCTCAAGGAATTTCCAAACTTATAAATTCGACAATTGAGATGTAGATGTTGGGCTGTTGAAGCTTGCTAGTAAGTGACTAAAGTAAAGTCTAAGTAACTTCTGATGTCACTTGGCAGAGTTATGCAAATTCATGCTGGATACAAACTATGCTGCTTTTTCTCTGTATTGGCTAGTACATAAAAGGAGATACCACCTATACATTATAGCAGAAACCACCTATACAAGGAAATACGGGTTGGGGTTGTTGTAGTTAGGTGCCTTCAAGTAGCTTCCAACTGCTAGCAAACTTTGTTGTTGTTAGGTGCCATTGAGTCAGCGCCAATTCATAGCGACCTTATGCACAGCAGAACAAAACTGCCCAATTCTTCGCCAACCTCACTATTGTTGCCACGCTTGAGCCCTTTGATGCTGCCACTTGGCCAATCCATCTCACTGGTGTCTTCCTCTTTTTCTCTGACCCTCCACCTTACCAAACAGGAGCTCCTTCTCCATCGACTGGTCCCTCCTGACAATATGTCTGAAGTATGAGAGATGAAGTTTGGCCATCTTGGCCTCCAAGAAGCACTCTGGCTGCACTTCTTCCAACACAGATCTGTTGGTTCTTTAGGCAGCCCATGGCACTTTCAATATTCTCCTCCAATACTGTAACTCAAATGCATCAATTATTCTACGGTCTTCTTTATTTACTGTTCATCTTTCACATGCATATGAGGTTATTGAAAATACCATGGCTTGGGTCAGTCACACCTTAGTCCTCAAGCTACTAGCAAACTTAGGTACAACAAAGTAACTACTACCTTGTCCCGTGCCCCCATCACAAGCATCCTGTGGTTGATGTGTTGGAGCCCATTGTTGCAGCCATGGTTTCAGCCATCTCATTGAGGGTCTGTCTCTCTTTTTCTAACCTTCTGTCAAGCATGATGTCCTTCTCCAGGGAGGTTTTCCCCTGATAACACATTCAAAGTGTGGTCAAGTCTTGTCATCCTGGCTTCTAAGAAGCATTCTCATTATACTTCTAAGATTTGTTTGTTCTTCTGGCAGTCCGTGGTATATTCAGTATTCTTTGACAACATCATAATTCAAAAGCATCAATTCTTCAGTCTTCTTTATTTACTGTGAAGCTTTTGTATGCATACAACTTTTTTTTTTAAAGCTTTTATTGTGCATTGAATGATAATTTACCTGGGAGAATATCAGTTTTGCGCTCATCCCATCATATTTTGTATCATTGCAATGATTACAATCCCCTCCATGCATCACCATTCAACGGTATTTACTTATATCCCCTCTGTTGTTGTTGTTTTTTTATGTATACACAAACACTCAGAAATAGATAATCATTTAAACAACCAAGGGCACATTCTGCAAGTCTGCCTACTGGCCTCCAGCACACAGCCTTTTGCTTTCTATGAGTCTAGAGTCCTCAGCTGCTCTATCTCTCCATGGCATCATCTTTGCCCCCATCTCTGGTGTCACTGCTTCTCTGGATGTTGTTGTTGTTAGGTGCCATCAAGTCAGTACTAACTCATAGAGTCCCTATGCACAAAAGAGTGAAACACAACCTTACAATTGTTACCATGCTTGAGCCTATTGATGCTGCCACTTTGCCTCATCTTACTGATGACCCTCCACCTTACCAAACATGATATCCCTCTCCAGAAACTGGTCCCTTCTGACAATGTGTCCGAAGTATGAAAAATGAAGTCTGGCCACCCTGGCCTCCAAGGAGCACTCTGGCTGTAATTCTTCCAACACAGATCTGTTTGTTCTTTTGGCAGCCCATGGCACTTTCAATATTCTTCTTCAACACCATAACTTAAAATTCTTCTACCATCTTCCTTATTCACTCACTGTCCAGCTTTCTCATGCATACAAGGTTATTGGAAATACAATGGCTTGGGTAAGACATAACTTAGTCCCATCCGTTCTCTGGATAGGGTCCCACATTCCCTCATGTTCTTCTCCCTTGATGGTCCTAGGGTCCTCTATTTCTGGAATGTAAGATTGACTACTCCCCACTATGCTACAAAACTTCTACCTTTACATTTGTGACAATCACAATTAGTCATGATAACAATTACTCACTATTGAATCATGAGAATCTTATCCCCATTTCCTTTCACCAGCCCCATCTAGACAAGATGAAAATTATTCAGTGGCGATTCTACCTTCCCCTGCACACACTGAAACTAAACTCCCTCTTGAAAACTTGTAAGCCAGTCACTTTGTGCCCTTATAGCTCCCTCCATTTTAGGTAGCCAGTGTCTAAATTGCCAATCCCTATCAAGCCTGTGAGTACAGAGGGGATATGTTTGATCCTTGATGTGAAGACTCCTTCCCTCTCAGTTGGTATTTTGAGCTACTACATTCATAAGTATAGGTCAAGTTCATCAAATTGTAGCAATTTACATTTGTTTCCTTTATCAAATTTCTTTATCTTCCTCTATTTGAGTTCTGATCATCAAGCCATTGAAGTTAGGTCAAATGGGTACTATCTGCAAATCAGGCATTCTTGTGCATCTTTCCTCAATTCATATCAGCTGGACGCTTCACTCTCAGCTCTAGCCCTCTGTGGTTAGGTCCTTGTTCATGGGCTTAGGAGTCCTCAGGTCTCACCACACTTCAGACCAACCAGCCCTTCCTCATCTCCAGTCAATGAGAGTCTACACAATGTGGTCAAACTCAGCCCATATCTTCATTGCTGCTTTTCCCCCTCTTCCACTCACCAGTAGCCCAACATGGTCGCCAGCAAGCTTACATGCCTTCTCATGTGTTCCTTTTGAGTTTCAGTCTTGGAGAGGGTTTATTCTGAAGGGACTTGATTACTTGCATTGATGGCTTCCCAGTGAACAGCTTCCTTGCTCTTGTAGTAGCCAATTAGACTACTATTTTTGTTTTGGATTTTTCCTGCTGGTCTTTCTTTCAAGAATTATCTTCTGTTCCTCTAGCCACTCCAGGCTGGTGTGCATGTCCTTTCAAGTGGGAATGTCCCACCTCAGAAGGTTCTGGATGGGGCTCAGGATTCCATCTAAGGTCCTATATACTACAAAGGCTGTGCAAGAAGTCTATTTTACTGGGCAAGTTCTAGCACCCCTTTTAGGTATTACAATCAGTTATAGGCTGAAGACAAGCTCACAAGTTTTCTGTAATCATGTTTCCCAATATTCTTTTCTATCCCACTCAAGTATGTAATTTATAATAGTAGGCAAGGGAAACCAACATTAATAAGACAGTCAAGCATCTTAACATTATTTCCCCTCCTTTACCCATTCAGACTATGCATTGATCCCTGTATCACAGAGCCCTGTTTTTCCAAGGTTGAGCATACATCACTATTTACCTCTGTCCCGTTTAGCCCATGCAAACCTGCCTAAGTGTTCCCCTATATTATCTTGTTTTTCTGTCCTCCTCCCACTTCTTGTTGCATATAGCATTTTTGTTTTAAAATACTTTTTAAAGTATAGCAGCTTCACCTAGTACAATACGTTTGATTTTTTGACCGCTATTTCCATAGATGTTAATTGTATATCTATTAATGGTGGTGGTGGTTGTGTGCTGATAAGTCAGGTCTGACTCAGCGAACCTATGCAAGATTTCCAAAGCAGTAAATCTTTATGGGAGCAGAAAGCCTCATTGTTCTACCATGGAGTGTCTGGTGGACTTGAACAGTTATCCTTGCAGTTAGCAGCTCACCAAATAACCCACTACTCCACTAGGACTCCTTGGGGTAGAAGAGGGATGGTTAAGTGCTCACACTAGATCAAAGCCCATTCTGCTGTCCCAAGGGACCCATCAGGCTGCCTGAGAGGCCAGGGTCAGGCTTGGTTGGGCCTGTTTCCACTTAATTTTAGGTAGTTGAATTTTACATAGTTGAATGCTGAGGGTCTTTTGCACCTATTAGAATAGGAAGAATGATATAATATAATGCTAAATGGAGCTCCTTTTATAGAATAGCAGTAATAATAATACAATGGCCACATTTAGAGAATGCTAAACTCTATGCCAGGCACGGTGCTGGATGCTTTACATATATACTTCATATAACCCTCACACAATAACAACAAAACCTCTATGGGATCCATCTACTCACTCATTATCCATATTATCTGATGAGAAAACAGCCTTGAAGAGTAAGTAAAATTGTAGAAATCATGTAGCTGTTAAGTTGTGGAGCAGGGTTGTCCCAGAGAGTCGAGTGAAGATTTCTCATGGGAATTACAGAGACAGACTTTGATTCCATTTAAGGAATAATTTTCTAATCAAGGTGCTAGAAGGTGGAAGGGCATCACTGGGAATCTTGCCCTGTCAAACTAAGGCCGGCCAGCCACTTGGGTGGGATATAGTAGAAGGAATTCAGACATTGTACCTGGAATTTGGATTGGAAGCAATGCAAGTTTTTCCCAGCCAAGCAATGCCTTGTAGGAAGCTGTCAAGTCTGAAATGTATCATGCTTATATTGCTCTTAAATGCCTTTTGGCACTACGTAATTGTAGATTTAAGTGTTTTTTTTT
Source organism: Chrysochloris asiatica (assembly GCF_000296735.1). Lineage (NCBI taxonomy): Eukaryota > Metazoa > Chordata > Mammalia > Afrosoricida > Chrysochloridae > Chrysochloris > Chrysochloris asiatica. The sequence goes on along the minus strand of NW_006408551.1, from coordinate 16,727,066 downwards.
TTTTTTTTATGGAAATCAAAATCTGAAATTTGTAAATGATTTTAAGGCCCACATTAAAGTATGGAAAAATGCTATAAACATCTGCTTTAAACAACGAATGGGGCAGTCTTTAGAATTTTCATTGAAATAATGGTGTAGTTTTATAATACATTAGGTTTATAATATGTAGAATGTATTTAATTTCCTAAAGCGATGAATTGTTTTGGCATTTTGCTATCTTATGAAACACTTTCTCACTCTCACTTTGTGTCTTTATAGTTTTCAATATTGGCAAAACCTTTAAATGGTCTTGGTTGGGTGTTGTGTATCATTGTACAGTAACTGCTAGTACATATGGTATTTCTGATCCATGTAATAAAGTACATTTGTCATGTATCTTGTGATCTGCATACCTTTCAGCTGTTACTTCATAAATCTGTTCCATCAGAGAACAGCTTTGTATAGCAATGGTTGAAGCTGCTTTTAATAAACTAATATTTTGTGTCTTTTATATGTAATCAACAGGGAGTATTATAGACTTGTGCCTCTGTGGAGAAACATTCCACTAAGCTTCTTTTCTCCTGACAATAATGGAAAAAAATAGCTTGGGAAAGGCACAGATGTTCAAGAACATATGTTCTTTGCTCCTAAAAGTCAGCTGAAGCTCTTTTGCATTGCTCTGGATTTGTTTCTTTTCAAAGATTTAGAGAAGAAATAGTTTGAGATATAGGGGGAAACAGAGCGACAGCATTTCTGAGAGACTGACATTGGATGCTATTTGTCAGAACTCTAAAATACCTCCCCTTGCTCACACACAAGAGGTGATGTTCTCAAGTAGGCAGTTGGCCAAACATTGGTCATCCCCACATGCTTCTCTGCTTAGACATAAGCACTCTGATCTGGTTTTAGCCTTTGTTCTATCCCAAATTTCATATTAAAAGTATCTTCACAAAAGCAGGTATTCAATAAATCAGGTAAAAACCAATGCCTTATGGCAATTTTCCCTTTGGCTTATTAGATAGGGTCTATCATCTTTTGTCAGCTGTAGAATTTTGCTCAATGAGTCAAATCTCCACAGACTTAGAAATTGGTTATTGATGAATATATAGGAGCATTTTCTTGGAAAATGCTTGAGAGAAGGCAGCTATCTGCCTGAGGTGAAGTTGGTAAGGAGGTCCTTTATGAGCCTATGAATCTTTAAGAAGAGTTGCCATAAAGAGAATGGGAACCAGCTGTTCCAAACCTCCACTGAGGATATGTGTTTTAAACAGGACTTCCAACTGGTTTGAACCAGTTCAGTTATGTCCAGTAAAGTGAAATTGGAACAAACCAGAATTTTTAAAATTTGGGTGAAATGGAAGGATAACTAAGTAGTAAAAATCATGGGTTAAATCCCTAGAATGAAAGGCTTGGAAGAAGCTTAGTGTAAGTCATTTCAGAAGTGTGATGTGGGTGATAGGAGGATTGTTAGGGCTGTGAGAGTGCCGTTGGCCGCCATCTTTGAATGGGCACTGGTGCCTCCCACTCTGCCAATCAAGAGATTTGGTTTCTGTGCAATGTGCACACTGCCCTTGTTTCCTTAGAGGGAAATTACATTTCAAACAGGGAGTAAATCTAATTCTTTTGATCCGGTTGTCATTCTAGTTCACACACATCTTAAAAATTCAGGATCATTCTGGTTTTGCTTCATTGGCCATGACTAACCCAAGAAGAACCCGTTTGACGTTCTGGTTTTAACTGCACTAGAAGGAATTTGGGATGTGAAGGTTATTTAAAGCCAAGTGTGGGATTAATGCACTGGATTGCAAGGTCAGTTTGAATCTCAAGGTTGGTGGTTCAAGCTCACCAGCCACTACTGGGAAACCTTATACAGTGTCACTATGCGTCAGAGCCAACTTGATAGCACTTAATAACGGGGATTGAAAAGAGGCTGTTAAATTGTCTCTGGAGGAGGAGAAAGAGTTCACGTAAGCCTAACTGTAATTCTGCCTAATGATTCCAAGTCCCTCAGTTTATTTTCTCACACTTCTCAGGGTAAGAAGTTTGAAAGGTCAGTCCTGAAGTGTTCATTTTAGTTATTAGAACCATCTAGGTCTGTAGATCATTTTGTTATCCTGAAAAACAAAACAAAAAAACCCAAACTACTACTATCGTGTCTTTCCAACTCAAAACAACTTTATGAGACAGAGTAGAACTGCTCCTTAGGGCTTCTGAGACTGTAAATCTTTATAGGAGCAGATTGCCTCCTTTTTCTCCCACAGAATGATGGGTGGTTTGAACTGCCTGTCTTGTGGTTAGTGGCCCCATGCTTAACCCAATGTGCCACCAGGGCTCCTTAGGGGTTTAATTCTTAATTAAAAGTGTTAAGGAGCTCTGGTAGCGTAGTGGTTACGAATCGGGCTGCGAACCTTAAGGTCAGCGGTTCGAAACTACCAGCCACTCCGCGGGAGAAAGATGAGGCTTTCTACTCCCGTAAGGATTTACACCCTCGGAAACCCTGTACAGGGTCGCTATGGGTCGGAACCGACTCGACGGCACTTAACAACAACAACAACAAAGGTATGATCAGTGATTACACCTGTGATAAATTTTCCATTCTTGCCAGTGAAGACCAGTGCTGATATAGGCATTGTACATGCCGAGTTCACAGTGCCAGGGAGGAATTTGAGACTGAGTCATTCTGTAAAGAGTGGTTGGTAGGCTGAAGCCACATGGGCTTGGCATGAGTAGAAGCTTGGGGAATGAGTTGGGCTACTATGCCGTTGTTGGGCAGGTGCCAAATGAGTAGTTTGACCAAATGATTGTAGCTCAAGCTTTGCACAGGAATTCCTGGGAGCAAGGACTGACAGGACAGGAAAAATGGACGCTTTTTCTTCCTGGTTGGCTATCACCACCTTGAACTTTTTGGTATTCTCTGGGGCACCAGCCTTTTCTTTCTTTGCATCCCTTTACTTTCAGTGTGCAGAAATATGGCAGGACCGACCATTCTTCCCACAGCACTTTCTCTACTTCTCGATTGTTGACGTTGAGTGCTGTCTAGTTGATTCCTCATAGCAATCCTATATAGGGCTTCCGAGGAGCAGCTGGTGGGTTTGAACTGCCAACCTTGTGGTTCACAGTCCAGTGCTTACCCTACGGCACCACACACACTTCTCTATTCCAGTGGCCACACGGAACCCAGAGATATGGAGTTAACAGGTTAAATTTGGGGTCAGAAATGCTTGGGGACACAGTTGTTCCAGTTAGCTGCTGATAAATGCCCATAGAACACACGATTCCACCATACGCCTCAGCCTGAAGGCACTCAGGTCTAGCTTTATGGGTCAGCAAACATAGTATCCCACTCTACAAGCAAGCTTCCTGCCCAAAGTCACTCAGCTTTACCTGTTCTATGAGTTGGGAAGTCCTCTGCTCTATCTCGTGTTCTGGTTCTTGGTTCTGCCCTGCCACTCCTCCGGCATCACAGTTTCTATCCCTGAGTCGAGGAGGTTTCATGCACAGGAATCTTGGGATCCAAAGGGTGCACTAGACTCCTTGCCCTTTCTGTGCCGGTAGTGAGAGGCCCGCTTTCACATCTGAGAGGGTTCATTTTATACCCACGCTAGAGTTCCGAGTGTTTACAATTACAATGCACTCTGCTGACATCCACAGCTGAATCCTGTCACAGTATCTTTCCCCACCTTCTCTTATCTAGACCTGTCGTGTTGTTGTTGTGAAGTGCTGTTGAGTCGGTTCCGAACCATAGCGACCCTGTGTAGGGTTTCTGTGAAGGAGCTGGTGAGCTTGAACCTCCGAGATTGCAGTTCAAACAGCTTTGCAGTCTGGCGCATTAACCCACAGCGCCACACTAGGACTCCTATCCAGACCTAGTAGGGCAGAAACGCTTTGTGGCTAGAAGATAATTAGATAATTCACTACCCACTAAATTTTAATAAAAATTTAAAAGCTGTTGGTCAAACGTTTTAAATTTACTTGGTAGGGGAAAAAAATCTAGCGGATTCAATTTTAAGTGTTTTTTGTCTATAAATGACCCTCAGTGTTTTTCCTTGTGGCCCAGTGACCATTGTGGAAACAGGCTTTTTCTCTCTTTCCATCTGCATTTTTAGTTTCACATTAGCCTTTTCTTCTGTGTGGGATTTTTTTTCCTTCCTTGTGTTACATTTCCCCCTTGTGTCTTTACCTCCCTCATTGCTATTCCTCTTTCCTTTCATTCTTTTTTTTTTTTTTTGGCCCATCTAGAGACTTTTATTCAGGGTGAAGAAGAGGAAGGTGACCTCTTGCTGGAGAGAGAAGGCAGGAGGCAGAAGAGAAGAAAGAAGAGAGAGACAGAAGAGAGGAGAGGGCAGAAAGAAGAAGAGCCTTTCATTCTTTTTAATCTCTATGCTTTCATCTTTCTCCTTTTTGACCTCACCTCTTAACTGTAACTGGATGCAATGTGAATAGAAAATATGCCTTAAAAAGAGTTGGCAAAAGAACTGGCTGTTTTTTTTGCAAATATAAAGTTTTATTGGCACATAGCCCATTTGTTTACGCTACCTGTGGAACTGAGTAGCTGTATTAGAGGTCTGCAAAACCTAAGATACTTACTATCTGGACTTGGAGGGAAAAATTTGCTGATTTCTACTATATAGTATTATCTGTATTAAGTAAGTCTTTTGCACTTTGCTTGGGAATTCAGGTGATTGGATGTAATTTGTGTGTCTCATCCTTGTTTCATGTGTTTAAGTTGCATTTTAATTTTATAAGTTTCCCTCATATTTCTTACTTGAGAGCAGTAGTATCCCAGAGAAAAAAGGCAGTCAAGTGTATCACTGAGTGTCAAAGCCAGGGGTATGGTGGGAAAGCTTGTCATGTGTGCTGTGGATTTAGGTATATCTCCAACCTCCCACCTCCTATCCAATTGCTGTTGAGTTGATTCAGACTCACGGTAACCCTGTGTATGACATAGAAGAACTGTGCTCGCATGTGATTTTTGTTTGTTTGTTTTTTCCAGACTTTACCTTCTTTATTTATTTATTTTAACACTGCCATTATTACACTCTAACATGCAGTTAAGTACAGTCCAGTCAGTTCCAATCCACAGGGACAGCATATAGAGTTTCCAATGAGTGGCTTCTAGATTTAAACTGTTGACCTTGCGGTTAGCAGTCCAGTACTTATCCTGAACCACACCAGGACTCCGCACACTATTTTGAGTCAGTTCCCACTCATAGCGACCTTGTGTAGGGTTCCTGGAGTAGTGCTGTGGGTTATAGCATGTGGTTTTAATGAACTGATTTTCTGGAATAGATTGCCTGGTCTTTCTTCTGAGGAGCTTTTAGGTACATACACCCTTTTGGTCACCAGCTGATGTTAACCATTTTTACCACCGAGGGTCACCTTTTAGCCTTTAGACCAAAAGAAAAAAAAGCTCCACAAATCTCATAACTAACTCTTCCTTTATTCCTTTAGTTTTACTAATGTTTTGGGAACTGTTAGATGCTAAACAAAGGACTCTTTCAATTTGACCTGACACCTAGAACACTGACACTTAGATAAATTTAGCTTGATTTGGTGGGTGGTCTAGCAGAAAATGTTTTACTCATAATACACTTACCAGGTTGGTTTCATTAGCATGAAACTAATAGAGACTAAAATAGTCATAGACTTTAAGGCTATTTTAGTGATAACCTATGTTAACTCTGTACTTTTAACAGATTAGGAAACTGAGGCCCTGACTTTACTAAGGCGCTCAGAGTTCAGATCACCTCACTCTTCGATCCATCTTCTAACCCTGACGTAAGGGATAAGTAGTCACACAAACAATAAAATTCTGACTCATGTCAAAGTTAATTCTGTTGTTTTTTCTTTCTGTAAAGAGAAGGGTTGCTAAATAAAAACTACAGTGAATGAAACTCTGCTAACTGAAAGTAGTCGTAAATTGTCTTTTTTGCAGGTCTCTTTCTGTTGTGGTTAATAACCAAACGTTTTTCATTGGTGGCTCCACCTTTTTGCCTCACAAGAGTTATAGCGTATTTCAGTTGGAAACAAACATTAAAAACCAACTTCCTTTCTTTCCTTTCATCCCCCACCCCTAAAGGCTAGGTAGATTGTGCATGTTTTTGGGGGGATGGGATAGGGTGGGGGTGGGTGTCTACCTTCTTCCTTCTAATTCAGCCATGCATCCACTATGGAAGTCACTTTCTTTTTCTTAATTTTTATTTTCTCATAAAAGCAGCACATGCATGTTATAGAAAATGAGAAAACGCCGGAAAGTCTAAAGGAATTAAAATTATTTGTAATCCAACCACATAGAGAATTTATATGGTATGTGTGTATATATTTCCATAATTGTCTTAACACTATAATTTTAAATCCTGCTTTTAAAATTTTATCTCATGAGGATTTCCCCATGGATTAGAAAACATTTTTTTCAAAAGCATTGTTTAAAAATGTCTTTCATATTCTGTCTGATGGATTAATTATGCATTTTCCTACTTGCCCATTTTGGGACATTAAAATTGTTTCCAAAATATATTTATTTGCTATTCAAATACCTCTGTGTAATAATAATTGCCTTTGATATAAAGCTAATCCTAATCTGATTATATCCTCCTGGAAGATTTTTAGAAGAGTATAGACTTCTTCTCAAAAAGCCTCTTGATGTGTATTGCCAAACTGCTTTCCCAAAAGGTTGAAGCAATGAATCCTTCCAGGAGAGTGTGAGAATGTTTGTCTGGGGCCCACTTGAAAGGCTGTAAATTAAACCTTCTAAAATATTCCTTTCACTATGTCACTCTCTTGCTAGGAAACTTCCCATGGCTGGAGGATCAAATCTAAGCTTCTTAGTCACTCTTCCAGTTTCATTTCCAAATGATTTCTCAACCCCTGAAATCTAGCATGTGTCCTCATTTATCTGCCTGGAGCCATCAAGGAAATCATGAGCGCTCTCCTCTTAGGAAACCAGGGTTTAGGTCCCAGCCCTGCCACTTGCTAATTTGTAACCTTGGGCAAGTAAATTAATTTCTCAGAGACTGCTTCCTTGGGTTGAAAATGGAAATGCTAAAACAGACTTGGAAAGGCTCGGTGACAGAATATCTGTAAGAAATATTTTTAATGTGTGGTGGTGGTGGTTGTTAAGTGCCATGGTGTCGGTTCCTGTATAGAGACCCTGTATAGGGTTCCCAAGGAGCAGCTGGTGGGTTTAAACCACCGATTCTGTGGTTAGTAGCTCAGTGCATATCCTACAACTCCACACCAGGACTTCATTTAATGTGTGGCTGTTGTTGTTAACTGCCGTTAAGTGTTAAGGTCCTACTCATAGTGATCCTATATAGGGTTTCCGAGGAGCAGCTGGTGGGTTTGAACTGCTGACCTTGTGGTTCAGAGACCAGTGCTGATCCTACAGTGCCACACCAGCTTACTATAAAATGGTGATGGTGGTTGCTACATATCTTCTTTTCTCCCTCCTTCCCTCTCTACGTTCTACCGCCAGCTGCTGGTAAAATAAGCTTATGAGTAGAAATCCCCTAAGAAAATATTTGTTGTAAATCTAATTCCACATTGATGTCTTGTACCAGGAGTCAAAACTTGGTCCCCTCTCCCTGAAGATATTTTGTCTGAACAATGTTTGTTTTATCTTATGTTGAATTATTACCTCCAGTTGGGGCAAGCACTCCCTGTAGTTTTATACACAGATGCTGGCCCTGGAAGATAAATCTCTGCAAGCCACACCACACCCACACTGGCAGCTCTTCTCTTTTCCCTGCATACCCCAGGTTTATCACTGCTGGGCACTTCGGCCACCCCTGTCTTTTCCCCTGAGAATATGTCTGAGACGCAAGGTGCTGACTCATTGAAGTTCCCATCAGTAGACAACCCTCCCTTTTCAGAACTCTTTTTTTAGTCTGTACCTCTTTTATGGTATATGACAGAAATCAACATCCTCTATCAAGTGCCAAAAATATCAGGAAGGTGAGTGGGAAGGAGAGGAAGGAGAGCTCATTGGCTTATGGATGTGACAAAGATAGATTTTTAGTTCTTTTTGCAAAAAACTCTGTGTATGTTATGAATTGAATTGTGTCCCCCCAAAATACGTGTTGTAAATCCTAACCTCTGCCTATGGTTATAATCCCTTTTGGGAATGAGTTGTCTTTGTTAAGGTGACAGAATTAGTATAAGGTACGTCTGGAGTTAATCTCTTTTGAGATATAAATGAGATCAAACAAGCAGAGATGGGGGAAGAGATACCAAGCCAGAAGAAGAGAAATCACCCAGGAGCAGAAGTTAAAAGAAACAAGGATCTTCCTCAAGAAACCACAGACAGACAGAAAATCTTCCCCTAGAGCTGGCACTTTGAATTTAGACTCCTTGCCACCTAAGCTGTGAGTAAACACATTTCTGTATATTAAAGCTACTCATTTGTAGCAGTTCTATTATAGCAGCACCCGATAGATAACATTATGCTTAGTAAAGTGGAGAGTCAGCAAAAATGAGGAAGACCCCCAACGAGATGGATTAGCATAGTGCCAGCAGCAATGGGCTCAAATACAGCAATGATTATGAGGTTGACACAGGATTGGGCAGTGTTCTGTTGAGCGCAGGGCCGCTATGAGTTGGTACCGATTCAATGGTACTGATTCAACAAAAGCCTATAACTAAACCAACATGTGACTTTAAAAAATACTACTGGAAAACAATTATATTCATGACAAAGATTTCACATTTTGTGGTAACGGACTTTATGTGTTTTCCAGTGCTTTCGATGGCTACAAATAGCTTTTTTTGTTCCAACAGCTGGTGGTGAGAGGTACACAGAGCCCCTTGATGCTTACTTATGCTGACTTGTGATGTCTGTTATTTTCCTTGGTGATTTGACTTCTGAATTTTCTGGCTCATATATCTCAGGTCTTTGGCATTACTTTTAAATGTATCGAGGGAGGCGGCCAATCTACGGTTTGGTACATTCAACATTGAAATTAGATAAAGAACAAATAGTTCTTAAAGGACTTGATGCATCTTTGGCATTCCTTATAGTATTTCCTTTTGCTTTCTATGTCTTTCAGCAACAGCAATATCATGAAGATTTTTACCTATTTCCCTTGGCAAATTTTGAACAATAAGTCAATGGTTTACTGCTTAACAAATGACTTAATCTATTGATTCTAGCTTTCCAATTTCCTGGGGTGAGGGCAGGGAGGGGTTGTGTTTTTTGTTGTTTGTTTGTTTTTTTGACATTGAAATATATATATAAATACCATAAGCACACAGGGCTGCAAACCGCAAGGTCCCCTGTTGGAGCGTGCTAGCTGCTCCTCAGGAGACGGATGATTTCTGCTCCCTCAAAGATGAAAAATTTCTTGGAAACCTTATACAGGATTTCTATGAGTCGAAACAACAACAACAACATATTCACCATTAATATTTATTCTTCTTTTTCTCCACAGACATTCTAATTGGGATATACCTTGGGTTATAAGTTTATGCGTAGCCTATTAGAGAAAATAAATAAATAAATAAAAAGCAACCCAAAACCTTCATGGGCAGAGAATGCAATTTTTTTCTTACTAAATTTTATCTTTTCTATAGGCCCGTGCTAGTGTGCATTCCTGACTGACACACGAAAATATTTTACTACTTATTATAATATCTTAACTCTGTGAGATCTTACCAAGGACAGATGTGACTTCAATATTATATTGAGTTTCACTTCACAGGTTGGCTTTATAACCTCAACAGTTATTTCTAGTTGCAATCCGGTTTTCTTTCTAAAAGTGTTAATAAAATGCTTGCATTGTTTGACTTGAGTCCAGAATGTGATATGATGAAGCTTCACCCAAGTGATAGAGCTCGTGTGATAATATAGCATTTGGAGATCTTTAGATACATCCTAACTATACAAGTGGGGGAAACTCTTAGTGCCTCATGGAGTTAAATTAAGGTCAGACTTGGTTTCCGACATGAAGTTCAGATGTATTGGCAGATCCCCATGCTTGCATTTATTATACTGTAATTTGGGGCTTAAAGAGTTATATCCAGTCCATCTCCAACATCTGGATAGTGTTTATAACGATCACATTTGATCCTAATGTAATTTTGTTGGGGAATTCACTAGAATTCCTCTGTTGGCTACATTACAACTGAACATGAGATCTGCTAAAATATTACCTAAAAACTAGTGAATGTCCATAGAGAATACCAAGTAGATAGATTTCATCCACCCCCCCTCACCCCATCACTAACCCACCACGTTCATCTCTCTGGGTTTCTTTGTCCCCATTGATAAAATGAGGGTGACATTTAAACAGCAGCCAACATTTGTCAAGGGTTCAGGATTTTAAGAAACAGAGCACAGAACTCTTGCAAGGATGACCACTGTCTGCGTGCCGACAAATATAATATCTTATACCCAAAAGATGCGGATACCATAAATTTGATGGAGGTTTCCCTTTCATTTTCATTGTGATTTAGATGCTATTCCTTTGGGTTAAGAAAACATTATTTAGGAAAATAGAGCCAAAGGATTGGTCCTAAGCATCCTCCCCCACCAATAGAAGCCCCAGCTAAATCAATGTGAACTTTTCAAAAGCTGTAAAAAAAAAATAACCAAAAACCCCTCAACTCCCAGGGACCCTGTACAACAGAGTAGAACTGCTCCATAGGGTTTCCAAGACAGCACATCTTTCTCTCACCGAGTGGGTGTTGGGTTTGAGCCCCCAACTTTCTGGTTAGCAGTGGAGTGCTTTAACCACGGTGCCACTAGGACTCCTCAAAGGCTGTAAAAGGAACCTTTATGATGTGAGACTGAAAAGAGGGAAAGCACGTGGGAAGTTTGGCATTGCAGTTTCAGGACCTCCCTGCCCTGCCTGCAGGAAGATTATTAGCATATTTCATGTAATTTGTACGTAGCTCTGTACCCTTTCCATGAAATAATTTTAATATTAAAAAAGAGACAGATGGGAAGAGAAAAAGACAGATAGGGAAGGACAGACGTTATAGCAGTCTTTAGAGAGGAAAAATTATTTCATTAAATCTAAAGAGCATATGCTTTTCTGATGTAGAGCATATGCAAGTTTATGCAAATTATTTAATAGCAGTGCACTCAGAGTCATTTCCATTTCCTCCCCAGCTTGTGACAGGAATATTCCTTTTAATCAGATTAGATGACATCCTCTGAAAACTTTTGGGGTTTTCAACTTAATTTGCCATGCTAAATAGTTAGGGTAATTTGAAATAAAGCAATCAGTGGGCTGAAAAGAATGAAGCCAAGCCTCATTTCTGTTTTTGAGATGAGGGGCTGGCCGGCTGTGTGAGCCCCACAGGACTTACCCCCTCCTCCACCCTCCCTGCTCCCCAGCATCCCAGACCTCAACAGAATTTCCAATGGCCAGTTGCGCTGCTTTGATGGCACCTAGTCAGATCTGTTTCCTATCCACAGAGCTCCATTGATGCTGCGTTCCATGCGGCCTCCCTTGACTGTCACAATTTATGATGCTGATTCAAGCAAAGATGGAAAAATGAATTCACACTCCTTAAAAAACTCTTTCACCTGGGGAGGTCGTGGACCTCTGAAGGGTATTTAAAAAGGTCTGCAGTGCCCTGCAGATATTCCATACTGGTGTTTCTGGGGAAAATGGGACAACATTCAGCCCAGAATCATGGGTGGGCAAGAGTCCCTAAGGAAACTGTTCTTTCAGGGAAGAATTCATGCAGGAGCATTCGCCGGAAAGTGACAGTTACTTTTTAATAGTGCCTAAGCTACAGGAGTGGCGGCAACCCTGGGCAACACTGGGAAGCTTGTTTTGGAACATTGCTCTCAGTCAGATATAAGAGCTGCATGTTGTCCACTTGCTCCGGATGCCATCGTCTTTTAGTCAGGGCGAGTCTGGGAGGTGTTAATACCTACAATTTTCCAGCAGATGGCAGTCAAGGGTCTTGAGGAAGGAGTTAACTCTTTAAAACGTTTCATCAAATTGTAGTTTGGATTAGATCAGAGACTCGCTGGCTTTCCCTTTCACAGTTTTCGCTCGCTCGTATGGTGGCAGTGTTTGGGGGAGATGATCCCTGGTGGCACTGTGGGTTAAACATTGAGCCGATAACCAAAGGGTTGGTGGTTTGAATGTACTAGCTGCTTCATGAGAGAATGATGAGGCAGTTGGCTTCTGTAAAGATCTACAGTCTCAGAAATCCTATGGAGCAGTTCCTTTCTGAGTCAGAATTAGCACAATAGTGGTGAGTTTGGTTTCTGGTTAGTGTTTTCAGAGGGAGGATATATTTTACTTGCTTACACCTGTGTTGGAAGAAGTACAGAATGCTCCTTAGAAGGTAGGCTGCTCCTTAGAAGGCAGATGGCCAGACTTCGTCTCTCATACTTCAGACATATTAGAAGAAACCAGTCCCTGGAGAAGGACATCATGCTTGGTAAAGTAAAGGGTCATTGAAAAAGAGGAAGACCCCTCAAGGAGATACATTGACACAGTGGCAGCAGCAATGGACTCAAACGTAACAAGGATTGTGAGAATGACCTGGCAGTGTTTGGCTCAGTTGTGTGTAGAGTTACTATGAGTTGAAACCATTCTGGAGCACCTATCAACAACAACGTAGTAGAGCATTCTGCTGAAATGAGGTTTGATTGGCTGAGCGAGCCAGACAGGTTAAGATTTGGATTCATGTACAAACTGCTGCTGCCACTGTGTCAATCCATCTCCTTGGCAGTCTTCCTCGTGTTCATAGTAAATAGTTACTATGAGTTGGAAGCGACTCAGGAGCACCTTAACAACAACAACGTGGTAGTGCACGAACCACTGTGTTGCTGTTTGTTGTTTCCACTTAAAAATATGTCTTAGTGGTAAGCTAAATAATTTTTTTAAAGCAGCTGCAGAGTTAGAAAGACCTACTGTGTTTATCTACCATAATTCTGTTTAACAGAAATTGATTTAATTGATAAACACAAGTGAGTCCAAAATTATCTGCATCCGGTTGTCTTGAAATACCTGTTCACGTCCACGACTGATGATGATGTTGAGCATACACGTGAAATGATTCTGTCAAATAGATGAGCGACAGCGGATTATATGGCAAATCAGCTATGGCTCTGTCTATGAAATAATCCATGACAGACTTGGGTTTTGAAAAGTTTGAGCTAGCTAGGTACTGAAACAACCATGGAAGAGCATAAACAGAAGCCTTTGGACATCTGCAAACAAAATTTGGACCGATACTTGAAGGAAGGTAAAAATTGCTTTAAAAAAATAGTTACTGGTGATGAGATATAGATTCATTACTACGAGCCTGAGAGTGAACCAAGATAAATCAACCATCAGCTGGGAAATTGATGCTCATTACAGCGAGATGCTCACTGAAGAGCTGAAGCCTAAACTTCAGATTAAATGCAAAGGACTACTACCCATGGAAAAATTGAAGAGGTGCAAGAGCTGAGCAGAAAATTTCAAAGATCAGCTCGAGAAGATAAAGCCAAATACTATAACAAAATATGCAAAGATTTAGAGTTAGAAAACCAAAAGGGAAGAACACGGTCAGCATTTCTCAAGCTGGGGGAACTGAAGAAAAAATTCAGGCTTTGACTTTCGTTATTGAAGGATTCACTGGGCAGATTATTGAATGATGCAGAATGCATCAAGAAAAGATGGAAGGAATACACAGAATCATTGCACCAAAAGGAAATGGTTAATGTTCAACCATTTCAAGAGATACCATATGAACAAGAGCCAATGATACTCAG
>NW_006408551.1:16692642-16711959 GCF_000296735.1 Chrysochloris asiatica | reverse complement strand
GTAGTGAGGTTGGCCCAGGATCGGACATTGTTTCTTTCTGCTGTGCATGGGGTCGCTATGAGTCGGTTCCGACTTGATGGCACCTGACAACAACAACAACAACTACCCAAGGGCGGTGAGATCTTGTATGACAATGTATGTTCACACACCTCTGTCCACACTGTTGATAATCTGCAAAAAAACCCATCATTTTGAGGTGTTAAAGCATCTTCCCTATAGTCCTGATCTTGCTCCATCAGACTTTTACCTGTTTGGTTCCCTGAAAGCAGCCCGTTGAGAATGAAGATTTACCTCTGATGAAGAAGTGAAGGCAGTGGTGCATTTGTAGATTGCTGCTCATCCTAAAACATTTTAAAACAAGGGAATACAAACGCTTTTTGACAGATGGACGAAGTGTATTGAAAAGCATGGAGATTATGTCAAAAAGTGATGTATTTGTCTTTTCTAAAAGTTGATTAAAATAAATTCTGTAGCCAGAATGAGGATAATTTTTGACTCACTCTCATATTGATGACCCTGGCACTGTGGGTGAATGCGCTGGACTGCAAAGTCGGTTTGAACTGCAATATCGGCAGTTAAAGCTCACCAGCTGCTCCTCGGAAACCCTATAAATGGTCACTATGGGTCGGAACCAACTTGATGGCACTTAACCACAACAACAAAGATTAAATTGTCACAAGACTATATTCTTGCCCCATAGAGTTTTCCTGGCTGCAATCTTTATGGAAGCAGATAACTGGGAAGTTGTTGTTATTACTTTCTGATTTTATTCATATATTAAAGGAGCTCTGGTAGCGTAGTGGTTACGAATTGGGCTGTGAACCTTAAGGCCAGCAGTTCGAAACTACCAGCTGCTCCGCGGGAGAAAGATGAGGCGTTCTGCTCCCGTAAAGATTTACAGCCTCGGAAACCCTGTACAGGGTCGCTATGGGTCGGATCCGACTCGATGGCACACAACAACAACAACAACAACTTTATTGGAGGGAGAAGTAGGAGTAAAGAGTTAGAGCTAGGACTATGGCTAGTTCCAGGACTTTGTTTAGTGTTAGGATTATAGTTAGTACTAGGGTTATTGTAAGGGGTAGAGGTTAGGCTAGGACTCGGGCTATCAGTAAGGCTTGGTCTAGTTTTAGAGTAACAAACTGATGTGTCACTGGAGGCACTCACTCATCTATGCCAAGAAATTTGGAAGACAACTACCCAGTCAACTGACTGGAAGAAATCTGTATTTGTGCCCATTCCAAAGAGAGGTGACCCAATGGAATGCAGAATCATTGGACAGTATCATTGATACCCCAACTGAATAAAGTTTTACTAAAGATAATGCAAACATGGCTGAAACCATACAGGGAACTTCTAGAGGTTCAAGCTGGATTCAGAAGAAGATGTGGAATGAGGGATATCATTACTGACATTAGATGGATCTTGGAGGAAAGCAAAGAATACAAGAAAGATATTTGTTGTTGTTGTTGTTAAGTGCTGTTGCATCAGTTCTGACCCATAGCAACCCTGTATAGGGTTTCCGAGGAGCAGGTGGTAAGCTTGAACCACCGACCTTGCAGTTCAAATGGCTTTGGTTTGCAGAAAGATGTTTACTGTGCTTTATTGACTATGCAAAAGCTTTGTGTGGATCATGACAAGCTATGGACAGCATTGCAAAGTATGAGTATTCTGGAACACTTAATTGTGTTCATGAGGAATCTGTACATAGACCAAGAGGCAGTTGTTAGAATAGAACAAGGGAACACGGAATGGTTTAAAATTAGGAAAGGTGTGTGCCAGGGTTGTACTCTTTCACCATGCTTATTCATTTTGTATGCTGAACAGATAATCTGAGAAACTGTGCTGTTGTGTTGTTAAGTACCATGGAGTTGGTTCCAACTCATAGTGACCCTGTACAGGGTTTCTGAGGCTGTAAATCTTTACAGGAGCAGAAATCCTCATCTTTCCCCCGCGGAACATCTGGTAGTTTTGAATTGCCGACCTTGAGGTTAGCAGCCCTGTTTGTAACCACTACGCTACCAGAGCTCCTTGAGAAACTGTAGTATACGAGGAAAAACATGGCATCAGGATTGGAGGAAGACTCATTTACAACCTGCGATATGCAGATGATACAACCTTGCTTGCTGAAAGTGAAGAGGACTTAAAATGCTTACTGATGAAGATCAAAGAGCACAGGCTTTCAGTATGGGTTGCACCTCAGTGTAAAGAAAACAAAAACTCTCACCGCTGGACCAATAATCAACATCCATATCAATGGAGAAAAGTTTGATGTTGTCAAAGACTTCATTTTGCTCAGATCAACCATCAACACTTATGGAAGCAGCAGTCAAGAAATCAAATGACATTTTGCATTGGGTAAATCTGCTGCACAAGACCTCTTTAAAGTGTTGACAAGCAAAGATGTCAGTTTGAGGACTAAGGTGCACCTGACCCAGGCCATGGGGTATTTTAATAATCTCATATGCATGCAAAAGTTGGACTGTGAATAAGGAAGACCAAAGAAGAATTGATGCATTTGAGTTATGGTGTTGGAAGAGAATATTGAAAATACCATGGACTCATGAGCCCTGGATATCCACAGACAAATGTAAAAACCTTCCCAAAAGCCGAGACTGTAAATTCCAAAAAGGCAAGTCCCCCCCCTCCCCCGCAAAAAAAAAAGCTAAAGAGGATAGAGAGAAACACTGTTAACTGATGATATATGGAGGGGATAATAATCAATGTAATGAAACAAGCTATATGAATGGTTGAATGTGAAGCTGATGATGTGCCCTGTAAACTTTCACTCAATCCAAAATAAAAACTTTTAATAAAAAAAAATACCATGGACTGCCAAAAGAACAAACAAATTTGTGTGGGAAGAATTACAGCCAGAGTGCTCCTTGGAAGCCAGGATGGCTGGACTTTGTCTCTCATACTTTGGACATATTATCAGGAAGGACCAGTCACTGAAGAAGGATATCATGTTTGGTAAAGTGGAGGGTCGGCGAGAAAGAGGAAGACCCCCAGCGAGATGGATTGGCACTGTGGCAGCAGCACTGGGCTCAGGCGTAGCAAGGATTCAGGTTGTCTTAGGACCAGGCAGTGTTTCATTTCACAAAGGATCACTCTGAGTCAGTACCAAATCGATGGCACCTAACAACAATAACAATGACAACAACAGTTTTAGGATTACAGTTAGGTTTATTTTTTATTTGTTTGTTTATTTTCTTGAAATCTATCTGATTTTCTCTTTGTTTGGAAGCCCTGTAACTATATTATTCTCACTCTATCTTTTTTTTTTTTACCTGTATGTTTTGTTGTTGCAAATTGGTGTCTCTGGGTCCCTCTTTTCAATCTTGTAGGTTCGTTTTACTCTGAATATTGGATTGAGTTCTGGGTCATAGTTTAATGTTTAATAATGTAAGATTGCTGTCTGCTGATATTGGGTTTTTATTTAAAGAACTCCCTTTAGTATTTTTGTAAGGTTAGTCTGGTTTTTACAAATTCTTTTTATTCATGTTTGCCTGGAAATGTCCTCATTTTGCTGACATACTTGACAGATTATTTTGCTGGACATACGATTCTTAGATCGCAAGTTTTTTCATGGAGAGTTTTATAAATGCCATCCCATTGTCTTTGTGCCTGCTGAGAAATCAGAATTTACTCTTATTCCTTATCCTTTGTAGGTAACTTTTCAACTTTCCTGAGTTGCTCTCAGGACTCTTTCCTTGTCTTTGGTTTTGAAAAGTTTAATTATGTCTTGGTGATTTTCTTTTGAGGTCGATTCTGTTTGAAATTCATTTGACTTCTTGAATATATAGGTTGTCTTTCATAACGTTGGGAAATTTTTCTTCCAACAACTCTTTGACAATTTTCTCTTATTTTTTGGTCTCTTACTGTTCTGGAATTCCAATTACATGTAAGTTATTCGTCTTGAACATTTCCCACGTAAATCTTAGGCTTCCTTCAGAAATTTTTGTTCTGTTTTTATAAGTGTTCTGATTGTTCCTCTAACAGATGAATATGGAGTTCTGGTGTGGCGCTGTCAGTTAATGCGCCAGACTGCAAAGCCGTTTGAACTGCAAGGTTGGTGGTTCAAGCTCAGCAGCTGCTCCTCAGAAACCCTATACAGGGTTGCTATGGGTCGGAACTGACTCGACGGCACTTTACAACAACAACAATCCAGCCTTCCATTCATTCAATTCTACTTCTTTGCCCTTTCAATATGTTAGTTATTTCTGAAGTCCTACTATTAATATCCTGGCTTTCTAAATTCTGTTTTTGTATGGTTTCCAGTTTTTCATTAATTTTATCAGTTTGTTCATATAGTGCTATCCCTAATTCTCCTAGTTTTGTCTGTGTTTTGCTTGATTGCATCTGCAGTTTTCTTGATCATTTTCTGAATCCATTGACGGTACCTAAATATCATTTTAAAATTCCTTATCAAGTAGTTCTGACACTGGTTTCTGTTATTATAGTTTCTGTCTCAGTACTTTGGTGACTTGTTTGAGGAATGCTGTCTTATTTCTTCGTGTAAGCTGAAATGTTTTTTTCCGAGACATTGTGGTGTTGTATTTATATTTAATTGATGATTATATGTTGGTGTGTTCTCAGGCACTCACTGCTTGTCTCCTTTTGGATGTGAGAGAAATTGCACATATGAGTGCAGTTCACTGTTCAGGGTGGGTTCACAGGCCTCCAGAAATGAGGGTGGTATACCCGATGCTCCACCTCAGCAAAGCACTGGCTCTGCAGGCGGGGCTGCTACCGGAAGCTGATCTGGTGAGGGTAGGGACTGGCTGCCAGGGGGAACAATGGAGAACCACACACCCCTTTGCCAACACCTTTCAGGCCTGTTTTGTGCCTCCAGGCCACTTTCTAGACATCTGCCTACAAAAACTCAAGATGGCCATGCCTTTTCAGCTAACAACAGTCCACCTGTTTTTCTTCTCTCTCTGCTGCTTCTGTTCAGCTTCCTCTTCCAGCTGGTGCTCAGCCCACCACTCTGTCCTATCTCCTAAAGCTCAGGGTTTCCAGGATGCCCATCCATATCTATTCCACTTGGTTTCCCTGTATTCGTTGCAGAGGGTCTGCTCGGCATGTCTCCTTCTCTGCCTTCTTGCCCCACAAGTCTGTTTCTCATTGAGAATTTAAAAAAAAAAAAAAATTGTAATAAGGTCCCTGGGTGGTGCAGATGGTGTGTGCTCAGCTGGAGACCGAAATGTTGGTGGTTCGATCTTACCCAGCAGAATCTTGGGAGAAACAGGCCTTATGATGAGTCGTTCAAATATCCTATAGTTTTATTTTTCTTCTACTATGGGTTTTCTATGGAGCTCTGGTAGTGTAGTGGTTACGAATCAGGCTGCTATCCTCAAGGTCGGCAGTTCGAAACTACCAGCCATTCCATGGGAGAAAGATGAAGCTTTCTGCTCCCGTAAAGATTTACAGCCTCGGAAACCCAGTACAGGGTCACTATGAGTCGGAACCGACTCTATGGTACTTAACAACAACAACATGGGTTTTCTATTAAAATGGCAAATCAATTCAGTACCTATTAAGTATGAGTATCTATCCCGTGTTTCTAATATGGTACACATTTTGCTTTCTACATTTCTACTATTAACTGAATTTAGCCTTTTTATAGACCCCCACCCAGTTGATTGCAAGCAGCCATTTGATGTGGAAGTTCAGGGATTGAGAGGTATCTGCAGCACACAACATAGCCAACTGTCTTCACTGTTCTTCCTCACCTCAGTCAGTAATCCACAACACATCCTGCTCTATCTGTTTTCATTAGTTATCCCTTAACTCAAGGCTGCAATATAATCCTCTAGGAAGTTGGAGACCTCTTTAATTTACTACTTTCAGAAGACCTCAGAAATAATAATACTCAAGCACAGGACAGAAAAATGACCTCTACTTGGCTTGAAGCAGAAGTTGCTAAAATGGAGAAGCTACATGTGGAAAGTGAACCAATGTGTGAGATGGGTCATAGTGACATTTTAAGTCAGGAAGAAACCTTAGAGGTCATCTAATCTAGTGCTTGCCAAGTCTGGCTATGAGCATCAACTGGAAAGTATTTAAACACACACAGTGAGGCAGGAACACATTTGTGCCACATCATATAGGTGTAAGAAATGCCACATCATTTATCTAAATCAAATGAAGACAGCTCTGACTTAGGTAGAAGGGCTCCCCATCTCTTTGAGTTTTAAAATTGTTCCTCGGGACTCTTTTGTGGTTATAATGATTAATTATTGCTGCCACAATATTGTATAACAAGTCTCACCAAAACTCAGTGGCTTATAAGAACAAGAATTTATTTCTTATGCTCACAAGTCTGCAAGTAAGATGGGACAGATCTCCCTAGGTGATAGTTGTGGTCCACAGTCTTTTATTCTCCTTGAGCCAGCAGCTAGCCAGAACACATTCTTCCCATTGCATATGGCGGGACTGTAAGAGATGTCCCAAGTCATACAAGTCCACTTCTAGCCTCTGCTTCATTCATATCTACTAAACCAGTCATGTGGCCAAGCCCAATACTGGTGAGGGTGGAGGAGTCTCTTTACTTACAGTGAGATGACACTAGAGTTACATGGCAAATGGTTTGGATGTGTAGTTCTAGTACAAGTGATTGAAGAATTGGGCCCAATAATCTAGTTTGCTACAAGAGTTGTTAAGAAAATTTGGGGAAGGGCTTTCTGGTCTTCAGTTGGTCTAAACTGTAGATGACATAAGAATTGTTTAGGCTGACTTGGCAGATGGCTTCGCTGCTTTTGTTTTGAAGGCAGGTAGCCTCATTGGAAAACGTGGCGTCTGGATTGGAGGAAGACTTATTAACAACCTGAGATATGCAGATGATACAACCTTGCTTGCTGAAAGTAAAGAGGATTTAAAATATTTACTGATGAAGATCAAAGAGCACAGCCTTACATATGGATTACAACTCAATGTAAAGAAAACAAAAATCCTCACCACTGGACCAATAAACAGCATTCTTATCAATGGAGAAGAGATTGAGGTTGTCAAGGACTTCATTCTTCTTGGATCAACTATCAACACTCACAGAAGCAGCAATCAAGAGATCAGACGACATATTGCATTGGGCAAATCTGCTGCAGAGGAACTTTTTAAAGTGTTGAAGAACAGAGATGTCAGCTTGAGGACTAAGGTGTGCCTGATCCAAGCCATGGTATTTTCAATTACTTCATATGGATGCGAAAGCTGTACAGTGAATAAGGAAGATCGTAGAAGAATTGATGCCTTTGAGTTGTGGTGTTGGAGGAGAATACTGAAAGTGCCATGGACTGCCAAAAGAACTAATAGATCTGTTTTGGAAGAAGTGCAGCCAGAGTGCTCCTTGGAGGCCAGGATGGCTAGGCTTCGTCTCTCATACTTTGGACATATTGTCCAGAGGGAGCAGTCTCTGGAGAAGGATGTCATGCTGGGTAAGGTGGAGGGTCAGAGAAAAAGAGGAAGACCCCCAACGAGATGGATCAGCCAGGTGGCATCATTGATGGCGTCAAGTGTGGCGGCGGTAGTGAGGTTGGCCCAGGATCGGACATTGTTTCGTTCTGCTGTGCATGGGGTCGCTATGAGTCGGTTCCGACTCGATGGCACCTGACAACAACAACAACAGCCTCATTGGTGCCGTATGGTGATGGGGAGCAAGGTCAACCTATAGCCAGGGCTCACAAGTCCATAATTTAGTGTGCGGTCTTCCTCTTGCCCACATGGATGCAGTTGGGGGGGGGGTGGTGGTCCACTAAGGGGAAACCTCCAGTGTATCCGCATCTCCCTGGACTGGATCTTCATCCTCACTCAGCAACGATCTCTCAGTGAGCCAAGAACTCCAAACAACAGCCTGATGAGGGTTTATTTTTGGAGGTGCCTTGAATCTTCTGCTTTTCATCATGAAATGATGGAAATGCTAATGATTCCTGGAGGCAAAGGGGTCCAGAGTCTTTATATACACAATTGGGCTTGCAAAAAAAAAAAAAAAAATGCTTTTAAAGGTTTATCTTTCCTTCATTTTCCTCTTGCTTCCTTCTCCCCCGCCCCTTTTTTTTTAAGCCGTAAGCGCCAAACACAAAAATTATCTCAATACATTGCCCTCCACCATGGATTTCCAGGTGTCATTTCTGAAGATTTATGATTCAGGAGGTTTGGAAATGAGACTCTGGATGTCTATGATGAAACTTCTCTGATGTGTTTCTGATAATTAGTTGAACTTGAAAGCCACTGATCTAGTCAGATTATTTCAATTCACAGTTAAGGAAGCAAAAACCCAAAGAAGTGAAATGACCTCCCCAAACTACCTGATAGGACAGGAGAATGGCAGAGTAAGGGTCAGCCCCAGGGGCACATGCTGGTGGGATAGGGCCTAAAGCTGACACTTTAGTGGGTACATCAGAAAAGACCAACCACATCATGTTTGGTAGAAGGTCACTGCAAATCAGGGGGAGCCTTGGTGAGACAAGTTGTCACAGTAGCTGCCACACTGGACTGATACATGCTGTGGACCATCAAGATGGCTTAGAGCCAGGCAGCATTTAATTCTGTCATGCATAATGTCACCCACCATGGGTTGGTGTCATCACGACCCACAACTAACAACAACGATGAAAACATACACAACTTTAGTGACCCTCTTTAAGAAAAAGTATGTAAAACACAACAAAGTAAACCAGTTACAATGGTAAATCTTTATTTAGAATGCATTACAATGATAGTGTATTAAAACCATAAATTTAGAAAGCCACAAACATCACAAAATGTAGGGAGAAAATCATAGTTCTTTTTAAGCATTAACTGCCTGTTAAACCTCTACGGAGATCTTTGGGTGATGCAAATGGTTTGCCCTTGACGACCAACCTAAAGCTTGGCACTTGGAACCTGCCCAGCTGCACAGTGGAAGAGAGGTGATCTGCCTCCATCAGGATTCAGCTAGGAAAACACCATCAAACAGTCTGCTCCGAAACACATGGGGTCGCCATGAAGCAGAATTGATTGGGTCATAACAGACTGTTTTCAATTTAGGTTTTGGCATGCCTTTATGACCTACTTCACTGGATGCTTCTTCTACATTGCTCTTGTGGATCCTTCTCCTTGCCCTAACCTTTTACATTGGAGAGTCTCAGCTTAGTCCTTTGTGCTGTCCTCTATTTACTCATATTCCTGGCTCATCACATTGTAGCCTTGTGACTAAATACCAATGACACCCACCTTACTATCTCCAACCAATTCTCCTGTTTCTTGCCAGAATTCATTGTTATACAGTGGTTTTCCAAATCCATCATTCTTTCTGTATTTGTTGACATTCTATTTTATTATTATTTTTCTGAATGTCTGTCCTTTATCTTCAATCTGTAAAGAGTCACTGGTTTTGACATTATTGTAAAGTTATGAATAAAAACACCTGCTAAAAGCTCTAAAGATATCACATATGCTTTGGGAAAAAACAAAAACAAAAACAAACCACATTGCTATTTGGATTAAATGGAGGATAGAGTAACTAATTATCTCCCTGAGTTGCCCTAACTTTACTAAATCATCATTGGGGAAGCTAGCAGGGGGCATATCACATAGTTATAACAGGAGGGCTCTACTTTATAACCCTCATAAGGCAGTGGTCGGTCAGACTTGAGTTATGGTCTGGTTTCTTTTGGATGTAGTTGCAAACGGAGTCATCAAACTCTTATGGGCTTGATGTCTCTTAGAAAAAAGCAAGCTAGGAGGGAGACTGATGGCCTGAGTTTATGTAGGTGGAACTTAGGAATTAGGAATCCAGCTGATATGCTACTGTTAAAATGACCACATCTGTGTTGTCACAGAGTTGAGTCAGCTGATCAAATTACCATTTATCTTACTGTAAAGTTGTGTCTTCGACTCCAGTTGTAGCTGTCTTCTTTAGTTTTAACATCTATTAGTCCTTACCAGCTGTAGCAACCACCACTTGGTAAAACTTTGTCATGAAGTCTGGCTCTCTGACAAATTCATTGCACTCCTGTTCAACCCAACCTCGAAACCACTGATCCTAAAGTCATAGCTAGCACTCAAAGATAGAAAGTGGTCAACTTGCCCCAGATACACTAAGATGCTCCAGACCATGTAATAACGGCTGTAATTTTCCTGGCACTGCCTTAGCCACCAGGTCTTGTAGGAAACATTCCGTTGGGGACCTGACCAACTTGCAAACCCATGCAGAAGACACTTCATCTCCTGGGATGCGATGTAAGACATTGGGGGAGGGGACACATTAGTAATCGTGCCTGGCCCTGAGTGTAAGGGAGAAGGGAAGGAGAGTGGTATTGAAGGTGATGATTTCAGTGACATCCTCATCTCCTCTGCTTCTGCCCACCTTGCAGACTTCTGTGTAACCTGTTTAGTTTAATGCACGTTGAAGAGGACGTCAACAATGAGGCTTGCGTTTGTCTTGGATTAGCTCCTCTTTTCCTTTCAAAGTGTACCTGAACACCATCACAAGAGTCCCTGAACTCTGACAATCACCGCCACTTCCATAGTTCCTGAAAAACCTAAGCAGGGCCAGCTGGGCAGCCCACGTACTTTTGATTTTCTATTTTAAGGAAGAGCTTTCTCCTCTCTTCATTCATTGATTGATTGGTTCATGTGGTCATACACATTGCTATAGACTCATGACTTGCTATTTATTGAATGAGTTTATAATCTGTTACTGTCATTATGTATTTTGAAGCTTCAATTGTCCCAGATTTGGACAGTAGGAGTCCCTTCTAATTAGTTTTGAATCCATATATTCTAGATTAGGTTTTCTCCTGGAGAAGGATGTGATTGTCTGCTTCCATAAGATTACAACTTTGGAAACCCTATGGGGCAGTTCTGCTTTGTCCTACAGGGTCAGTATGGATTGCAGTCAACTAGAGGATATTTTTGTTTTATGTGTGTATATATATATATATAGTTGCTGTTAGGTGCCATCGCGTCAGTACTAATTCATAGCGACCCTATGCACAAAGAACGAAACACTGCCCGGTCCTGGGCCAACCTCACAATTGTTGCCACTCTTGAGCTCATCGATGCTGCCACTTGGCCAATCCATCTCATTGGGGGTCTTCCTCTTTTTCTTTGACCCTCCACCCTACCAAACATGATATTCTTTTCCAGCGACTGGTCCCTCCTGACAATATGTCCAAAGTATGAGAGATAGAATATGTATTACAGAGTCCTGGTATGGTGCTGTGGAATAAAGCACTAGACCTCAAGGTTGGTTTGAACCTCAAGTTAAGCAGTTCAAACTCACCAGCCGCTCCTTAGAAACGATATACAGTGTCGCTATGAATTGGAATCGACTTGATGGCACTTAACAACAACAACATATACATTACAGGGTGCTCTTGGGACAGCTTCTCTGAATGGAATTCTGGTGTTATGCTGTAGGATAAACACAATGTCAGCAGTTCAAACCCACCAGCTGCTTTTCAGAAACCTTATACAGTGTCACTATGAGTTGGAACCAACTTGATGACACTTAACAACAACAACATATATATTACAAGGATACCCAGTGGCGCCATGGGCTAGGCACCAGGTTACTAACCACAAAGTCAACAATTCAAATCCACCAGTTGCTCATTGGGAGGAAAATGAGGCTATCAGTTCCCATAAAGCTTTGTTGTTGTTGTTAAGGGCTGTTGA
The DNA here is from genome assembly GCF_000296735.1 of Chrysochloris asiatica. Taxonomy (NCBI): domain Eukaryota; kingdom Metazoa; phylum Chordata; class Mammalia; order Afrosoricida; family Chrysochloridae; genus Chrysochloris; species Chrysochloris asiatica. The sequence goes on along the minus strand of NW_006408551.1, from coordinate 16,700,301 downwards.
GTTGGTTCTGACTCATTGCTACCCTATATAGGATTGCCAAGGAGCAGCTGGTGAATTTGAACCACCAACCTTGAGGTTCAAACCGATCTTGAGTCAGAATTGACTCAGTGGCAATGGGTTTGGTTTTGGTTTATATATTGTTGTTGTTGTTGAGTGCCGTTGAGTTGGTTCCAACCAATAGCAACCCTGTATAGGGTTTCCAAGGAGCAGCTGGTGAGCTTGAACTGCCAACTTATATATTGCTACTAATGGAGAAAAGGGGAAAAATGTAATAGAGGCAAAGTTAGAAAAACAATGAAGTTATGTACAGTGCTTGGCACTGGTTAAGTTTCAGGCTTTAAAATCACAAAAATCTTGGTTAAAACCCTGGCTCTGCCATGTTTTAGTTGAATGACTGGGTTAGCTTTCAGCCTTGCTTTACTTATTTGTAAATTGGAGATGATAAGATTAATCTTGTTGTGAAGTGCTGTTGAGTCGTTTCCAACCCATAGTGACTCTTTATAAGGTTTTCTAGGAGAGACTGATGAGCTTTAACTGCCAACCTTATGGTTCAAAGAGACTTTACAGTCCAGCACATTAACCCACAGTACCACACCAGGACTCCAGATTTATCTTACTAGCTTGTAAGAATGACAAACGCTGATACGCAGTATTTTAAAAAGGTGGCACTCATCAGTGTGTGATAAATTCAGTTGTGTTACTTGTTAAGTGCTGACTCATAGTGACTCTGTATAGGGTTTCCAAGGAGTGACTGGTGGGTTTGAGCCACTGAACTTGTGGTTATCAGTCCAGTGCTTGCCGGTGGTAGTTATTAATAATCATGAATCACACTTACTTCATCTCTAAAATGGTAACAAAAAAGTCTGTCACAAAATCATTAAAAAGACAAAATGAAATAGCATTTGTGAATCCATCTGGCATATAGTAAATACTAAAAAAATTTTTTTTTAAATCATTATTCCTAATAATTTTTTAGCTTCAGTATCCATGTTTTGAGGGTTGAATTCAATTATGTCTGCAAAACTGCTCAGTTCCTGGCAACTAGCTAGTACACCACTAGTAGGAACTATTATTACTGCAGATTTAAGGACGCCTGGAGAAGTTTTGCGAAGGGAAAATACCACTTCACGGGAAGAAAATCATGTGTGTGCTTGCATGAGAGACATACTAGTGTCTGAGTTCGGATCTCTTTCCTGTTCTCTGGGACCACTGTCTCCTCCTCTGGATTGAAGGAGACAGCACCCAGGAAGGTGATTGGTTGGGTCAAGTGCTGTGATATAGAGATGCTTTCACATACCTTAATCTCATTTTTATTCACTTTTCTCTAATAGGGAATTTAATCAGCCTCCCCACTGATTTACTTCCATTCCTGTAATGAAAGAAGCAGGGGAGGATTACCCAGTAAGCAAGGTAAGTGTGGACTTCCTAGTGCTTTCTTATTGCTCTGTAGTGAACAGTTTCACATGCTTTCCACCACAAAGTGGGATCAACACCTCAACTGAAGCAGACAAGGTACTGTAGGATAAGCACTGGACTGCTAACTGCAAGGTGGTGGTTCAAACCCACCAGCCACTCCTCTAAAACCCTATATAGTGTTACTATGAGCCAGAACCAGCTCAATGGCACTTAATAATAACATTTTCATAGTAAAGCATTGATGTTTGTAAGTTCGTAAGTTCTGCCTTAGTTAAAATGATCCACTTTTATTTAAAAACAAAGAGCATTCAGTAGGTCTTCAGTCAAGCAGATTAGCAACCAAATTACATTTATTCTTCACAAGAAAGACTGTTGCTATTGTACATTCAGGTCTCAAAATATAAGTTGTGTTTGGAAAGCTTCATCGAGTGGTAGTATCAGAGAAAGTCTTGAGCTAGTTTAGAACTGTCCCATCTCACTTTCTCCTAATAAATGCCAGAGGCACAAGTCAGCACATTATGAAAATGGAGTAAAGTCAGTTGAATGCCTTAAACACAGCTGGATGTTACTAAAGTTCGAATCATCCAACAAGGAATTGAAAAACCATTTGTATTTGGTATAACCATGCTTAATGTAATACATGGACTGTTCATTTAAGTCCCTATTATCTAGAGTCCTGGTATGGTGCTGTTGGATAAACACTGGACTGTAAAATTGGCGGTTGAAATTCACCAGTCCCTCTCGGAAACCCTATACAGGATCGCTATGAATTGGAACCAACTTGAAAGCACTTAACAACAACAAAAATCTGTCTGTATAGACAGCTGCCATCTAGCCAACTTCGACTCATGGCGACCTTGTATATAACAAAACAAAACATTGCCCGGTCCTCTGTTGTCCTCATATTCAAGCCCAGTTTCACCAAACTTGATATTTTCACCCAGTTATTGCTCTCTAACTCTGACGTGTCTATTGTGATCCATAAGGTTTTCATTGGCAAAATTTAAAGGAAGATTGTCAAGCCTTTCTTCCTAGTCTGTCTTAGTGTGAAAACTCTGCCGAAACCTGTCCACCATAGGTATTTGAAATACTAAAGGCATGACTTCCAGCATTACAACAGGCAATCCACCACAGTAAGACAGACTGACAGACAGATGGTGGTCATACAACAATGTTGTTGTTGGCAAGTGCTGTCGAGTCAACTCCGATGCATAGCAACCCTGTATACGGTTTCTGAGGAGTGGATGGTGAGCTTGAATCGCCAACCTTGCAGTTCAAATGGCTTTGCAGTCTAGCACATTAACTCACATTTAAAACACTATTGGGTAGTAAATACTATGATTACCTCATAGTATGGAACTGAGATAAAGACGGTGTGTCTGAAGGTCCCATAGTTAGTGGCTTAGTAAGGATTCATATCGAGGCATCCTAACCCTAGAATTCAAGCATTTTCTTGTTGTTGTTCGGTGCCACTGATTCAGTTTCAAATCATAGGAACACTATGAACAACAGAATGAAACACTGTCTAGTTTTGTGGCATCCTCACAATTGTTGTTATGCTTGAGTCCATTGCTGCTGCCACTGTGCAATCCATCTCGTTGGGGGTCTTCCTCTTTTATGCTATACCCTCCACTTAACCAAGCATAATGCCCTTCACCAGGGACTCGTCCCTCCTGGTAACATGTCCTGGCTTCTAAGAAGCATTCTGACTCTACTTGCTCCAGCACAGATTTGTTTGTTCTTCTGGCTCTCAGGGTACTTTTAATTTCTTCTCCAACATTATAACTCAAATGCATCTGTTTTTCTACAGCCTTTTTTCCCCATTGTCCAACTTTCACATGCATATGAGGCTATTGAAAATATCCTGGTTGGGGTCAGGCACACCTCAAACTGACATCTTTGCTCTTAAACACTTTATAGGGGTCTTGTGCAGCAGATCTGCCTAATGCAATATGCCATTGGCTTTCTTGACCGCTGCCTCCATGAGTGTAGATTGTGGATCCAAGAAAAAAATGACGTCTTTGACAATTTTAATCTTTTCTCCACTTATCTTGATGTTATTTATTGGTACAGTGGTGAGGATTTTTGTTTCCTTTACATTGAGGTGTAACCCATACAGAAGGCCACAGTTTTTGATTTTCATCAGTAGATATTTTAAGTCCTTTCACCTCCAGAAAGCAAGATTGTATCATAATACTGCAGGTAGTTTATGAGCCTGCCTCCAATCCTGATGCCATGTTATTCTTCATAAAATCCAGTTTCTGGGATTATTTTCTCAGTACACAGACTGAATAAGTATGGTAAAAGACTACAACCCTGGCACACACCTTTCCTGATTTGAAACAATTCAGTGTCTCCTTGCTCTGCTTGAATAACTGCATCTTGGTCTATGTACATGTTCCTCATGAGCACAATTAAGGGTTCTGGAATATTCATTCTTCACATTACTATCCACAACTTGTCATGATTCACACAATTGAAAGCCTTTGTATACTAATAAAGCACAGGTAAACATTTTTGGTATTCTGTTTTCAGCCAAGATCCACCTAATGTCAGTAATGATATCGCTAGTTCCACATCCTCATCTGAATCTGGCTTGAGTTTCTGGCTGTTCCGTCAATGTACTGTTGCAGCCATTTTTTGAATTCTCTTCAGCAAAATTTTACTTGCATGTGATATTAATGATATTGTTCAATGATGTCTGCATTCCGTTACGTCACCTGTCTTTGGAATGGTCATAAATATGGATCTCTTCCAAATAGTTGGGCAGATAACAACTGTCTTCCAAATTTCTTGCCATAGATAAATGAGTGCCTCTAGTGCTCCATCAGTTTGGTGAAGCATTTCAGTTTGTAGTCCATCAATTCCCGGAACCTTGTTTTTGTTGATGCATTCAGTGCAGTACCATTAGTATATGCTACCTGTTGAAATGGTTGAACATGGACTATTTATTTTTGGTACAATTACTTGTGTATTCCTTCCATCTTTTTTTGATGCTTTCTGCATCATTCAATATGTTGTCCATGGAATCCTTCAATATTGCATGTTAAGGTTTGAATATTTTCTTCAGATCTTTCAGCTTGAGGAATGCTGAGCACTTTCTACTGTTTTGGTTTTCTAACTGGTAATTCATGTAATAACATCAGGCAATGCTGAATAATGATTGCTTTTGCATCCTTGAAAGTACTCTGTGCCCATGATTGAAGATAGCATCACTCAGACGAGTGTATAACATCTACCTAAGGCTCAAGGATGCTGCTAAAGCACCTTTTTTTAAAATTAAATGTTTTTATTTTGCATTGAGTGAAAGTTTACAGGGCACATCATCAGCTTCACATTCAACCATTCATATAGCTTGTTTCATTACATTGATTATTATCCCCACCATATATCATCAGTTTACAGTGTTTCTCTCTATCCTCTTTAGCTTTTTTTTTTTTGGATGGGGGCGGGACTTGGCTTTTTGGAATTTACAGTCTCGGCTTTTAGGGAAGGTTTTTACATTTGTCTGTGGATATCCAGGGCTCATGTATGAGATTACTAACAAGCATTACTGAATAATCAGATGAGGGACAGTTTGCTATGTCTACTAGGTGGCTAGAGTCTGATCCTCAGAGCCTATGGTTTGGACGGTCAACAACGCTTGGGCCCACAGGGGCTTGGCCTCCTGACCGGGTCTGTACTGTCTGCATCTGAGTCCTCCTTATTTATTGATTGTTTAAGGATCGCTGCCTGTCTTAGGTGGTCAGTGCGAATTCCTCAGTCTTACCAGTCATTGAGACTCATTGCAGCATGGCAATGTCTCTGTCTTAAGTAGCTGAGGTTCCACGTGATCCTTACCCGTCTCTGGCCACACGTCCAGCACAAACAGCCGCCATCCGAGGAAGGCAGGGAGGGAGGAGATCAGCTGGGGACCCCATGCGCCCGACGTTGCCGGCCCACCATCTGCTCCAAGGTGACCAAGCAGGATCACTATGCTGAGGTTCAATCAAGTTCTTATGGGATCTTACTCTCTAGCATGGGTAGCAAATGAGTAGCCACTCAGTGTCCACTTTGAGAATTACTTATATCATAAATTTGAGCATGTAGCTGATGAATATCCCCAGACAAGTGTATATTGTTCCACAACCTCCTAAAATGCTGTTGGATTAAGTTCCAATTAATTTCTCGGTTACTGAAAGATAACACAAATCTACTTATACCTTGAGTAACCTTAGCTGGGAGTGTAGTCTGGATATATTGGGTCTTAGTTCCCTTAAGCGGTCTTCCTTTCTCTAAAGCATTTATTCTGTTTTGTGAGCCTTTGTCTATTTACTCTCGGATCATATGAGCGAGACTAATGTTCCTAGACATTTGATTTACATGATGGGCAGGGCAAAAAAAGGTAACAATTTCTGTTTGCGTAGTGATTCTTGACCTGAGAGCAAAGGCACATGGCACGTTTGAGGGCTAGGCACTGCAATGTAAAGCACTTTATTTTTGAAAAGATATAAGTGGTTGTTATTTGGTTAAGTAGCTCGTTAGTTTTTCTGCATCTTCTGAAACAATTATATTGAACTGCAAGGTTGCTGGCTCAAACTCACCAACCGTTCCTTGGAAACTCTATACGCTATGAGCCAGTGAAATAGGCATACCCTATACATATTTCACTATGAGTCAGCGAACAAGAGTCAGAGAACTAGATGGATTGGTACAATGGCAGCAGCAATGGACTCTAGTACAACGATTGTGAGGATGGTGTAGTACTGGGCCATGTTTCATTCTGTTATGTGTAAGGTCGCTATGGGGATGGAACCGACTCTTTGGCAGCTAACAACAACAAACAAATATGGCTCTGTGTAGTTATTTAAACTCTCTGGGCCCTTATATCCGAATCTATAAAATGAAGAGTTAGATGAGGTATTCTAAAATGTTCCTTTCAGCTCTGGGCTACTCAATTTCTAAATGGCTGATTATTATTATTTTTTAATCTGTTGTCCCAAACCTCTCCAAGAAACTCTCTCCACTCTGTTTTCATTTGCTCTTTTGTTTTCCTCAGCCCTGTAATCATTTCCCTTTCCCTCTCTGTGTACCAATCTGTTTCTTTCTCACCTTTCTCATGCTCTATCCCTCACCCTCCTGCTCTTCTTGCTTTCCCTCCTCATTCCTCCTCAACCTCTCGACTCTCTTGCGTTCATTTCCTTTGCCACTTCTTGCCCTCTCCTAGTTCATTCTTTCTCCCTTTCTTCTGTAGCTCTTTCTCCTGGTATTCTCTTCCCCTCCTTACCTTTTGCTTCCTTTCATTCTTTTTCTATCCATTTCATTTGCTTTTCCAAAATGACTCTTGGCTACACTGTTTAGATCCAAGTTAGTATTGTGTGCTGTTGAGTAGGTTCTGACTCATAGTGACCATGTATAGGGTTTCTGAGGATAAGCTGGTGGGTTTGAACCACCGATCTTGTGATTAGCAGTCCAGTAGTTGATCTACAGCGCCACATGTAGATCATTGGAATGTAGCCAAAGGATCAACTGAAAGACATTTCAGGATGGATTATGCACTTCTTTTTTTAAAAAGTAACAAGCCCTTGGGATAAGCAGACATTTGATGATTGCTTATACATTATGTTGATTTCCCTGGGCTGCTCCAAGAATCTCACCATTTCATTGCCAATACAATTGAGGCTCTAATTCCACAGAAACAAGTTTTGTTGTATGTGTCATGTTTCTGGGGCTCTTCTAGAAATATCTGGGTTTTCTATTTTAGTATAATTTGCACTTACACATTGTCAGTTTTATTTAGAAAACTTGAAACAGTGGAGATTTTCACAAGATGTAGGCCAAGTTCCACACCTCTGTTATGTTGGTCTATCAAGATGTAAAGTCACAAGTTACAGCCTTTGGAAGTGGGCCTCTAGTCGACATTGCATAGATATATCAGTATATCAGCTTATATTCTTTTCACAAATCTTTATATCCCATCACTTTTGGTGATGTTATTAAAGACTTGGTATTTTCTAGAAGACTACTTGTATATCCAGAAAAATCTCTTTTATCTTGGGTATTGAATTGTCACTTCACTATTGTCACATGAGCATTTAGTTAGGTTATAACTGGTATCTTTGGCATTACACCATTTCTCAGAAAACAACCAGTTTTTTCCAAATTTTTTGAAGTGAGACTGCCCTTGTAAAATAAAACAATGTTTAGGTATACTCTTTATTTTTTAAATATACAAAAAACCTGTCATTTACCATCTAAGGTGCA
>NW_006408551.1:16674181-16690052 GCF_000296735.1 Chrysochloris asiatica | reverse complement strand
TGCATCAACAGCCTGTTGTCTGAACTGCAGGGTCCTCAGCCCCTGAGACTCCACACTGATCTCTGAACTACGGGTTTGGGGACTCGCCAGCCTCCACATCTCAGTGAGCCGTTTCTTTTGACAACTGTGATTTTGTGAGCTGTTACAGCATGTTACAGAACTCTGGGACTTGAGGGAAGGGAGGAGTGGTGATGGATATCAAGGACTATGGAGGGCCACAACATGTCGGAAAAGTTGAACAGTTGGGATATCTTCAACCTCCAACTCACAGGGACCAGTCTTGTGTTAATTTTTATCAAAGAAATTATTCATGCACCCGGTGACCACTAACAATCTTTGTTTTCTATTTGTTTATCTCATATAATTGAAATCATACAGCATTTGTCCTTTTGCAACTGACTTTTTTTACTCAGCGTAATGTTTCCAAGGTTTGTATGAATATTTTTATGGATATGCCAAAAAAAAACTATCCAAGGGGAGCTTGAAAAAAATCATTGAAAAATTCCATCATCTTTGCATTTAATTTTTCCACAAACTTATTGGAGTCCCCTCATATTTGATGGGAAGGTGTGAAGGAATTGTCTTTGATTCCCGTTCCTAACATATTTTTGTCAAATAATCAATTTTAGAGGCCTCAGATATTTAAAGAATTTCAAAAAGGACTAGGTTGGTATTAGGCTCAAAAAGAACTCTACTTTTCCCTCCAAATCTTGAATTTAGATTCAACACAAACATCAGGTTTAGAATTTAATTTATTTCTCAGAAATGAGTTTCTTTCAAATTTTTTAATAAAAAAGAGATTTCAGAGGTACGATCAGGTGGTTTCTACACAGAGACCTTCAGGATGCCTCTTGGTCTGTGAACTGTCCCCTTGGGTAAAAGGACCAAGACTGCTCAGTTCCCAGCTTAAACAACAGCTGGGATGGTTCTGGAATCTTCTTCTTGTGGCTGTTGTGCAGATTCATCCAGGCCCGTGAGAACTGTGAACTAGGAGTATGTCCACAGGGGGCCGGCAGGATGATGAATGGGCTCATTAGTGATGTTTGCAACCTCCACAAGGGCCTTTTGCACCTGAGATGCAGAAAACACGAAAGGGGAAAACCAGTTTTGTTTCAGGAAAACAATAAAGTCTAAAGATGTCACAGAAAGGACCTGCACTCAGTGGGGAGATAGTGGAAGCAGAAAACATTGGCCCTGGCCTTGAAGGATGGACCTTGAGAACAAACTTACCCAGAAAGTCACTGGTGATGGTGCACTCTCTCTCCCGAGGCCTATGGGAACCTCTTGGCCTTGGCAGGCAAAGAAAAGGGTCTCTCAACTGCTGTCTTTCCAGAGAGACGATCATTTTAGCTCCAGGCCCCCAAACCTCCTCTCTGCTCATCACTTCATTCTTCTGGGAACTGTCTATGCTCCTGGGCTTGTGTTTCCCCAGTGACACAGTTGGCTAGTCTTGCTCACACAACTCAGATCAAAGCCTCTAACTGCAGTTAGATGACAATCTGGCATGACTAGGAACTCAGGCTTTATATTATTAGAAATAAGTCTGTTTGGCAATGAGATGCTTTATGATCTTGACAAAACTTAACAATTTGGACGTCCTTACATGACAAAGGAAGTGAATACACCATTGGCGCTGTGGATAAATGGCAGCAGTGAGTTAGCTCTGTACGGAAAATAACTTTTCCCAGTCCAGGTTTCTCAACCAAGTGTCATGCAACAAATAGCCAGTAGATGGCGCCATGATCATCTACTATAAGACCCAAAGCTGAGAATGTTTATCTTCTCAAAGCTTTTCTCAAAATATTAAGCGAAAGTTTGACTGAAACGCAACCGTATTTGGACAAGCAGGTTTATTTTACTTTAGTGCTTTGTTATTAGAAACATACATACGTGTGTGTATATATTTTACTATCAAACCCTAAAGTTATGGAAAATATCCTTGATGGTTAGGATGGACTGTAAACTTTTACAGTATTATTTGTGGGCAGATTTTTCAATTTCTTATTTAAGTGAAGTTTTTCTTAATGTGAAGTTTAGTGCCTATGTATCACGCCATTTGCTCAGTAAGACTCAGGAGAATATTTTTGATGGTCTAAAGGAGCTCTGGTAGCGTAGTGGTTACGAATCGGGCTGTGAACCTTAAGGTCAGCGGTTCGAAACTACCAGCCGCTCCGCGGGAGAAAGATGAGGCTTTCTACTCCTGTAAAGATTTACACCCTCGGAAACCCTGTACAGGGTCGCTATGGGTCGGAACCGACTCGACGGCACTTAACAACAACAACAACAAATACCCCTATGAAAGAAACTCATTCATATAGAAAGGAGCAGAAAGGCAATGTAATAGGAGGGTAAATCAGAAAGTATTGCTACCAGGGTTCCAGTTCATACGTGCATAGGTCTATTTCAACAACATATTTAAACATGTCCCTGTGGTCAGTGGATAGCTGCAGACAAGTTCGCTCAGTAATACATTTGTTTTAGTCTCATTAGAATGCCTTCCAACAAAAGATCCAATCAAAAAAGTGGCTTCCTAGAGGATCTTCTGGGCCCTTAAAGCAGGGAGGTCAGCGCAGAAGCTAATGACATACTTATTTGACTCCAAAAAGGTAATCTTGATAGATTTTCTATATGAACACAGGATGATCACGGAGGATCATTACGAAGAAGTTTTAAGAAAATGGAAAACTACAGTGATAAGGAAAAGGTCAGGAAGTTTGTGCTGAGGAAAAATTTCCCCACATTGCAACTGTGCACCTGCTCATTCTTCAAGGGTAGCAAGGGCTGTGCTTTGGGAATTTCATTGGGAAACGTTACTCCATCCACCATACAAACTTGATCTTGCCCCTTCAGACTTCTTTTTATTTCAAAGACACAAAGAACATTGTAAAGGAACACAATTTGATGCACAAACTGCCGGTTTGACGTGGTATCAATCAAAAAGAGCAAAACTCTTAAAGGAAGGGCAAGAGAGATGGAAACACAATCCTCAGAAGTGTATAGACCTAGATGGGGTATGTCAAGAAACAATAGCTTCACATTTTGTTACCTTGGTTAATAAAGGTTTCTATGATTTTTAGCAAGGAGCTCTGGTAGCGTAGTGGTTACGAATCGAGCTGTGAACCTTAAGGTCAGCGGTTCGAAACTACCAGCGGCTCCGCGGGACAAAGATGAGGCTTTCTACTCCCGTAAAGATTTACACCCTCGGAAACCCTGTACAGGGTCGCTTTGGGTCGGAACCGACTCGATGGCACTTAACAACAACAACAACAGTGATTTTTAGCAATGTGTTTTTACTTATCCTCATACGCTGTTGTTGTTGTTGATAAGTACTGTCGAATCAGTATTAACTCTTAGCGACCCTGTATGGGGTTTCTGAGGAACGACTCGTAAGTTTGGACTGCCAACCTTGCAGTTCAAACTGACCTTGCAATCCAATGCATTATTCTGCAGTACCACACAGGACTTCTACATAATACATATCCTTCATAGTATATATCCTCGTACATGTTGTTATGTTGTTAGGTGCCATCCAGTAGATACCGACTCACAGCGATCCGATGCACAACAGAACAAAACACTGCCTGGTCATGCGTGACCCTCACAATCATTGAGCCTATTGCTGCTACCATCGTGCCAATCCATCTCGGTGGGTGTCTTTTTCTTTTTCTCTGACCCTCCGCTTTACGAAACATGATATCCTTTTTCAGGGACTGGTCCCTCCTGACAATATGTCTGAAGTATAAGAGATGAAGTTTGGCCATCTGGCCTCCAAGGAGCACTCTGGCTGCACTTCTTCCAACACAGATCTGTTGGTTCTTTTAGCAGTCCATGGTACTTTACATATTCACCTCCAACTTCTTAGTTCAAATGCATCATTCTTCTATGGTCTTCCTTATCCACCGCCCAGCTTTCACATGCATTTGAGGTTATTGAAAATACCATGGCTTGGGTCAGGCACACCTAGGTCCTCAAGCAACATCCTTGCTCTTTAACACTTTAAAGAATTTTTGTGCAGCAGATTTGTCCAATGCAACACATCATTTGATTTCTTGACTGCTGCGTCCATGAATGTTGATGGTTAATATGAACAAAATGAAGTTTTTGACAACTTCAATCTTTTCTCCACTGATATGGATGTTGTTTATTGGTCCAGTAGTGAGGATTTTTGTTTTCTTTACACTGAGGTGCAACCCATAATGAAGGCTGTGGTCTTTGATCTTTATCAGTAAGTATTTTAAGTCTTCTTCACTTTCAGCAAGCAATGTTGTATCATCTGCATATCACAGATTGTTAATGAGTTTTCCTCTTATCCTGATGCCACATTCTTCTTCATACAATCCAGTTTCTTGGATTATTTGCTCAGTATACAGATTGAATAAGTATGGTGAAAGAATACAACTGGGGCCCACACCTTTTCTAATTTTAAACCATTCTTGGTCTATGTATAGGTTTCTCATGAGCACAGTTAAGCATTTCGGAATACTCACATTTCCCAGTGTTGTCCATAACTTGTCATGATCCACACAACTGAAAGCCTTTGCATTGTCAGTAAAGCACAGGTAAACATCTTTCTAGCATTCTCTGCTTTCCACCAAGAGCCATCTGATGTCAGCAATGATATCTCTCGTCTCATGTACTGTTGTGAATCTGGTTTGAACCTCTGGAAGTTTTATGTCAATGTATGGTTGCAGTTGTTTTTGTATTATCTTTAGCAAAATTTTATATGCATACAATATTAATGCTATTGTCTGATAATTTCCACATTCTGTTTGTTCACCTCTCTTTGGCATGGGCACAAATATGGGTCTCTTCCAGTCAATTGGCCAGGTAGCTGTCTTCCAAATTTCTTGTCATAGTTGAGAGAGTGCCATCAGTGCTACATCACTTTGTTGAAAGATTTCAATTTACATTCTATCAGTCCCTGGTGCCTTGTTCTTTGCCAATGCCTTCAGTACACCTTGAACTTCTCCCTTCAGTATCATTGGCTCTTGATCATATACAAATGGTTGAAAATTGACCATTTCTTTTTGGCCCAGTGACTCTGCATATTCCTTCCATCTTCTTTTGATGCTTTCTGCATCATTCAATACTTAGCCCAAAGAATCCTTGAATATTGCAAGTGGAGGCTTGAAGTTTTTCTTCAGTTCTTTAGCTTGAAAAATGCTGAGTGTGTCCTTCCATTTTAGATTTCTAACTCCAGGTTGTTGCACAGTTGTTATATTTGACTTTGTCTTCTTGAGCTGACCTTTGAAATTTTCTGTTCAGTTCTTTTACCTCCTCATTTCTTCATTTGCATTAGCATCTCTACACTGGAGAGTAAGTTTTAGAGTCTCTTCTGGCATCCATTTTGGTCGTTGCCTTCTTTCTTGTCTTCTTAATGACCTTTAGCTTTCTTCCTGTGTGATGTTCTTGATGTCTTGCCACAACTCTTCTTTTCTTCATTCAGTAGCGTCTAATGCATCAAATCTGTTTTTGAGATGGTCTCTAAAGTTAGGTGGGATATGTTTAAGGTCATATTTGGCTCTCGTGGACTTGTTTTAATTTTCTTCAGCTTTAGTCTAACTTATATATGAGCAATTGATGGTCTGTTCCACAATTTTCCCTTGGCCTTGCTTTGGCTGATAATATGGAGCTTTTCCACCGTCCTCTTCCACAGATGTAGTCAATTTGGTTTCTGTGTATTACCTCTGGTGAGGTCCATGTGTATAGTTGTCTTTCATGTTGTTTAAAAAAGATATTGGGAACAAAGAAGTCATTGGTCTTGCAAAATTCTATCATGTGATATCCAGAATCCTTTCAATCACCAAGGCCCTATTGTCCAACTACTGATCCTTCCTCTTTGTTTTCAACTTTTGCGTTCCAGTCGCCAGTAATTACCAATACATCATGATTGCATGTTTGATCAATTTCAGACTGAAGAAGTTGATAGAATACTTCAAGCTCGTCATTACTGTCTTTAGTGGTTGGTGCACAAATTTGAATAGTACTAGATTAACAGGTCTTCCTTGTAGGCATATGGATATTATCCTATCACAGACAGTGCTGTACTTCAAGACAGATCTTGATATGTTCTTTTTGAAGGTGAATTGAATGCTATTCCTCTTTAATTTGTCATTCCTGACATAGTAATCCAGGTGATTGTCATATTCAGAATGGCCAATACCAGTCCATTTCAGCTCACTAATGCCTAACATATCGATGTTTATGTGTTCCATTTCATTTTTGGTGATTTCCAGTTTTCCTAAATTCAAACTTCCTGTGTTCTGATTAGTACTGGATGTTTACTGATATTTCTTCTCATTTTGAATTGTGCCTCATTAGCAAATGAAGGTCCCAAGGGCTTTACTCCGTTCACATCATCACGGTTTACTTTACTTTGAGGAGGCAGCTCTTTCCTAGTCGTATTTTGAGTGACTTCAAACCTAAGGGACTCATCTTCCAGCAATATTTCTGACAATATTCTGGTGCTCTTCATAATGTTTCAATAGTCAGTATTTTGGTGCTGAATGTTCCACTGCTATTCATCATGTTTTCAGTGATTAAATATTCAGGAGTAGTCTGTCTCTCCTTCTCCCTAGTCTGTCTGTGTCTGGAAGCTCAGCTGAAGCTTGTCCACTGTTGATGACTTTGCTGGTATTTAAAATACCCATGGCATAACTTCCAGAATCTCAGCAAGATGTAAGTTACCACAGTACCACGAACTGACAGACTAGTGGCTGATCCTCATACATTGTTGTTGTTGTTAAGTGCTGTCGAGTCGGTTCCGACCCATAGCGACCCTGTACAGGGTTTCCGAGGCTGTAAATCTTTAAAGGGAGCAGAACGCCTCATCTTTCTCCCGCAGAGCGGCTGGTAGTTTCAAACTGCCTTAAGGTTCGCAGCCGGATTCGTAACCACTACGCTACCAGAGCTCCTTAATCCTCATACATAGTACTTATAAAAAAAACAAACACTAATGTTTTAAATTTCATGTAGCTTTATGGATATTAATACAATCAAACAGCTCTCAATCAAGATGACCTAATACACGGATATGGTTCCATATAGTAATGCCACCCCCATCTTAGATTCTACTCCATCCCCGAACCTGAAGATTTTAGAGTAAAAAAAAAACTACTTTTAGGATTCAATTGTAGATATAGCAATTAGAAGATAAATTATCCCTTAACTAAGCAGGTAGTCTCCTTGAATGGGAGTCTGAGTAAATCCTTTACTTCACTTTTACAGATAGTCTCCTTCCTAGTTAAGCAAACAAACAGAAAAATAAAAGGAATACTGGAGAGCCAAAAACTCAAGAATAATGACCAAACTGTAGTTGGTAAAGAAGCAAAATTGGGGACCAGTTAACAGAAGGGGTATTAATGAGAAAGAACAAAGTTCCATGAGCATGTGGAAGAGGAGAAATTGTGGAAATATTTAACATTAAAAATGAAAGGTGTGTTTACTAGAACTCAAGAACATGCTTCAAATAGCAAAAAGCTATAAGATTAGCTTTCCAGAATGAATTTTGTTGTATTTGAAACGCTAAGCTGACCTTCAAGGATGTCTCTTTGCTCTTCTGAATGACATTTTTTTCCCTCAGCATCTGACATATTTAACTGATCTCTTTCTAATCTCAAAATATTGGTTTTAATCATTAATTCAGAGTTTATTTCATTTCCATCTTTGACACAGAATTACAGTTGAAGAAAAGAAAATAAATAAGCATTCTTTGAGGCAACCTGCTATCAAAGGGGAGGAAGAGTCCTCGGAACATCCAGAGAGGTTGAGGTGGTGTTGGGTTTCTGTGGGAATTTCAGTCATTAATTCACAAACTGGTTTTGGGGAAATCCCTCAGGAAGTGGAGTGAGAGAGGAGGGCAAGGGCAACCTCCAGAAGGCAAGATTCTTCCTCAGTGGCACCAGTGCCCAGGGCCCAGAGATTATCTTGGGGGAGATCATGAGAAGTTCTGACCTATTGGAGAGGGAAAGGGGGATAGCCTTTGCAAGTAGCATTTGGAAGCAGATTTAAATGTTGTCTTAGTATCATCCTTCCCTGAGGCTGGTGTGTTTTTATGAGGAGCTCATTGACCTTGGTGCACAAGGATGAACAATTTTTAAAAGGGATCAAAAGCAAAGCAGTGTTGGCTTCGGCTGAATTCAAAATGTAGAAACAAAGAAACATGAGAGTTGACCAACTGGAAATAGAAACCAGTGGGTGGGAAAAGCAGTTTTATTTTTAGTTTTCCAGCTAGATACTTCAAATGGCAAACCATAGAAAGTAATCTGAATTGCTTGAAATACACAAAAAGAGAACATGTCATTGTTGCGGCCAACAGTTCTATAAGAAAGCAATGTTTTTGTAGTGTGCCCATGACTTTTAAGGGGAGAAAACACAAAGAAAACAACATATCTAGTTGGTTCTAATGACACCAACAAGCAAGATTTGATTCTTTCTGTCTTACAAGATGGGAAGAGGAATTTGAAGGTCTGGGAGTTCATTCAATTTATTCAACAAAGAAGTACTAGTAGTACTAGCTTTGGCATCAGATTTGGTTTTGTGTTGTCACTTTCACACATACTAACTGAAATTTTCAACAAGTTTGACAATCATCTATTTCAAAGGTCAGATGAAAACTTGTGAGCAATGAATGTGGAAAGATTACCATTAATATTAAGAAATAATTATTTAGTGCCTAATATATTCTAAGGAAGAGCTGTAGCTCTGTAGGATAAATGCTGGACTGCAAGCCACAAGATCAGTAGTTCGAGGCCACCAGCTGCTTTGCAAGAAAAAAATGAAGTTTTCTGGTCTTAAAAAGATTTATATTGTAATCATGGCAATGAAATGATGTACTATAGGATGAATGTAAAACTAATGTTCTCCCATGTAAACTATCACATAATTCACACACAAAAAAAGATTTATAGCCTAGGAAATCCGATACAGGGTCACTATGAGTCCAAACTGCCTTGGTGGCACTTAACAACAACAACAATATAGTCTATCAATAAGACAACATCTGATGATTATTTATTGTTTTAGGCATGGATTTAAGAGTTTGTGTTATGAAGGAAATGTTGTTTTCCCCAAAGACTGAGGAAACCAATGTGCCATATTTGATTTGCAGGGTACTGTGAAGACAGAGCTTATTCTTAGCAAAATACAGAAAACAAAATGATTTAAAGAAAAAAGAAGGAAGGGATATGTTGTTGGGTTTTGTTAGTCTGTCTAAATTTTCTTCTTGGCACACTTCTGCTATATTTTGAAATAAATTGCCTTCGAGATCCAAGTAGTGATCAGGGACTATGGCCTAGCACTGGATAACATGGAACTGCCCTTCAATGTTGCTGTATATTTTGGGGCTCAACATTTGTCAGGACCATAGACTGCCAAAAGAACAAACTAATCTGTGTTGGGAAGAAGTGTAGCTAGACCGCTCCTTAGAAGCCAGGATGGTCAGACTTTGTTTCTCATACTTCGGTCGTATTATCAGGAGAGATCACTCCCTGGAGAAGGATACATGTTCGGTAAAGTGGAGGGTCAGAGAAAAAGAGGATGACCCCAAATGAGGTGTATTAGCACAGTGGTGGCAGCAATGGGCTAGGACTTGGCAGCTATTGTGAGGTTGGTGTGGGACTGGGCAATGTTGAGTTCTGTTGTGCATATGGTCGCTATGTGCTGGTCCTGACTTGATGGCACCTAATAGTGTGCCTCATTAGATGACGGATCGGGTAGACGTGTAGTGAGGAGCTTGGTCAACAACAACACGGAATATCGGGTCAAGAGGACTCATGAGTTGATGTTGGAACTCTGTAACAAATATAAAGGTATGTTTGGAGGTTCGGAGGGTTTATAGCTGGGGAATTTGCAGGAGAATCCAGAAATTCATTATTTTCTGGATCAAGACATTCAGCTGTTCCAGGAGCCGCCATCTTGGGAAAGCTTATCTTGATTGTACCAGGAATGATAGGATTAGGAGAGAACATCTTGATTGTATCTTGATTATATCTTATATATATCTTGATTATATCAGGATTGTATCAAGATTGACATAGAAATTTAAAGAGACAGTATAGACATAAAATCAAATGGCCACCACTCGTATGTCTGTCGTGCTGTGGTGGTTTGAGTTGCTGTGATTCTGAGGGCTATGCCACTGGTGTTTTGAATAACCAGCAGGGTCACCCATGGTGGACAGGTTTCAGATGAGCTACAAAACAAAGAAAGACTAGGAAGAAAGAGTGACAAACTACTTCCGAATCACTAGTCATTGAAAAGTCTATGAATAGCAAAGAAACTGAAGAACAGAGATGTCAGCTTGAGGAATAAGGTGCACCTGACCCAGGCCATTGTGTTTTCAATAGCCTCATATGGATGCGAAAGCTGGACAGTGAATAAGGAAGATTGTAGAAGAATTGATGCCTTTGAGTTGTGGTGTTGGAGGAGAATACTGAGAGTGCCATGGACTGCCAAAAGAACCAACAGATCTGTTTTGGAAGAAGTGCAGCCAGAGTGCTCCTTGGAGGCCAGGATGGCTAAGCTTTGTCTCTCATATTTTGGACATATTGTCCGGAGGAAACAATCGTTGGGTAAGGTGGAGGGTCAGAGAAAAAGAGGAAGACCCCTAATGAGATGGATTGGCCAGGTGGCATCATTGATGGCGTCAAGTGTGGCAGCGGTGGTGAGGTTGGCCCAGGATCGGACATTGTTTCGTTCTGCTGTGCATGGGGTCGCTATGAGTTGGTTCCGACTCGATGGCACCTGACAACAACAACAACAACAACAACAGCAACAACATTTGTCAGACAATTGCCTCAAGTCATAGAACATATCAATATTCTGAACTTTGAGCTCTATTCCAGTCAAAGAAATGATTCATTCTCTAAAGGCAAGAGAGAGAAAGGATCCAAATGAAAGTAAGGTGTTATTGCTTATTTTGCCTTATATACCAGAAGGAGCTCTGGTAGCGTAGTGGTTACAAATCAGGCTGTGAACCACAAGGTCAGCAGTTCGAAACTACCAGCTGCTCTGCAGGAGAAAGATGAAGCTTTCTGCTCCTGTAACAGGGTCGCTATGGGTCGGAACCAACTCAACAGCACTTAACAACAACCAGAAGAACAAACAAATCTGTCTTGGAGGAAGAACAGCCAGAATTCCCATTAGAAGCGAGGATGGTGAGACTTTGTACTTAGGACATGTTATCAGGAGAGGACATTGTGCTTGGTAAAGTGTTGTTGTTGTGTGGACTTGGCTGTGCACCAACCATTGAAAACAGAAGAATTGTGGGAATATTCTCTCTTGACTGCAAAAATTACTGTTACAGACGTGTGTGAATCTGGAAGAAGGGTCACGGCATACTCTGTCTTGCAGCTGATACAGATAGTTCCAAAGTTTGTCTAACACCTTGATTTAAAAAAATATACATTATTTTATTATTTGTATGCTTTCTGTGTGGTTCTTTTTCAAATCTGCTTTGTTATTTTCTGTAGTTTCTAATTTTCAGAATTATAGTGAAATTCTCAGTTTGGGTTTTTATTTTTTTGTATAAAATAAGCATCGTTGTGGTTGTTGAGTGCCGTTGAGTCTGTTCCGACTCATAGCAACCCTGTATAAGATTTCTGAGGAGCACCTGGTGAATTTAATTCACTGACCTTGCAGTTCAAATTGACCTTGTTTATCTGCTTATCCTATAATGGCACACCATTCACAAAATTCACAAAACAATTTTTAATCAATCATTTAATGTCTCAAGTGTTTCTAGGTGTTTTTTGTTTGTTTGTTTCTGGTTGTCATAGAGTGTCTTGTATGCCTGGTTATTTTTAACGGTGTGTCAGACACCATATATTTAAAAATTTATTAGTAGTATTACTTTGAGGCTTAAAAATCTTATGTCCCTTCAGAGAACATTTTATTTTGCTTTTACCAGGAGTCTGGTAATAATGCTAGCAATCTTAATTTGCATTCAAGACTTGACGTTTTCAGAACAATTTCCAGAGGATGTGGGGCAGCTATAAATTTAGAAAAGACTAGGTTATTTCCAGTTTATCCTTTACCCTGAGCTTAAAATAAGAGACCATTAGTCTCTCTGTGTCAAGCCTCTCAGGCTTGGCCTTCATCTTTCTGATCCTCAAAAGTCCCACTGTTTGTATGGATTGAATTGCATGTCCAATATATGTTGAATAATACATGCTGAGGTCCTAGTCCTCGGACCAGTGCACGTGATACATTTGGAAACAGGTTTTTCTCTTGCTGTGTTAATGAGGGCATGCCGGAATATAGTGGGTTCTATATTTAATTCCTTCTAAGACGTGTCTTATACATAAAGCACAATACACACACACACAAACACACACACACAGAGGAAGACAGGCATCACATGAAGACATACCTGCAAGCAGCCAAGGAGTGCCAAGAAACTCCCAGAATTACAAATAAGGAAGAACCTTTCACTAACTCTGATGTGCTAATTTGGATTTTTAGCTACAAACTGTGTGAAGTCAATTCGTATTTTTAATAATAGTCACATGTGGCATTTTGTTATGGTAACCCTAGGAAACAAGACATCTCCCAAAAGCACGCCTAAGTTTCAAAATGGGTTCTTATGGATAAGTAAATGGTCCGTGGGCAAAGCAGCTTTGACAGCTGAGCTTACCTCTCCTGGGTCTTGTTTGGCCCAGTGATTCATCACAATTTTGGAACACTTTGAAGCATTTAAGACAATCGTTCTGTTCTTTTTAGTTGTCCTCAGTGGGATGATTGAACCAAATGACCTAGTCTGTCGTATTTGGAAAATTGTTAATGCTAAATCTCTGGTCTGTAAATAGTGAGTTTCTAAAATGTGTATGGAAATGTGCTCAATTCAGTATATAGAATGAAATTTAAAAACAAAGAAGGAATGAAATAGATGTCAGCTAGAAGGGTGTGTGAAGCCTGAACCTTCCTTTCCTGTACCTATTTCTTAACTGTGTGGAACTTTCAGATTTTCTTTTTCTTTTTTTTTCAAATAGGTGAAAGCACATTCACAGGTAGGATTTTCTTCTTCCATGTAAGAGTGCCAGGTTCAGTTCCTGGCCAGCGTACCTCAATGTGGCCACCACCCATCTGTAGGTGGAGATTTGAATGTTGCTCTGATGCTGAATAGGTCCATGGGATCAGGTGTCCCCAGGTCTCACCACACTTTGGACCAACCAGCCCTTCCTCTTCTCTCTCTCATCTGCAGGTCAGCAGGAGTCTATGGACCATGGTTGAACTCAGTCCATTTCTTCATTGCTGCCTTTCCCCCTCTTCCACTCACCAGTAGACCAATGTTGTTGCTAGCAAGCTTATATGCTTGCTCAAGTGTTCCCTTTGAGTTTCAGTCTTAGAGGGGGCATGTATTAATTTTGATGTGTAATAACTAACCATAACTATCAGTAACATCCTGGGTAAGCTGTACAATAAGCACTGGACCACAAGGTTGGTTTGAACATCAAAGTTGACAAAATAAGCATGTATTTCTTGATTATGGGTTACCTAGGCAGCATCAATGAACTCAAGCATGGCAACAATTGTGAGGTTGGCCCAGGATCAGGATTGGGCAGTGTTTCTTTCTGTTATGCATAGGATTGCTATGAGTCAATGCCGACTCGATGGCACCTAACAACAACAACAACAAAAGGGAGTAGGCTGAATTCAGGTATGCTCATTATATCTCAGTATAGGAACACCAGATACCTGGGGCAAGATTTTCCCAAGGCAGAAGCTGCAAGCTGCCAGAGAAGTGACTGGAAGCAAGTGAAGCGTTTGAAGGTCTAAGCTAGGAACTTAGGTGTTGCCTCACCTTAGCTCACATTCCTCTGACTAGAGCAAGTCACATGTCCAAGCCCAACATCAGTGGAATGGAGAGGGAATTTTAAAAACAATCTAATCTTTCATAATAAGTAGGTATTCCAAGAAACTTCCAGATGCTCTGAAGTATTGGTGATTTCAAGTTATCAAGTATTTGGCACAAATTTGGTGATATAAAAACAAGCTTTAAAGTGCTAAAATTCAGTGAACTTGTGTCTATTCAATTTCTTAAAATCTTACACTGGACCTTTAGAGTTATTCCAATTTAATTCCTATTTGTTAACAAAAACAAATTCTTTGCTGTTGGGTTGATTCCAACTCATAACAACACTATAAATAGAGTAGAAGTGCCCCATAGGGTTTCCAAGATTATAAATCTTTATGGACGCGGACTGCTACATCTTTGCACCACAGAGTGGTTGGTGGATTCAAACCACCGACTTTTTGGTTAGTATCCAAGTGCTTAGCCACTGAATCAAAAGGTCCTCTTACAAGTATCTCAAATTGACTGGATAATCATTTAGTAAATGTTTGCACATATTCCCTCATTCCAAGAGACACATCAGTTAATAAATAAAATCTTAATAATGATGGAATTAAAAAACATCATTGTAAAATTTGTGATTTTAAAATGACATTGGCAAATTGAATTAAACTGTTGAGCTGTATGTATAACAAATGGTTTTTGATAATATAATTTCCTATATTCTTCATTTTCCTGAGAGGCCCTCTCCAGTCTTCTGATTTATGTGTAAGTTTGCATGAAGCAGCTATTAATGAATTTGTCAGAGCCTGTCTAATCATGTCTTTCACAATATTGCAATATTACAAATAGCCACTTAATTGGTATTTTATAAAGATAATGGATGTGTTTACTATTGCTTGATAAATCAGCAAGTCTCTAGTACTGAACAGGGGGAGGACAGGGGAGAAAAAAGGGACTGAACTTTGAAAGGTAATCTGCTGTTTTAGTGATACATTTTCTGATGGGACTGAGAAGCAGGTGTGTGTCTTCCCATTTCTCTTTCGAACTGATACTGTAGTAAGGAGATGGAAGTGTTCTCTGGGGATGAAGGAACAAAGACCTCACACACTGCAACTCCCTGGGATGGAGCTTTGTGGGAAGACTCATCTAATGAAGATGAATTTATTCCCCAATATTAAACTGCAGGAGATATCGTGTTTCTTTTATTTATTTTTAAACTGTATTAACGTTTTATATATATATGAAGTCTTGGTGTGGCACTTTGGGTTAAAGCACCAGACTGCAAAGCTGTTTGAACTGCAAGGTCAGCAGTTCAAGCTCACCAGAAGCTCCTTGGAAACCCTATTCAGGGTCGCTATGGGTTGGAACCGACTTGATGGCACTTAACAACAGCAACATATATATATAACATATATAAAATATATTTATATATATATTTAAAAGACAAAGGGTTTTGGAAATCTTGCTTTAAAAACATCAACTTTTCACCCCCTCATTCCATACACACCCATGCACACACTACTTAGAGACATTCCTTAGCGAGAACTTTCAACTCTTTTAACTGATCCTTCAGTATGGCAATGTAGGATAAGCACTGGCAAGTAGGATAAGCACAAGGTTGGCAATTCAAGCCCACCAGTCTCTCTTTGGGAACCCTATACAGGGTTGCAGTGAATTGGAACTGACTGGACCACACTTAACAATAGCCAGCACTGATATAGAAGATGCTCTTAGGAACTTGTTTGCATACTTTCCCTCAGCACACACATACACATGCTAATGCACACACACACACACAATTCCTATTGTTCCCATCCTACATTTCTACTTTTTAAGATAAATTCAACATTCACACGATCTCTACATGAATGGCATTCTCGGTTGATACATGGAGAGTTATTATTGTTGCGGACCGTGTAAGACTGGTCAGAGGTTCAAGGCCCTATAGGCCCGAGTGTAACAAATGAAGCCACTTGGCAGTTAATAGCAAATTGTTTTTCATCAAATTGTTTAGTCATACTTATTTAATTCCAAACATGAGCCCTGGATGTCCACAGAGAAATGCAATATTCCCCT
>NW_006408551.1:16672220-16673396 GCF_000296735.1 Chrysochloris asiatica | reverse complement strand
GAAGGTATTGGGCTTTTTTGTTATTCTTGTTTTTTCTTCCTTAAATTTTTTGTGTGTACACCTGACTTAATTTATCTCTACAGTCTCCTGAATTTTAATACCTCCAACCACTTTAGGTACCCTATCAAAGAAGTTTCTTCCAGAATCTTCTGACTTCCTCTAATATACATCAGTTGCTTTTTAGTTCTGCTGCCCAGACGCCATCTTGGGTTTTCTATTCATAGACATTGAAGCGTTCCCTTTGCCCCCAACCTGTGTTGTATCACCTGTGTCTTGTAACCTACATCCCACTCTTCTTATTTTATTTTATTCTTTCATTTTGGTGGAGAACGTAGTCTAGTAACTTCAGGTAAAAAGAGAATAGAGATGAAAGTTTTGAGACTTGCAAATCTGAAATGTTTTTTGTTTTTTACACTCTCACACTTAACTGATAATTTAGTGGTGGTGGTAATGTGTTACTGATCGGTTCTGACTCATAGCAACCCTGAATAGGGTTTCCAAAGCTGTAAATCTTCATGGGAGCAGAAAGCCTCATCTTTCTCTTGTGGAGCAACTGGTAGAATCGAACTGTAGCCTAGCTCATCATCTATGTTACCAGGACTCCTTGATAGTTTAGTTGTTGTTTTTGTTGTTATGTGTCATCGAGTCGATACTGACTCATAGCAACCTTATGCACAGCAGAATGAAACACTGCCCAGTTCTGGGCCAACCTCACAATTGTTGCCACACATGACCCCGTTGATGCTGCCATTTTGCCAATCCATCTCTCTGGGGTTCTTCCTCTTTTTCTCCGACCCTCCACCTTATCAAACATGATATTCTTTTCCAGCAACTGGTTCCTCCTGACAATATGTCTAAAGTATGAGAGACAAAGTTTGGCCATCCTGGCCTCCAAGGAGCACTCTGGCTGCACTTCTAATACAGATCTATTTGTTCTTTTGGCAGTCCATAGCACTTTCAGTATTATCCTCCAACACTATAACTCAAATGCATCAATTCTTCTATGGTTTTCTTTATTCACTGTCCAACTTTCGCATGCATATGTTGTTGTTGTTAGGTGCCATCAAGTCAGTACTGACTCATAGTGACCCTATGGACAGCAGAACAAAACACTGCCCAATCCTGGGCCAACCTCACTACTGTTGCCACGCTTGAGTCTATCAATGCTGCCACTTG
>NW_006408551.1:16668466-16670960 GCF_000296735.1 Chrysochloris asiatica | reverse complement strand
CTGAAATGGACTGGTATTGGCCATTTTGATAGTTTAGTAGGAGTTTAGAAATGGAAATCATGTTCTCTTTTACTTGTTGCTGTTGAAAAATCTGATGCAATTTGTTTTTCCTTTGTGGAATTAAAAACATAAAAAGTCTTCATTGTTTTAAAATATTAGGAAAATACCAGGTTGCTAGCTGTCAGTTGTACTTAGTGCTTAGTGGACTCGTTCAACCTGAAAATTCAAGTCCTTGAATTGTGAGAAATTTTCTTGAATTGTTTCTTTGATGATTTCCTCCCTTTTGTTTCTCTATTCTCTCTCTAAATTCCATTTTTTTTGGGGGGTGGGGTGGGGAGAGGGCAGTATTCAAATACATCTCTCTTACCTTTTAGTTCTAGTTCCTGGCAAATTTTCTCAGTCCTGCTGTGCATCTTTCAATTCAATTTTTATTTTTGCTATTGTATTTCTAATGTATAAAATCTTTTTTCTTTTTTGTTCTTTGGAAAAAATTCAAAAAAACCCAAAGTATCCTTCTTTAAAGTATATTTCTCTTCTTGTATCATGAATGCCTTATCATTGTTAGGATGTCAGTGACATTTCTGGATTATTTTTCTATGTCATGGTCTATTTCCTCCACATTTTTTTCTCATTATTTGATTAGGCCTCTTGTCTTTCACATTACAGGATTTCTTCAAATGTTTAGTGATACTTATTCTTTGTTCATATTAAAATTTGACTTTTAAAAGCTGCTAGGAAGCTCCATGCATGTAGAAGGGGCTTGTTGTTTATGGACTTGGAGTTGTTTTCATTTGGCTGAATGTTGTTTTTTTTTTAGTCTTATCAAATGAACTAGAGAAGACTTTTCCAGTCTCCTAGTTATCAGGGTTCTGGAAGTTTAATGAAAGAAAGCTGGCATTTTCAGTATAAAGAAAGCTGCTTCTCACTTAATCCCTGTGCTTTCAATTTAATACCCTTGCTTTCAGCTGAGCCTAGTGTCCTCCAGTCTAGAGACCTTTTGTGGTGCAGTGAATTTTTAAATGGCTCTGCTAGCCATAATCTTGGTATGTTTCCAACAAATGACTTCTTACTCTGAGTAAGGGAAGACGGAAGAAGATACAGATAGGATGATACGATTCACTTGCGAATAATTGTTAACAGGGCTAATTTGATTGCAAGAACAGAACTGTAGCATGAGCCACCTCAGTAGCAGAAAGAGGGCATCTCACTACCGTCACAGAAGAAGAGTTTGGAGTGGAGTGCATCTTTGTATTCCGAGGTTCTTGTGGACTGAACTTCCTCAGTCCAGGGTCAGAAAGCTGTGACACCAGGGAAGGGTCAGAGAAGCAGAATCGGCAGACCTAAGAGCCTCAGTATCAGAGAGAGTGGTGGGCTTCCCAGTCCACGGAACAAGCAAAGCTGAGTGCCTTTGGGCAGGAGGCTTGTTTGCAGAGTGGGGGTGCTTCTAGCCACTTGTTGGGGTGGTAGGTTTTCTGACCCATGAAACCAGAGCTGAGTACATTTGGCATGAGGCTTTAGTGGCGTGGAGTGTTCTTCAGCATTTATCAGCATCCCTAAAAGAGCTTTGGAACACTGTCCAAGTAGGGCAAAGGCCAGGGTAAGGGGATGAGGGTCAGAGAGAGGCCTGTCTGTGAGCACAGCTGAAGGGAGGATGCTCTGGAAGAACTGTGCCCTGAGCATTTCTGACCCTGATTTGTAAGCTGTTACCATACCCAACAGACTCCATATCTGTATGATGTCTGAGTTCTGTGTCACCATTGCAATGAATTCTCAAATTCAGCGTATTAACGAGTACTGTGGGAGGGAGGGTGGGTCCCATTGTTTTACATCCTTAATTTACTCTTTAGAGGTTAAGCCTTCTGTTTTTCTGCTGGTGTATGAGACAGGCAATTCATCAGTTGTAGGACATGAGATAAAGTGATCTGGTAAAAGTTTAATTACTTCTAAAAAAAAATTCCCCCCAAATCTTACATTTTTAGCTCCATCTTCACCCCTATTATCAGATATTCTACTACAAATATTTGAGTCTTTTTGGGGTCCCCAACATAGTTTTGAAAGATGAGTTCCTCACGTTGTAAGACACGCAAAATGCGGCTAGGGAAGAGCTGCCTCTTTTAAGTAGAGTTGACCATAATGATGTGGATGGAGCAAAGCTTTCAGGACCTTTACTTATTTATGGGGCATAATTCAAAATGAGGGGAAACAGATGCAAACATTCATTAATCAGAACATGGCCTTTACAAACTAGGAATCTAGGAAAATTAGAAATTGTCAAAAATGAAATGGAACACATTAAGATTGATATTCTAATATCAGTGAGCTGAAATGAACTGGTATTGGCCATTTTTAATCCAACAGTCTGATAGTTTACTATGCCAGCAGCAACAAATTGAAGAGGAATGACAACTCATTCACTGCCAAAAAGCATCTCAGAATCTACCTTGAAGTACAATGCTGTCTCTGATAGGATAATACCCATACACCTATGGTGGTG